>NW_028324311.1:11676046-12001046 GCF_058129835.1 Hydra viridissima | reverse complement strand
ATCGCATGAGGTTCGTTGTTTTGAAGTCATCTGCTCGGAAGAAGGTGTGCGAAACAATTTACTAACAAATATTAATTTTTACTCCTTTGGTGTACATGGCGAAGCTTAATGTGTTAATACAAGCTGCTAAACTCGTTGAGAGTGACGAAGGTACTTTGCACAACTTAATTTTAAAATATTGTTATAAAAAAGCCAAGTCTTTCGCTATTAGCACATGGCACCACATGGTATTTACTAAAACGCACGTGGCTTCGTGATCTTTTCATAGTTGGCATTGGATTCCTTCTTTTCTTTTACTTCTTCAAATACTTTTGAATTTAGTAAAAGCATTAAAATACATAATTTCAGATTTATGACGCTCATTCTCAAAACTAAACTGTTAATTTTATTATGATCATGTATTGATAACCTGCCAGCCATCATACCTAGCTAATATCTATCTTCTGTGTGAAATGCATCCAAGAGCAGCCAACTGCAATGTTGGTGCAGAATATTGCAGCAAGCAAATGAAATAAGATAGCAACTAAACATAAAACTTTCAGTGATAGTTCAGCATCTGTTACACTGTTGCAACAATCAATCGCATACTATTATCCTAATTTCAAATGAATCTGTGGCAGTCTTAATGTGAATACATTTTTAAAAAAGGTATTATAAAGTGTTGAATTTATTTTGGAAGATAGAAGAAAAAGTGATAAATATTTTAGCATTTAAAAAAGTTTGTAGAATATCTAACTGAGATATGACAGTATATTATACAGCAAATAGTAGTTTGAAGTAAGATGGTGATTAGTTTTGTAGAAAAGAATTATCTTATAGACTTACATCATTGGACTGTTATATGGAAAAGATATTTTTTTAGATATTATGCATGATTCCTTGTTTGGAATAATTGTTTATTTTTTGATTTTTGGTAAAGTCATTATAAATAGTATCTAGTGGAATATTTTAGCATAAATAATATTCAAATGGTACTATTAGACTCTTATTTAAAAAAAAAAAGTGATGCAGAAGACTGAAGACTGACAAAACATAGAAATGTGCACTTTTATATCTTTTTTAAAAAATATGTTAAAAAAAAAAATTCTCTTTCTTTTACTCTCAAACATGTGATTTGGAAATGTATGACATTTCAATATTCATAAAAGAAAGAAATAGTTAGATAGCTGTTCTTAACTTGTTATTTATAATTTTTTACTAGATATACTAAACATGAATATATAACTGGTAGTTTTTATCTAACTTTTTGTTTTTACATTTGTTTCTTAAAGAGCTTAGACTAGTGTATGTACATTCAGAATACATATTTAAAGTTTAGTCACTATGTAGTCAATTTAACAATATAGTTAACAAATATCTATGCATATTGTAAAATTGTTCTTTACTTTAATTTTTTTTCTTTCTCTCACATGAGTAGCATTCTTGTATTTTAATCTCGAAACACCCTGCTTAACTTCCATCTTCAGCAACATTGTTTAATTTTCATATCTCAACAATATCTTATAGAGTTAAATTCTCCAAAGCCTATAGATTAGTTGTTTAGAGCAGTGTTTATAGGTAATTACATAATTATTGTTAAACTATATTACTGTATTGCTTTCATTTCAGTATAAGCATTTAAAAAAGTGATAATGTTGATATATGTTTATTTCTTTTCAAGATTGCATATTCTATTTTTTGAAACTTTATTTTGCTTTTGTTTGATAATTTAGATAAAGTGCCTTCAAAAGCAAAAGGCTCTGTCAGAGTTATTGGATTGTTTGCAGAGGAAACAGAAATATTTGAACAGTACCATAATAGTATCCAGAGTTCTCCTTCTTCAATGTCAGATTCAGAGTCAAAAAAAGGAAGGCCTTTTGGGTGAGCATTTCAGACTTTTAAAAATATTTGACAGAGTCTGAATGTTTTTTTAATTTCTTTAGAAAGAAAATAACTTTTTTTAGTTTGTTTTAAAATAAACTGAAAAACAGAATAAAGTATTTGCTATAAATAAAAGGAATATAAAACAAAGGATGAAAAAGTTTTTGGAATTGAATAAATGCACCATTCTTAGATGAAAACAGGGGTGGTTTGTAGGTGAGGAGACCCAGGCCTGTGCCTCAAGCATCAGAACAAAAGTCTATCTTCAGTATATTTACAAAAATTGGACTATTTTTTTATGATAACCTTGATTAGCTAAACTAAGGGTATTAAGAACCTCCATAGGGGTAGATAAAATAATAAAAAAGAAACATTTAAGCTTTGAATGAAAAAACAGGGACAGTACATAATAAGCTATATTATTGGCTAGCACATATTTTCAATAAAAAAAATTAATCTATATTTAATTATGTATAAAAAAAACATAATAAGTTTTTAAAATACACTTACAACTATGTAATACAACTATAAAATGAGTTATTGCCTTTTATAAAGTTGATAATAAAATAAAATAATAAAATAATCAATATTTTAGCCATATATCAAGGTATTTTGTATCATTCTTTTCCAAACAGTAAAAATTCTTATAACAGTTGCTACAAATAACTTGAGAATGGTTTGCTAAATTTCCCTATCCCAGATAAATGCTTTTATTTTTTCTTTAGTAGCTTTAGTTATTTCATGAAGCTTTGTAGACTTTTTTTCCAAAAGATTTAAAACAAGCAACACATACATTGTTAACCTCCTGTTTAAAAATCCTGAAGCTGCAGTGTACCAGCTTTAATTGAGGAGTTGATGCTAATTTGGTAAAAACAGTGGATAGTTTTAACTAAAAATTCTTCTTTTATTATTTTGATTTACCTGTATTTTCCCAATCAATCGGAGTTTTTAATCAATCAAATATCTGTTTTTATAAATTTAATTGAATATACATACAATAAAATTTGATATGGGGAGAAATCAAACCTGGTTGTTACTCAGGAGCATAGTGGAAGACTTCACTGAGGTCTTTCACTATGCTCTAGAGTGCTCCTGGGATTATATTCCAATGTGAATGCAATGCTAGTTTTTTATTAATGTATTGCACTTTCTTATGAAATTAGAAAGACTTTCAATTACCATTAGTTAAGATTGCTGCTAGGTATAAAGCACTAAATTGAAATTGCGTCCATGTGTTAATTACAAATGTGATAAAATCAATATTTATACCTCTTGGTTGAGTTTACATGATCTTATTGACCTCTGCATTTAGGTTGTCCTTTACAAAACTAATCTCTTGTTTTATAAATTTTTAAATCAAGACTAATAAATTTGTCCTGTCATTATTGATGTTGCAAGATGACCTGCTAGTTCACTGAGATCATCAAAGTATTGTTATTGTTGATACAACTGTGATCTTTTTTGATATTTTGACATATATGCTGATTTTTTCTTTGCTTTGTGACAAAATAAAAGATACTTTAGAATTACCAGACAAATTGTCATGAAACTTTAAAGTTTATGTTCCTCTTCAGTAAAAGTAACTTAACAATTATTCTTTTTCTTTGAAGAATGTTGAAATTACATGAAACTTCTTCCAAACTTCAGATGTGTATCTAACTACTAGGAAATGCCGATTCTGGCTCATCAACCATAACCGAACCATTATTTTTTATTTCTTGGTAGTTATAAGCAAACTATTACTTTTTTATATTGTGTAGGATTTCCAGCACGCATCTGAATAGAAAAATTTAAAAATTTTGTTTTTTTAATTTTTTTACGTCGTGATGTCATTTTTATTTTCACGTAATTTAAATTTTTTCAAATTTCTGTAAACTCTAACATAAAACCATTGTTGCGTTTGCCAAGTTATAAGTTAAACTTAAAAAACAGCATTAAAATAAATGTTTAACTTTTTTTTGAATTACTTCAGTTTAGTTAATGTAAATTTGGATTAGTTTTTAAAGCAAGCTAAAGAAAAATTAATAAAAAATTTTAAAAATTTTTTCTTTTTTCTTTGGATTTTTAAGTTAACCATACTTTTCAGTTGTTGGTTTATAAAATGTGCTGTACATGTTAAATTGGTAGTTTTCTGTGTTTACTTTACATAAAAAAAAATTTTCTCATTTGTGTAAATTAATATTTTATAAGTATTTTCAACCAACCAATTTCAAAAATTCATAGAAAATCTTAGTACTTTAAGCTGAAATTTCATGGTTTGTAGATTTTGTTTTTATAATATTCTTAAACAGGTAGGAATTGGGTTTGCCAAACAAATACCAAATTTTATTTTATTTATGGGATTATTTTTATTGAAATTTTGTTTTATTTAATTCAAAATACAATTCAAGGGTTTTTTTATAAAATCTTGTTCATTCTGCCTCTATTGTTAAAATTAAACTAAGTTTTTGTTTGTTACTTTGTTCAGCCGTTTCCAGAGATATTGTTATCATAGTATGCTTGATAATTTTTTAAACTAATTTCTTATGAAAACCCTATTTAAGCAGTTTTTTTATTTTAAAAAATTTTTCGATGTAAATTCAAAGTTTCAGTGAAATGGCTGCTAAAATTTATTAAGAAATGCTTAATGATACTTGGCGAAAGATTTGGATTCTTTTCGACTGGTATCAATTTGGCTCTGAAAATGTCCTTGTAAGGTTTGTTTTCAATAAAAATTGATTTTAGAACTATGTTTTAACTATGACTTTCTGTATGTATGATGTGAATATAGTAATTGAACAATATAGAGAGAGATGTTTTTTTTTAGTCCAGGTTCAAGGGAACAACACAACAGGCTGGAAAAGAACAGGTGAGCATGCTTAGATGTGTTTTTGTTATAAAGTTGAAGGTCATTTAAATACAAAAGTATATTTTATATAAGTATAATTTATGATGGTTTAATCTTTTAAATTTATTTTCAGTTTAACATTTGATTTTTAATCGAATTCACATAAGAGTATAAGAAAATTACATGCTGAAAGTATTCTTTAACTTTTTGCCTTAATTTTTTTTTACAATTATTTTTACACTTAAATAAAACTTTTGTTTTTTAGATTTTTCATTCATTAATATTATTGCTTTAATCATGTTATTTATTTTAAAAAACCTTTTTTGTGTTTTTTTTTAAATTCGTTACAAGTTTTTTCAATAAAACTAGAATTAATCATTTAAAATTATATTTAGGCGAGCTGAAATGAAGCAATTTTTTATAAAGCTAAAACAAAATGTCCCATCATTAGAAGGTAAAACAAAAGCTTCCAATGCATCAATACTTGCTGCAGCAACATCATACATTGCAGTAAGTAGTGATAATATGTATCTATCAAATATTCTAAAGTTATCTATTGCTGTAATTCTTTACCTGCTTTTTTTTTTCATTGTTTTTGTTAAGATTCCTTTAAAAAAGTTATTAAAATGAGAATATTTTTTTTTTAAGTTTTGGGAAGAATTTCTATTCAACCAGAAATAAGCTATAAAAAGTAACATAGTTATGTTATTCGCATAGCTATCTAAAACTTAATATTAATCGAGAATAAGAGTTCAAAGAATGGAGTTCAAGATAGCATAATCCAGCATAGTTTATGAATTAGGGATTAAATAGTGACAGCTTTTGACTGTAAAAAGTTAAAATTGTTTGAACTTATGAACATTTACTACAGAAACAGATGCTTAGAAATTAGTTACTATAGTAGCAGTTGCTTTTACTAAGATTGTTTTTAGCAACTTGTTATATATTTTTTCAAACAGCCTGTTACATATTTTTTTAATGCGGCCTCTTTTATTTTTGATCCAAAAAACGCTTAAATAATATAACAAGAGTTATTATTATAGTTATTATTTATATTTTGTTGTATGTTTGCTAGGAGTTAAAGAAACTTGATAAACGTTATGAATCAGAGCGTTATCGCCTTCATAGATGTCGTGTATGTCTTGAAGAGCAAGTGAAAATGTTAAAAGAAGAACTTCATCGACAAAATCTTCAAAACCAACTATTTGCCCAAGTTCAACAAGAGAAAAGGTCAATAAAAATCCCGAAGGAAATGACGTCTGTTGAAATTCAAGCCAATGAGGCTGATATTCTAGCAGAATTACCAGTTTGTGTGGCAAAGCAGCCTGTTGAAAATCGTATAAATCCAGATTCTGCTTTTGAACCAAGCAATATAAAAAATATAGAAGAAAATAGTTCAGATACCCAAATGACTTTTGCAGAACTTGAATCGTTTTCGTTTGATAGTATAATTCTGCCGAGGTACTCTGAAGTCTTGGTTAATGATAATCAAGATATTCAAGATGTCAATTGTTCGTCCGGAAAATGTATATCTTCAGATTTAGAGTTTCAGAACAGTAGTGACGATGAACCTGATTTAGAAATTATGCTCTAATTTCTAAAGAAAAAAAAAACTTTTAAATAAAAGATCTCTCTAAAATGCAGATTTTTCACCTTTGATTATGCTTGCATATCTTAAATTCTGATATTATTCTTGTGTAGTAGAAGTGGAATTATATTTTCATTTCTAATGGAAAATATATGATGACTTTTTTTTTAGTTCTTTGTATTATATTTTCTTCACTGCTTTGTTTTTCCTCTTTTTTTTTTTTTTTTTTTTTTTTTCGATCATTTCTTTAATGAATTTTTCACTTTAGTTGCCAATGTTAGCAATGGGAATCAAAAACAAAACAAAATAAAAATTCATTCTGTTTTTGTTTGAACATGTTCAACTTAAGCGAAGTTCAAAGAGTTCAGCGAAATCTATTGTCATTATTCCGAGTTTTTCTTTTTCGAATGTACCTATGGCGTTTAATTTATAATCTTTCGTAATATATATTGTTTTATATATCCAAGGAAAATGACATTATGAATTGTTGTTTCGAAAAAAATTTATCGAATTATAAGCGCTGTTTTATTTATTTTTTAAATGTACATTTTTTATAACTTTATATATCTCAACATCCACTCACATGTCAGAATAATTTCCTTTCCTGTGTTTATTTCGTCCCCTGCGTTAATTTTGTTTGTCAATATCTTTTATTCTATCTTCTTTTAACTTTTTTTTTTTTTTTTTTTTTTTGCATGGAAAGTGATTTTCTTAAAAGTCTATTTTAAAAACTTTTTTGGAAACTTACTCAAATCTAAAAGTGAATTTGAGTTTTTTAAGTGCATTAACTTAATTAGTGCAATTGTACAGTTTTTTTTTAAACATTATTTGCTTTCTACCAAGATTTGGGTCAAAAATCAACTAGTGGAAGATTTAAAATATATTGGCCAATTTCATATCAAAAGCACCAAAGTATTGTAAACCATCAAGTTTCAAAACAGTGAGAGTTTTCTCAAGATTTTAATGAGATTGAGCCACATTTTCAGCAAATCCAAAAATAACTTTTGTATTTTTTTTATTGCCTATTCCCTCCCCACGCTTAAACCTTTTTTTTTTTTTTTTTTTTTTTTCACTTATTATCTTGCAACTCTTTTTATTATATTTAAGCACACTTTTAAAAATCTAAATATAAAATATCTAAAAATGAAGAAATTTTAACTTAGAAATATCAACAGTGAGTTTCGCTAGTTTTGTTTAGTCTCTCTAAGTTTTCTCTTAACTTTGTGAGAGCGCAAGTGTAGAGTACTCCTTCTCCAGTAATAATCATTTATCTTTTAAATACTTTCATTGGTCCAGGTGATGGGTGTGAAGAATACCATAAAATAAATTATCCCCACTACGGTGTGCCAGGAGAACCACTTCGCCAGGCACAAAAACTACAATAAGTTAGCTTATAAAAAATCTTTTCATAGATGTTTTCAAAAAAATGGAGAAAAAAAGGTTTTTGAAAATTGATTTAAAAAATAAGCATCTGCGTTTGGTTTTTAGGGTTTTAAACGATGCAATTCGATTTGATTTCGAGATTGAAAATTGAACTTTCGATTTGATTAGAGTAATCGTAAAAAGACATCGATCGATTTCAATTAATCAATGTATTATTAAAAACACAATATTTTTGAATAAAAGTCCACCCGGAAAGTGGGAAATAATTAATATTACATAGAGTTAAAGGCATAATATAACTTAGTAGGATGCCATATAATCTTACATTAGTGAGTTTTATTTTTTTTTTAGGGTAAATAATAAAACAAGATAATTGACAAACATAGGCGTTTTTTCAAAAAAAAATTATTATACTAATTATTTAAGTTCATTGTATTTTTAAATTTTAATTCAGCACAAAAGATAAGAAGTTGTCGAGGAAAGCCTGAGAGAAAAAAAACTAATAAGTATTTCACCTGTTCTTGAGGAACACAGAGGAACAAAATTTTGGAGTTTTAATTTTTTTGCAGCCCATGATCTTTAAGTCTCAAATCACAATAAGTACAAATCCAAATCTACTTTATATGCACCTAATTTATCATGCATTAATAAGTTTGGAGTTTAAAGCGTAGACTTGGGTGCAGTAGAAAGACAAAAATCTTTTTACATCGTATTAAAGTTCCTTCAGTTCTCTTTCTCGAAAACTTTAAGCTTAAAGTTTTCGTGGAGTTTCGGTGTGCAAGGTACACAATACACATGCTTCTGGTGTTCGCAGAGTTTTAATTTTTACCCTAAAACATGTGTATAGCTAATCCCTATTGTTAGCAACTTCTGTTTTTTGTCTGACCATAGGGTGCATCTTATTTTGCTTGGTTGGCATGACAGAAACTTCATGATTATTCTACATTTAATTGTTTTCCCTTTTTTACTTTAACACATCACATTCAGGTCCATGGGCAGCTCAGTGTCTTTTTTTTTTTTTTTTTATCTCTCTATGTTCAATGATTTAAGGTGGTTTACATTATGCAACTTAATTAGTGACTCATTTTTGCTTATGTATACTTTATCTATAAAAAGTTTGGTTAGAAGAACTAACGGTTTTTTTTAGAGTGTTTTCATTTTGGTAAAATTGATCAAGGGAAAATTGCATTAAAAATCTTAATGTAAGTTTTTCTATATAACTTATATACATTATTTATCTATATACATTTCTCCTCTCTCATTTAGATATGTATATATATATATATATATATATATATATATATATATATATATATATATAAAAGTTAAGATTTATATACTCTCTCTCTTATATCTTCTCATGAGAATGCGGCATCGAATTTATATTTTATTCTCGTGAGAATGAAACTTCGAGTATAGATTTTTGTTTAGATTAGTTTCATACACCCTTAGTATATGTTTTTACACCCTTAGTATCATGGTTTAGTCACTTCAACTTCATTAAAGAAGTTTCGTTAAAAAATTTCATTATTAGGTTTAGGAAAACAAAGGAATTTTAAGTTTGCTTTACTATTTTAAACTCGATTAAGTAGTCAACAAGTTTTTTTGTGCATTAATAATTCTGTTGATCAGGTGATTCTTTGTGAGCGTCTTTTTTTAGGGCGCTTTAGCTTACATCTTTTACACCTCTTTATTTTTTGTTTACTGAACTAGAAATAGATTAAGACGGAAAAAGTAAAATGGTAGTCGATAGCAGATGCACAAGAAAACTTAAGGAAACTTAAAAGAATCGGCTATTTTACTTGGGTGAGATTTTAAACTACAAGTGCATATAAAACGTTACCATAAATGTAAATAAGCGTTAAAGAACGGATGAATTATCTGGACAGACATAATTATGATTGAGCGAGACATCTGAAAAAAGGACACTTAAAAAATATAGAAATAAATATATATCAATAAATAAAATAAATGTAAATATAGAAAACTTTAGATTAGGATTTAAAAAATAAAAAAATACGTATTTGGGCTCGACCATCCACTTTGTTTAAGTGTAGTTAAAAAGGAAGCAGATAGAAAAAAAAAAAAAAACTTAAAAAATGAGAAAAAAAAAAAAAAAATTCTTTATTCTTATATTTAGTTATTATTTATTTTAGTTATATTTTTTTTATCTAAAATAAAAGATAGCTTTTTGCGTTTATTATCATGTGAAAAACTTTATAGAACTCTTCATAAACTAAATTCATCTTCTCTTCGTTCCCTGGAAGATATAGTTCTATGATAATTGTATTTTGATCTTCTTCGTCGTATATTTCCACCTGGAAGTTTTCCATTTCTTCATTGGTTATCTGTTTATCGACGGATATTTCTTCTGCACCACATAAAAGAAAAATGGAATTCATACTCCGGTTAACATTTGCTGAGGCAATAAATAGCATTTCCAGAAGTTCTATATTACTTGGTATGTCGTTGTATTTCGAGCACCCAAAAAGTTGATTTTTCAAGTTACAATATTTAACGAAAACTCTCAAATCAGTCATTTTCACAATAAATTTTTTTTCTACTTGCTTATGTCTCCCTCGAAAACTTGTTATTTAACTTTTGTGCTAAATTAAAAGTTAACAAAACAATAAATTAAAATAATTAGTATAATAATTTTTTTTTCGGAATGTTATTGTTTATTTATTTATGTTATTTAAATTATTTTTAAATAATTAATCACTTAAACATGATTAAAGAATATTCCAGTGACCTCCTGTTTGTTAATCATCTTTTTATTTATTGCTAAATTTCTTAAAACAAATGAGAAGTAATCATAATTCTCAATTACGCTAAATGCTTATTAATTATTCACTTGTTTACGTTTTATGAGCTTATAATTTCATATTCATTTTTATTCATCTCACTAAAAATCATTAAAAAACTAAATTTCTGCAAAAAAAAAAAAAAATTTAAAAAGTCTGCAAAAAAAAATTATTGAAAAATATTGATGTTGTATTCTTATTGCTCTTCATCCGTCTCTGATTATTGTTGTTTCTTTTTAATTTTTAATTTTAATGGAGAATTGCTTGCTATAAGTAATTCATGATATTGCAATTAATTCATGATAATTGATTCATGCGTCATAGATCAAACAATTATATTGATAAACAAAACCCTTAACATTGACTCCAGCTGAAAAAGACAAGAAAAAAATTTCCGCTATTCTAAATCTCAAATCAATCGTCTAGTCATGACTCAATAATCTCTTTAAATATCTTTAAATCTTTTTAAATGAAACATCTTTATACCATTTTGTATAAATTACATTTGTATGAGCTATTCATTAGATGTAATGTAATTGATGTAGATGGATTTTTTAAATATTCTTGTATTTAGATACTCTTTTATTTAAAATATCAGTTATTATTTAACAAAAATAAACAAAATGTATACTTAAAGATTTTTGACGTAGTTTCCACTTAATTTTTACATAACTAAACCTAGAAATTCAATTTGTCTTGATCTTACCAATTTTAACCTCGTTTGTTAAGCTTACTAGTGACTTAACCTAACTCCTACTTGTTCTAAGGGTGTCTTTCACTTTCTTACCTTTTTTCGTACTAGAAGAGCAGATGGATGATAGGTGATAAAATCAAAGCAGATGGATTACAAATAATAACATCAAAACAGATGGGTCATGGGTGATAACATTATATCAGAAGACAGATGGATGTGGGTGGTATTTTTGAGGTATAACTGGTGGCATTTTGCAATCTATCTTTAACCGTAGTTTGGATTGACGTAAACAATCCCATCAATTTTTGATGTAATAGAGATTATAATCGTAATATAAAAGATATAAATTTCTATGAGGCTATATAAATAAGTTACCATTCATTTTTTTGTTTACGACTTTTATTTCCAATCGTTCCTTTTATTATCATTATTATTTTTTTTTTCAAAAAGAAATTGCTGCAAAAAATATTCTTAACCAAATGATAGACGCAACCTAAAAATGCTTTATGGTAGGGTGCCAATGGAGGAGCTTTATTCTTGTACCGAAAGCAATATTGCAGAACAACAAGAAATATGTTTAAACTAGAAAACATGTTTAAACATGTTTAAACTAGAGCATAGGGTATCGATGAAATCTGTAAGAAAAGCTGGAAGTCTGCAATGCTATACTTTTATTAAATCCTGAAATTACCCAGCACCCAATTCGCCTTCCAAATTCAAATCGAGAAGGAATAGAATTGCAATAATCAAAATATTCTGTTGTTGAGTTTTGATTTGGTGGCAAACTTTTTGTTGCTTAGTCGTTAAAAATGTTCCAAAAAAGTAAAAAACCAATCGCTGAGAAATAATCCTATGCCGTAAAATGACTAAAGTTGAGGAATGCCATTGTCACTAACAAATATTTAGTAATGTACGATGATTCAAGTAAACTTCAAAATACTTAGGAATATGAACATAAAAATTATTCGCTAACACTATTAAAAATAGGAAGCGAGAAAGTTTTTCCACTTGTGTTTTAATTTTCTTCTATTCGAAAAAACAAAAGTGATCTGCACAAGTTACTCAAGTTTTGGTTGGCTTAAAAAATGACTGCAAGTTTAAAAAGTTGAGTGAAAACCAGGGCATTAAAATTAAATAATGCCCTGGTTGTTAACTAAATAAATAAAAACTGAACAATATTCTAATTGGGTGTAAAATAATGATAAAAATAAATGATGCTGTTTTAAATGGAAGCACCCTCCATCATAAATTTTAATACTAAAGAATATGCCAAACTAAAAGATCATGAATATACTTTTTAAAAAAAAATAACCAAAAAAAAACTGAAAGTGGCTGCCAAGCTTTTTACCTTTCGAAAACCTCATACTTTTATATAAAAAATTTTTTCTCTATTTCTTTTTCGAAAAAAAGAAGAAAACTTTAATTTATTATTCCTTTAGATTTTTTTTTTTTTTAACTCCATAAAAGAAAAATCTTTTGTAATTTAAAATGGAAAATTATCCTTGAAATATTAACTTAGCAAGCTATTAAATAAGTTAATGCACTCGGAAGCATGGCTTAAAAAGGCACAACAAAATCTTTTTTAAAAGTTTGTAGTTACGGTAGACGAGAGAAAAAAATCTTTTTTAAAAGTATTGTAGTTATGGTAGACAAGAGAAAAAAATGGCGATCAACATTAAGCTCTTCATAGAATAATATTGTTTCATTCCGACGCGATTTAACATGTTCTTTAGCGGAACAACAGGGGAGAAGGAGTGGGGTGGGTGACGAGGAATAACAGAGGGGTTAACTTAGGTGGAGACGAAGTACTAACTTATCACTTTCACTCTCACAATAATATTTAAAAAAATTATAGTAATAAATAAGGAAGAACTAATTGAAGGTGTTTAACCTAATTATTTAAAAATGTTGCTCCGGTTGAAACCTCCCCTACATCTTATTATCTACTCTCTGAAATAAAGGAAGATGATAATCTCTTCGTTGTGAAATCAAATCTTTTTCAATCATAACGAAATTTTAAAATTCAATTTTGAATTTCGCAATAATTTATTTAAAAACTGTTTGATTTAACTGTTAGTCAAACTTCAGTGCGAAAAAAAAAAGTTTTTTCAGTCGCATGTTTAATTCAGAGGGTATGTTTAATTTAGAGGGTATGTGTATCTTTTTTAAAAAAAAAAAAAAATGAGCAAAAAAATGAAAATAAGTAAATAAAAATAAAAAAAAGAGTACTAATGTTTACAAAAAGAAAATCGAAATGAAATGAATACAAAATTAAAATGAATTTACCATAAGTAATAAATTTGGGTTTATTGAGATCAATAATTAAAATTGAAAATGCCAATCATGTTATAGGTTAAAGAGAAATGGACGAACTTAGTCTGCTGTCCTCCTCTTAAAGTTTGTCAAAAAAAACCACTTAATAACTCTATATTCATTTTTTTAAAAGCATTGATGAACTGTTAATTTTTGAAAAATATTTTAAAAAGCAACAAGCGTACACGCGTTTAAGAAATGTGCTCGCGTTTTAAAAACATCGTTTGTAATGAATAATTACATTACCGTTCAAAGTGATCAAAGTCCACAAAGAAAAATTTAATTTTCTAAAAGACAGAAAATACATTTAAGTTTATGCATTTAAAGAATCCTACGAGTAAATAATCAATTAATTTACGGTAAAAACGTTTTTTTAAAAAAATTCTTCGAAAGTAAAAGCAATTTAAATGCTCTGCTCTTCAAAGAATCCTCCTTCCGCCTTAATGATCGCTCTACAAAATCGTGACATTCTTTCCGTCAATTTTTAAAGAGTGTTAACTTTAATCTCACTGCACGAGTCTTAATTTTGTATTCTTCACACAAACGTTTAGATTTCGATGATCCAATAACAACTCAATGGAATTTAAATTCACATGAGATTCTAATGGGATTGAGGCGGCCCATATGGAATATACTTAAGCGTTTATTTTTCGTACAAATTTTCTCTGCTTTAAAGAGTGCTAAGCTCGTTGTCTTCCTGAATTTTAAATCCTTGTCAAATTGGATGTTTCCATGATGGCAGTGCATTCAACTGTAAAATGTTCTCCTTCTTTTCAATCCCTTCAGTTTTTTGAAAAACATCAACCTGTTTGATACCACAGTAACCCTAAATCATTACTGATCCAAACTCCATGTTTACTGTTAGAGCAATGCATTTCTCCAATGCTCGTTTTGAGTCAAATAAAAACTCGGCGCTTTGGCCCAAATTAATAAATAATAAAATGTTTCAAACTATGTTCATCAGCCCAAACAACTTTTTCCGTCATCCTTCAAGTTTTGAAAACCAATATTTTTACTTCATTTTGTGGGATTAACAGATTAACAGATTAACAGTGATATTGTTATTTAATGACAATTATAAAGAAGGATATAACGAAAAAAATAATCTGGACAAGTTCAATATTCATAATTAAAAAAAAAAACAAAAACGAAGCTCACATAAAATGAAAGTGGACTTGTCACTAACTGGACTTGGACTGTCATCTGTAATCTATATCCGAATTTAAATTATTTATTAAGTATATATTTTCCCGTTGTAAGGACAATTTTTTTATTCTATTCATATAAAAAAGGAGAAATTTATTTGATCAATAAAATAAACGCGTTAAACGCGTAAATATTTTAATTGTCGGCTATATGCGTTTTAAGTGTCGGTATATTTTTCCAGCTTAAGTGGAAGCATCCACATAATTTATTCAGAATGGACGAAGCTAAAGAATCGGACAATCTTTCAAAGTATTTTCGAGTAGCATTCGTGGATATAAATATTCACGCAAACGAATTTAAAAAGATACAACTTATTGTAAATTATGAACTTATTGTAAATACTAACTGAATTCAACCTTAATAACAAACACCTGACTTAAATTTATTGATAAACGTAAAATTTAAGTGGCTTTAAATTCTGTATTGATGAAATATAGCGTGCTTGTGATTTGATGAAGATGGTTTATGGTTTTATCTACTTCAGCTCATTAATCAATGAAGTAGCAAAAGGTGAAATAATGTTTATTTTGCAATATTCTAATGTCATTTTGTACTTTATTTAACCAGCAACAAGTGAACAGATCAATTAGTGAACAAAGCAAAACTTTAAATAGATTAATTAGTGAGAAACAAGGAGCTGAAAAAAATTAACTTTCGACAAACTCTGGTAAGATGCTACATTTATTGCTCAGTTTAAATTTATAGAATTTGTATTGAAAAAGGAAGAAGCTTCCGAAAATGAAATTTTCTTTTGAATATTTAAAGTCTTCTTAAGTTCTTTTGGCATATAAATAAACAGAGCAAGTTTTTTATCTAACCTTTTTTTTGAAAGAATGTATATTAGGTTATACTGTTAGAACCCTTATGAATAAATTTACCTTTAAGCTGAACCTATGTGAATAAAATTTATCTTTGAATGAACCGATGTGGCCTTTAAAAAAATATTTTATGTTTTCCTTCATCTAAAAAATCCCCTATGGAAAATGGTTCCATGAGTTTATGGTAAAAAGAAGTTTGAAAATGATATTGTTTAGAAGCTGTTGATAGCAAGCACACTGTAAGTAGCAGCCTTTGATGCAGGTTGCTTAAGCAACAGCGCTCATAAAAAGAGGAAGTGTGTTATAGAAAGAAATTTAACAGTTTAACACATCTGTTACAAAGTTTATAATTTTACTTTTGCTTTCTTCGCTAACCCTTTTTACTTAAACAACGTCTCGAAACTATGGAGTTTTTTAAGATCATAGGATTTTAATTGGATGATGAAGACCTTTGTTAGCATAAGGAAGCATAGCTATGCACAAAAAACAAATTTTGAAAACAGTCAAATGTTTACACAAGGTCCGTACCTTTTTTGAAAGAAATTGAAAAAATAGTCCAACAAACTTTTCTCATAAGGTCATGCGAAGAATAAAAAAGTGATTAAAATCTTTTGCAAAAGAAATAGGCTTCTGCCCAGCTCGTCCCATAGAAGTTCAATTGGGCTGAAATGAAGCATTTTAACCTGCTTTACATTCTAAATCACTTCTGCTCTGTTTGCAGTTATTTTTTGAGCCATTGCCCCGCTAAAAAATAATGCCAGCACTGTTTAATCACAACGTAACTTTATTCTAAAACAATTGCAACGGGTTGTAATTTTTCATAGTGGTGTTTTTTATTTAACATACCTTTTTCCTTTTATTGCCCAATCTAAGAAAAAACAGAAGTTATAAACTGATAAACAAATACAAAACTTCCGACCGTGGTAAGCAAGTCTCAAATAATCAAACTTAACTTATACAAACTTAGTTTAAAAAGTTCCTCTGCTACAATAAAAAAAGAACTGTTTTTACCATTAACACAAGCTATTGAAAAATATAATTGAACTGCTTTTCTGAATAATACGACCTCAATTCACAACTTGCTTCATTAAATAGTTTCTGAAGGAAATCAAGCTGATTGTAGGCTCAAATTATGGGGAACATAAAATTCTCTTGCTTTAACTTTATGTGAAGATTTTTTTAAATTTTTATCCACGATGATGATTCCCATTAGTCTACGTGGATTTCCTTACTAACTGGAATTTGAATGACAAAACCTAAGATTACCATTTTCATCAACAACCTAATTAAGCTTGGAAATGTGCTCAGAATAATAAACAAAAATTTTTGTTATCGTTTATTTCTGAAAATCTAGAGTTTAAAGAAACTGAGGTGCTACCAATAAATCATTTTTCAAAAGGATGAGACTACTTGGATATGCCGATTCCAGCTCATTGATATATATTTCTATACTTAAGCCAAACTTTTTTTTAACGTATTAATATCTTGGCAGAACCTGCAATGAAGTAGTAAAAATGTTTCTTTTGTCGTAAGCTATTCCAGAGCAAAGACTTTATCATAATCCATAAATGTAAAACAAGGTTTTAGTTTGTAGTGTCCTAGAGCTAGTGTGTGAATTCCGTCTTGTAAGATGTGCCTTTTGTCGTCGTTAGCGCTGAGTGCTACTTTGTTGATTTCTTCGGTGTAGACATTGTGAAGATGAGATCGGATAACATTCATGGTGGCGAGCTTTTCTGTCTTGTTCGTTAAGCAGTCTTTATAGTTTTGATGAGTGATAAGCCTAACATCAACATGCTTTTGAATATTCTCCATGGTTTGTTATTTTTAAAAAACTTTATTCTTTAAAAATTTCACCACAAGGTATTGATACCTTCTTGAAAGTCAAGACCTTCATTCAATTTTTTTAAAACGTAAAGACACAAATGACCACAATAAGACGTATCACCAAACTGAACTCTCTCGCTGTTATAATAAACCGGACTTTTTAAATAATCAATGAGCTCTACAAGAGGAGGCTGAGCATAAGAGTCAAAACTGTATTTCTTATCACCGTCTTTAAACCAACACACCCAATGAAACCCACCAGTGCTTGAACCTCCTGTATTCACGATTCCACATTCTTTTTTCATTGTCTTTTTTGGTAAATCATCCCTCACAAAAACACCTCGAAAGTTTTTCAATTTTAACTGTTTAGCAGCCTTTATCAATTGAAAGTTAGTTAAAGCCTCATTAGGTAAAACAATTCCTTCTACGTCAATCCATTGAAAGTCGATCATTTTTTTTTTAATTTCTTAAAAAGTTTATCCAAGTTTTGAAAAAGGTGAAAGAAGTTTCAGAGAATGGATCCAAGAATGGGTATGCTTGAGAAGGGTGAATTGGGTCCGAGCAATAAACCAAAACCAGTGCTAATACGTTTGTAACCTTTTCCAGTTTTAATAAAGAGTCCATCACCGTGAACATTTTTAGTCCATGGGGTGATAAACAATCCTTCTCCACCTAAAGTTTTTATCTTCATTCCTTTTCCATTTTTGCTCATGTAAAAAAGACCTCGCCCAGCGATTTCGTTAACCATAGCAGAGCCGGCAGAGGCTCCAACACCTGAAAGCAAACCAGTGGCAAGAGCAGGAACAACCTTTGTGGCTAGAGTTCCTAATAACGGTAAAAGAGCTCCAATGAAGCCTCCTTCTATTTTCGAGTTGTATACAATTTGTCTTTTGCTCAATTTAAGAGTGACCCCTTTTCCAGCTTCATACGCTTTTTTAATTTTGTTCAATTGCGCATTAGTGATAGCGAGAATATGTTCACCTTCTAGATCTGAATGAGAAAGCTTAATGCTAGTATCGGTTTTATCATGCATGGCTTTTTTAATTTTATCAGATTGGCTCTGCGAGATGTTAATTTTGATGTTTTGATAATTGCTCATTTTTTATGTATTAAAAAATTATTTATTTCACTTCTCGAATATGATATCGTATTGTAATATCCTCTCCACGAAAATCAACCAAATCTCCATTCTGATCAATGATGCGAGTAACCATTGTTGAAATTTCAAACAGTTTAACAGGAAGATAAATCAAATGCATTGGTCTCTCGATGATTTTATAGCCAGGACTAACATTTGGATAAAAGGAGTAAATGCAATTTAATTGGGTTCCATTAATATAGGATGATCCGATAACGTTGTTAACGATTCTGATGGTGTTAATGCTTGAAATTTTAACGATATGATCCGACTCGTATTCGGAATTGGAATTTAATTTTCTTTTAGTAAACCCTAAAACTGAAGAGATGCTATTCTCCACGTTAAAGTCAATCAAATAATTCAAACCAAGTTTAATGGTTGATTTTAAAGTATTAAGATTGATTCCAATTTGAAGGTTGTTTGGAGAGTAATTAATTTTATTTGCAATAATATAACTTCCACGTTGAGCTGTTTTTATTGTGTTTAAAATAGACTTTTGCAAATACTCATTGATGTCTTTAATGTCATAGCTTCCTGATGGAATGATAATGTTTTCCCAATTAGCTCCATTGTTCATGCTGTATTTGAAAGAATTGTTTTTACTGCTTACATTTGGAATGCTGTTGTAAGTCTCAAGACCGAGAAAAGCCATTTCATAACTTTTTCCTTCGTCAAAAACGATTTTATCCAAAAAATCAGTGGTGATAACACTTGATTTTCCATCTACATCGATTATTATACCTGTCATTTTTTTAAATAAGAATTATTTTTTAAATTGTTTTAGAAAAATAAAAAATTGTCAAACCCACTTCGGTACTTTCCCTCGTTCTTTTTAGAAGAGAGATCAATGACGGCAAATCCGTGAGGTTCATTCCAGCAATGATTGCAAAAGGCTTTAAATTCTTCTATTTTCATACCGCAGGAAACGTGATCTTGATAAATGTGATTAACGCTTTTTTGGTCTTGTTTAAAGAGACAAATAAAGTTAGCATTTTCTCTGATGGTATGTCTTGGAATCTCGAAATAGTTTTGAGCGAGGTAAAAGCAGTCAACGTTGGAGTGTCTTCCTCGGATGTAATATTTTTCGCACTTGTTTTGATTGGTCAATTGCAAATCGTCAAAGATCATCAAATTGTTTTTGGTCGAGTCTAAGGATTCAGGTTCAGGCACATCATCAGCCGTTTCAAAGAATTGACACTCCATATCATCATTGTCGGAATATTTTTTTGAAATTTCCTCAATAACATCTTCAGGGTTTAAATTCAATTTTTCCATTTCGTCTTGTACATCATCCGTTAACAAATCAACAATATCCTTTTTAGGAAGTTTATTTTCGAATGAGTTTTTTAATATTTTATATTCTGGTTGAAAAAGAGATTTGCCAAAGACTTGTAAGCGGTTGTAGTCTAGCCATCCAGGTCTTAAAAGTAAATTTAAGAGTAACGTTGTTTTTCCGCAACCGGACTTTCCAACGATGATTCCTCGTATACTTCTTGGTAAAAGCGCGCTGTTGTTTCTTTTGGTTTTCCCAATTTTACACGACAAATTCATCACTTCCATTTTTATATAAAAAAAAGTTTTATATATGTTAAAATGTACTGCGTTAAGTGTAGAAGAGAGACTGAAACCATTCACTTGAAAAACGAGATCACAAAAAACAACAGACATATGTTGAAAGGAATATGCGACTCTTGTGGGATAACCAAATGCAAGTTTGTTTCATCACATACGCTCAAAGGATCATCTTCAGAAACAAAAGGATTTGGTGTGAGTGATTTGAAATGGACGGATCAGCTTGCAGAGGAGCTTCATAAACCGGTGATTCATCATTTTAAAAGAAGAAAAGTGTTTGTGAATGACATTGATGATATATGGGCTGCTGATTTGGTTGACATGCAATCGTTTTCAAAATTCAACAACGGTGTAAAATATTTGCTCATGGTGATCGACGTGTTTTCAAAGTATGGATGGATTGTTCCGTTAAAGAGTAAAACTGGAGTTGATGTAGCTAACGCTCTAAGCAAAATATTTGAGGATAGAAAGTGTGTCAAAATGTGGGTGGATAAAGGTAAAGAGTTTTATAACAAGCATGTACAAGCTCTAGGTGTGCAATTATACTCCACTGAAAATGAAGAAAAAAGTTCTGTTGTTGAACGATGGAATAGAACAATGAAAGAGAAAATGTTTAAATACTTTTCAGCCAACAACACCAATAAATACATTAACGTATTGGATGAGATGGTGAAAAATTACAACAACACAAAGCACTCTTCTATCAAAATGACACCAGTTGAAGCCAGCGATGAAAAGAATAAACATAAGGTCTGGTGGAGTCTGAATGGTAAACAGAAAGAAAGAAAAGATCCAAAATTCTTAATGGGTGACAAAGTGAGGATCGTAAAAAAGAAGTCTCATTTTGAAAAGGGCTATACGCCGAGATGGGCTGAGGAGGTTTTTACAGTGTCAAAAGTTCAGTATACGAATCCGCCTACGTATAAAATCTCTGACGCTAACGGTGAAGAAATTCAAGGCACCTTTTACGAGCAGGAGATGCAAAAGACGCATCAAGACATATTCAGAATTGAAAAAATCATTCGCAAAACCAAGAGCAAGTCGTTAGTCAAATGGTTGGGATATCCAGACTCGTTTAATTCATGGGTAGATAATAATGAATTGTTAAGTTTGCAAAAATGATCTAAAAATTTATTTTTAATATGTAAAATGCATGCTCCTCACAAGTTTTTTAGAAATGTTACCTCAGCAGAAGTCCACAGTTTGGATTTGCAATTAAAAATTTTGGAAGAGAGGGTTAGAGAGTTGGAGGAAAGAAGACCGAACAACATTATTGTGTCTACGAAAACGTTAGATCATCCACCTTATTTCAACGTTAACGAACAATATGAGATTTTTGCCCAGAAAGACATTAAATTTGCTGCTCTCTCACATACAATGATAGCTTTATCCATTGGGCTGAATTTGGAGAAAGGTATTGCAGTGATAACATTAATGAATAAAATTACTGATCAATTGAATTATAGAAAAAACGAAGTTATTATTTCAGAGTCTGTAGATGATGTTATTATGGACGTGAATAGTAACAGCAAACAGGACGTGATTGTTAAAAAAGGAGAAAAACTTTGTAAGATTAATTACATTGATTTAAAATAATTTTTTATTAATAAAAAATGGAAATATTGAATGATAAACTTTATCCAGTTCTTCCATCAGCTCCTGCAGATGAAGGAGGGCATGTTTATAGGCTTCAGAAAATAAGCGAGATTCAGAAAGAGATAGAGAGTGAAAAAGCAAAGCGAGTTCATCTAAGCAAAAAGTACCATCGCGCTTTCAGAATCATTTCTAATGTGGATAATACGATGCAAGCCTTATGCATTGCTTTAGGTGTGACTGGAATTGGGCTTTTGTCAACCATTATTGCTAGTCCTGCAGCAATTGCGTGTGAAGGTGTAGCTATTGGAATGGGGTTTTTATCCATTGTAGGAGGACAGGTTAACAAAAAACTGACATTGAAAGCGGAAAAACATGAAAAGATTAAAGTGTTGGCCGAGTCTAAATTAAACACGATCAGCGAACACATTTCCAAAGCGTTGATAGACGGAAAAATAAGCGATTCAGAGTATGAATTGATTTTAAACGAGCTTCAAAAGTTTAAATCCTTAACAGAGGAAATAAGAACTAAAACAAAAAAGGGAATAGATGAAATTACTAAAGAAAACTTGATTCAAAAAGGAAGAGAAGATGCGATTCAAACGTTCAATAACATTTTTAAGAAAGGATCAACGTAGTCGTAAAACCAATTTATGTTTTTTTCCACGTATTTTAAAAAGATGTTTTTCTTTAAAATACAAGACATGAATAAAAGGGATGAAATTGTGAAAGAAATTAATGACAGAAGAAACGGCAACATTTCAGATGCTAATCTTCAGACTGATTTGAGAAAGCTTTACAAGCCTCTGATTGAAAGCAATGAAAAGATGATTAAAAGCCTGTCAGTCGATCAAAAAAAGAAAAGACCTTTCGAAGTGAACAAAGTTGGAGATAAAATATACATTGGAAAAATGGAGGTTGAAATAGATGGAAATGATATCATTGTCGGTGAAGAAAAGTATAATAGAACAAAAGGTCTTTGTGAACTGATGACTGAATTAACAATACCAAAGAGCTATACCGATGAAGATTTGCAAAATTATGAAAAAATTTTAATGGACAGTGATGCTATAAGATCTGATTCGCAACCGCATAAACCGAAATCATCAAGAAGACCAAAGTATCAACAACTTATCGCTCCTATTTGGGAAAAAATGATGAGTATTGAAAAGGGTATAAAAGGTCGTGGTGTTATTATTCTTCCAGGTGATCCTAATGCGTTGGTGGAAAAGCTTGAATTGAGTATTGCTGCATGGCATGCTGGGAATAAAGAGTCAAGAAATATGGCTGTTGCTATTTGCAATGAGCTGTTGAGACAAGGGGAGATTAATAAAGAGGAATATAAATCGTTAATGAGGACTATTGATAAAATTATTTAAAAAGATTGTTTTATTTAAAAAAAATGCTCATTGTGAACAAAAGAAGATATGTGAAAAAGAACGTTGTTGGTGGAGGTGGTATTGTAGACATGATTAAAAATTTCATAAAAAGAGCAGCTGCGTCAAGTGTTACAAAAGCAACAGTGAATTTGCTTAAAAATGCTGCAACAAGCAAAATTGGACAAGAAGCGATTACAGCTGCAAAATCTGCTGGGACAGAGTTAGCCCTTTCAGCCATCTCCGCTGCTAAAGACGTGGCTATTGACAAAGGTAAAAAGACCATTGAGAAATTAAAGACTGGTTCATCTATTCAAAGTAAGAAAATGTCTAAAAAGAACGCGATTCGAATTCAAGACCTGGTGAAAATAGGGCAGGGCATGAAAATAGTATGAAGATAGCATTCTGTTGCGATGACTTGTTATAAACTTGCAATGTCTTGCAATGAGAGACATTTAAATGAATTAAATAATTTTTTATTATATAAAAAATGATAAGTACTGAGCAATTAAGAGTTACTGAGAACCCAGAGTATGATATTGGTATTGAAAAAGTTGATTTTTTTGAGTATCTTCCAACCAATCTCGATTTAAATTCTTCAGGCACGATTACTTTTGAGATTGACTGTCAATCGATTCAAACAGTACCATCAGAGGCTTACATTCTTATTGAAGGAGTGTTGAAAAAGAGCGATGGAACCTTTTACGATGCTAAAGACAACATTGCACTGGTGAACAATGCTTTGATGTATTTGTTTAATGATGTGACTTATGACTTGTCGGGAGAGCAAGTGGAACGAGTGATGTATCCAGGTCCAGCCACCACCATACTTGGATTGATGAAATATCCTTATGGATTTCAGTTTGCTGATGGATTAAAACAGATGTGGTATATGGATACGTCAAATCTTGTTGAAAATGAAGGATTTAAAGTTAGACGAGACCATTTGTTTGCAGACACTACATCCGTTGGCGCTTTTTCGTTTAAAATTCCGTTGAAGCACATTTTTGGATTTTGCGAAACCTATGACAAAGTTGTTTATGGGTTTAGGCATACCATCACCTTTACAAAGAAAGAATGTGATGATGCGATTTATAGAGCGGAGAGCGTTAGTGCAGGAATGATCAACATTAAAACATTCAGACTTTATATGCTTCGCGTTGAATTGGATATTTCGAAAAAGACTGATTTCATGAATTTAATAGCTCAAAAAATTCCCATTCAAGTGGCTTATAAATCAAACAAATGTGAAAGACAGCTTATTCCAGCCGGTCAAACAGAATTTACCTGGTCGCTTGGAAGAGTCACTGAAAAAAGCATTTCAAGATTTATCCTTTTCGGACTTCAGACAAACAGAAATTCCAGTCAAACAGTTAATCCATCACTATTCGACCATTGTGATGTTAGCAATTTTTACTTGACTGTTAATGGAATAAAGTATCCAAATTACAATTACGACTTGAATTTTGGAGAAAAGAGAGTGGTTATGGCTTATTCAGATGCGTTCTCTTTTGATGAAAAATATTACGGCACAAATGAACTTGTTTGTCAATCTGGGTTGTCCTTGCTTGAATATATAAAATTATATCCGTTGTTCTTTGTAGATATCAGCAAGCAAAAAGAAAGAATGACGTCGGAAACAGCTGAATTAGTGGTAAACCTTAAATTTCGAACTTCAACTATTGCAAATACCGTTATTTTTGCAGTGGTTATTTCTGACAAACTGCTTAAATTTGTTTCAGATGGAACCAACATGACTGCTGTTTATTAAGTTTATTAAGATGTCTTTTCAGGAAAAAATTGAATTGACTTAAAAAAAATCTTGGTATAATAAAATGAGATATACAACATCGTATTTGAAAAATTTGTTGAATGAAAACGGCGTTAGTAAAACAGCAGATGATTTAATAACGTTGATGATGCTTGCGGTTGAAAATAATTTGATCAGTAAAGATGAGATTTTAGAAAGAGCAAAAGAAAAAAAAGTAAAGCCTCCTCCAAAAGAAAAAAAACCTGTTGATCCAAAATGGGAATGGCTTAGTTTAGTTAAGAAAAAACCCATCACTGTGAGAATAACCAACATTGAAACGGGTGAGGTGGTAGAATACAAGTCTCTTTACAAAGCGATGGCAGGGACTGGACGTGGATGGAGATATTTAGAGCGTCGAGATGGAAAGGTGGATGATGGAATCAAGATTGAATTTTTAAATTCTGAAAAGCTTGAAAAACGTAAAAAGCAGCAAAATTGATTTTTTAACTTTTAACATGTTAAAAAATTGACTTAAATAAAATTCTTGGCATAAATAAAAAGATGGAAAGCATGCAAAAGGATGATCTTTTAAATGCCCTTGATGATAGCTTTGAGTCAACTTCTGATACGGCTAAATCAAAAAGTTTGCTTAAATTTCTAAAAAACGTAAGGAAACTTCCAAAGGAACATCGAATCATTTTCAAAGAAATGGTTGAAGTGGCACCTTTTGAAGAAGTGATCAGAAATATAAAAGAAGACATTTATCTGCGTAATAAATTCCTGATCGGAACAAATTGGAAACTAAATGCTAGCGGTCGTAATAATTGTCGTAAAATCACTGAACATATTAGAGAGATTAAAAATATGTATTCACGTCTTTCTAAATAATTTTTTAATTCTTTTCGCGGGGAATTAAAAAACGGTGAAAACTTTTCGAAGAAGAAAATATGCTGAAAGTGTGCCAAGATTTAAAAAAATTGAATTGACTTAAAGAAAATCTTAGTATAATAAAAATGAGTATCTATTCTTTAAAACCAGATTTAATTGCTAAAGAGCGAAAACTTGAATGCATCGAAAAAAATTTTCTTTCCCTTAATAAAATGGGTGATAAAACAGATGCTAAAAAGCAAAAAGCAAAATCTACCGCCAAAGAACGAAAAATTGAAAGTGACATAAAGAAAAATCTTTCCGTAATAAAAATGGAAAGTAAAACTGTTAAAGATCGAAAAGATCGAAAAGTATCAATGGCATCATTAAGAAGGGATGCTAAAGAAAGAGCTATAAAAGACTATACCAGAATGACTAGGGAAGAGCTTGTTGAGGCTATTAAAACAACAAGACCTATCATTGGGTATGGACCTGCTACTCGTAGACGAACGACTGAGGCAAGACCGTTGCCTGTTAATGAAAGACCTACCGTGGTTAGGTTTGTTCAACCACCTGTAAAAGTTTCAATAAAGCCGACAAAAGTTTCAATAAAGCCGACAAAAGTAAGGTTTGTTGTTGGTTCTGAAAGACCTGTGCCTGCCTCAAGACCTGTGCCTGCTCAAAGACCTGTGCCTGCTCCAAGGCCAAGGTCTGACGACTTGATTTCATTCGAACCTTCTACTCTCTTGCAAAATAGGATGACAAGAGATGAACCCTCTATTCTTAACACACCGGTTATCGATTTAACAAACGTTATTACACCTAGACCAGTCATTCCACCGAGACCTTCATTTTTTTCAAGTCTAACAGCAGTTGCAAAAAGTGTAACGTCATATGTTGCAACTAAGTTTAATGATATTAAAGAATGGATAGAGCCCTACGTTCCTGAAGTAGTCAAGAAGAAGGTAAGCGAATCAGTGAAACAAATCGATGAAAAGATAAAGTCTATCAAATCACTTGTATTAAGGACAGTGTATAAACAGCCCGTGTCAAAGCCTTATAAAATAAAATTCAAGTTGACTGAACAGTCAGCGGAGCGTGCTGTTAGACAATTTTCTTACAAGCCTTCTTCTCGATATCAAGACCTTGCATCCTTTTTTAATTTGGTAAGAGAGTCTGCCATTCAAACCATGGAAGGAGAAAGAAACACAAAGGTAAGAATTGTTTTAACGTGTGAAATGAAATCTGTGAGCATCATGACTGGTGAAGAAGTGACTCGGGAAGCAGCCTTTTCATCAAGATCAGAGATTATTCTAGCGGCTACAGATGTAAGAACGCTCATGGGTGAAATGGAAGAAAAAGTCTTGGAAAGTAGTGTCAAATACAATGCTTTAGGATCTAATTGTATCATGTCTAAGATTTTAAGAATGGACATTAACTTTACTGATTACGAACCTCTCAGTGGTTCTTCCTATATTGAGCTGTCTCCTATCTTAAAAAACAAAAATGCCATCATCAACATTAAAAACGACGACAATCAATGCTTTAAATGGGCAGTCACTCGAGCGTTGAATCTAAAAAATAAAAACAACGAAAGAATTGATGAAGACTTGGTTCTAAAATCAGAAGAGCTGAATTGGGATGGAGTAACATTTCCTGTGGATTATCATAAAATCGACAAGTTTGAAGTGGATAACCCAACTATTAGCGTAAATGTCTTTGGGTATGAAAATAAAAAACCTTACCCTTTGCGAATATCTGAATTTGTTGACCGAAAGCACTGTGTTGACTTGATGTATATTTCAAACGAAGACACTGATCATTACTGTCTCATTAAAAGTTTGAGTCGGTTTGCTGGTTCCTCAGCATCGAAACATCAACACAAAAGATATTTTTGCAGAAATTGCTTGCAAGGTTATGACCAAGAAGAAAAGCTTCAACATCATCAACCTTATTGTTATGACAACGCTACAGTAAGAATCGAACTTCCTAAAGAAGGAACAACCGTTCAGTTTAAAAACTATAACAAGTCTATGAGGGTTCCATACGTTGTATATGCTGACTTTGAAAGTTTCACCAAATCTATCAACACTTGCACACCGAATTCGAAAGAGTCATACACCAAACAATACCAAAAGCATGTTCCAAGCTCCTTCTGCTATTACATCAAATGCTTTAACGATAAACTTTACAAAGGTGAACCAGTCAAGTACACAGCAGAAAGCGATGACGATGATGTAGCTCAAAAGTTTGTAACCAGTCTTGAAACAGACCTTATAAAGATTTTCGACAAGATTGATATAGTAAAAAAGAAAGTGGTTACTGATAAGGATGAAAAGAATTTTAAGGATGCAACCCTATGTCATATTTGCAATAAAGATCTTAACGGTGATAAAGTCTTAGACCATTGTCATTTGACCGGAAAGTATCGAGGAGCCGCTCATAACAAATGCAACTTGGATTATAAAATTCCAAAATTCATTCCCATTATTTTCCATAATTTGTCCGGCTACGACAGCCATTTGTTCATCAAGAAATTAGGTGGAAAGCTCAATTGTATACCTAACAATGAAGAAAAATATATCAGCTTCTCTAAACAAATCAAAGTGAGAGAATTTATTAATAAGAAAGGTAAACTAAAGGAAGTATGGAAAGAATTGAGGTTTATTGATAGCATCAGATTCATGGCTGGTAGATTAGACAGTTTGGCTAAAAATCTGACTGATGATCAATGCAAAAACGTTGCTCAATATTACTCAGGAGAAAAGTTTGAATTATTGCGAAAAAAAGGTGTTTACCCTTATGACTGGATGGACTCGATTGAAAAGTTTTCCGAAACGCAATTACCTCCTATTGAAGCATTCCATTCCAAACTGAATGATGAGGAAATAAGCTCCGAAGACTATACACATGCTCAAAACGTTTGGAAGGTATTTTGATGTGAAACGTTTAAAGATTACCACGAGCTGTACAACGTGTCCGACGTCTTGATACTTGCTGATATCTTTGAAAATTTCAGAGACGTGTGTTGTGCCTATTATAGACTTGATCCTGCTTGGTATTACACCTCACCCGGTTTGGCTTGGGATGCAATGTTAAAACTAACTGGAATTCATTTAGAGCTTCTAACCGATATTGATATGCTTCTCATGGCTCAAAGAGGGATACGCGGTGGAATTTGCATGATCTCCAAACGACATGCAACTGCTAACAACAAATACATGGGAGACCCGTACGATCCTTCACAACCTTCAAAATTCATTCAATACTTGGATGCTAATAACCTTTATGGTTGGGCTATGTGCAAACCTCTTCCTGTTAGAGGATTTAGATGGATGACTGAGGATGAACTCTCCAATTGGAAATCCATGCCTTGTATTCTCGAAGTCGATTTAACCTATCCTGAAAGTCTACACGATTTACACAATGACTATCCTTTAGCTCCTGAAAGAATGACTATTGGAAAAGTCGACAAGCTTGTTCCTAATTTAAACAACAAGGTGAAATACGTCGTTCATCATGAAAATCTAAAACTTTATGAACGAATGGGATTAACCATCACAAAAATTCATCGTGGTATCACCTTTGAAGAAGAACCTTTTATGAAACAATACATCAACCTCAACACTGGATTAAGAGCAAAAGCTAAAAATGAATTTGAAAAAGAATTTTTTAAATTGATGAACAACTCTGTCTTTGGCAAGACCATGGAGAATATTCTAAAGCATGTTGATATTAGGCTTATCACCACTAGAAAAGATGTTCTAAAATTCTCAGGAAAACCTAATTATGAGCGAAATACCATTTTTGATGAAAACCTAATCGCGATTCACATGAAGAGAACACATGTCTTTTACAACAAGCCTGTTTACTTGGGACTGTATATCCTGGACATAAGTAAAACTCTCATGTTTGAACACCACTATGACTACATCAAGCCTAAATACGGAGATCGCGCAAAATTACTCATGACTGACACTGACTCGCTCTTTTACGAAATAGAAACGGAAGATTTTTATCAAGACATTGCTGATGACGTACTTGAAAAATTTGACACGAGCGACTTTCCTAAAGATCATCCCGCCATTAAAAACGCTGGGCTTAAGGTTGGTTTAAACAAAAAAGTTATTGGCATGTTCAAGGACGAGGCTGCTGATAAACAAATTGAAGAGTTTGTTGGACTTCGACCGAAACTCTACTCCTATGAGGTCTTTAATGAAATAAAAGAACACAAAAAATGCAAAGGGGTTAAAAATAAAGTCGTTGAAAAACACATCACTCATCAAGACTATTACGACTGCTTAATGAACAAGACAGAAAAGCTCGCCACCATGAATGTTATCCGATCTCATCTTCACAATGTCTACACCGAAGAAATCAACAAAGTAGCACTCAGCGCTAACGACGACAAAAGGCACATCTTACAAGACGGAATTCACACACTAGCTCTAGGACACTACAAACTAAAACCTTGTTTTACATTTATGGATTATGATAAAGTCTTTGCTCTGGAATAGCTTACGACAAAAGAAACATTTTTACTACTTCATTGCAGGTTCTGCCAAGATATTAATACGTTAAAAAAAAGTTTGGCTTAAGTATAGAAATATATATCAATGAGCTGGAATCGGCATATCCTAGTAGTGATGAGTTTCGAATATCACCTGAAAGAATTTTTGATTGAGTCCTAACAAGCGGACTCTATTTAGGTCGTCCAATGGACATCCAGTAGACGTCCGAATGAAACACCTTTCGTTCGTCCAAACAAACAAAAATTTTTCGTTCGTCCTTTTAAGACACTCTTAGGACGAATTATGACGTCTGGTGGACGTCCAAATTAAACTTATTGTTGTTGTATTCGGGCATTAACTATATTAAAATCTAGGAATAATTACTTTTTTGAAGTTAAAAATATATTTAAAAATTTAAAAAAAAAAAAAAAAAAAAAGGAACTTTTATATTACTTGATTTCTTCTTTTTGCAATTTAGGCATTACTCGTTTTAACAAGTCGCCTACGAGTGTCTCGATATTGCCTACGTCAAAACCATTTTTATCTGAAATAAGCACTTCTAAAACAAGCAAAATATAGAACTACTTTTTATTTAAATATTTATATTTGATTAAATATATACTTAAATCTTTTTATAACATTGTTGTTCTTCATAGCAACACTCATTAGTAACCTTACAACATAATTTGGTATGTAAACTAACTTATTTTTTAAATATTTGTATAACGTTGTGGCTACAAATTTCCATTTTCCCTTTATCTCTCTTTACTAAAACAGCATTGCAAAGGTTGTGTCATTATGCTGTCTAACACATTTTTAACTATTCTACGTGGCATTGAACCACCTTCAACACCTTTAATCTGTGTAATGAGAAAATAAAAAATTTAGTTAAAAAAAAGTCCGGTGCAAACAAATCCATAGCTGAGGAAAGACAATAACAATCTACGTCAGTGTAGGGATGCTTTTAAATCAAAATAACAACTTTGTCTTTAGTTTACAGCGGTGACATTTTAAATTTTATTGATTAAAGTTACTTTTCAATTAAGTTTTCAACATTAAAAAAAAATCACACTGAAAAAACTACCTTCGGAAACCTCGCTGTTTTAAACATCATTCAATGTAATATAATCCTCAGATTTGTTCCTGAATAAAACAAAAAATCGATAAGTAACTTAGTGCTAATAGTTTCTTAAGATCTTGGGACTTCTAGTACTAGTTTCTTATAAACTCGTTTCTTATTTAAAAAAAAAACTTTCTTCAGCCGCTTTTTTCTGAAATTTAATCACTTGTCGTGTCAAGTGGTTCTGTATAAATGTCATCAGTTGTGAATCCACTAGGTTCTACTTCATCATTTTTAAGAATTTCAAGGTGATCTAGAATTTTCTTTTGATTTTCCTTAGTTTGATTAAACTGACTTGTCAATCCCATAAAAATAGCAACATTAGAGTTCTGAAAATAAAAAGCTGAAACTTTATTTAAACATTTTTATTATTATATTTTATTTAAAAATTTTTCACTTGTCAAAAATGACACGTAACTTTTTGATTAGATTCAATTAGATTTTTTATTCCATTTTTAAATCTAAAACTAAAGTTAAATCAAACAAATGAAAAAGTTTATATTATTGATAATATAATACAAAAAAATGAATAAGAAGTAGTTTTCATAAATTATCTGTAATACAACATCGATAAAATATATAAAAGTAAATACAAAAGCACTCACACTTTTTTGTCATTTCTTTAAAGGAAACTCTGCCATCACCTATATTTGAATGTTTCCTTTTTAATTTAACAGTTTTAAAATCATCTAAAGTTGAAAACTCAATGCCAACATTTTTTTAAACTAAATAAGGAGTTTGTGCTGCTTTCAATTTTGTTGAAGTAAATACTAAGGAAGCAAATAGTTCTTCTAAAGTATCTTTAAATAAATCTTCTTCATTACCTGTATTTGAATATTTATCACTAAGTTTATGAGAAAATTCATTGGTCATAGGTTTATTAGAATGAGAAATTAAGTCTAGCTCTGGACTAGGTGCTCAAACGTTTTTTGACTTTCCTAATAGTTGATACAAAAAAATTATTTATACTTAATAATTTTTTTTACTAATAAAAAAATGAACCTTAATATTCTGACTTATTTTCTGTTTGTAATAAAAGCATAGTTGCATGTTTCCAATGTCCCAGCTTCAAAAATAAATTCAATAAACTCAAATTCTTTCCATTATGGCTCCGGAACAGCCCCCTCAGAAATATATGTTCCAAGAGTTTTTTAACTTTTAGGTGGGAAATAAACAATAAATTCGACAAAATTAACCCAATGAGAAGAAACCACTGTCTTGGTTGGTAAGCCTTTTTCAGTTATAATGACAGTACTAAAGTAGCCTGAGAATAAAAAAAAAAGGACTTAATGCAACTAATGAATGTATCAAAAAAACAGAATTTGAATTAATTTTTCTTTACATTAAAAAAAACTTTAAAAAAACTTTAAAAAAAAAAAAGAAAAAGGAATATAAAGCATTCAATTTTTGTTTTTCTAAAGAAATTTCTATTTTTAAAATTTTTTGTTAAAAAGTAGTGGCTAAAAATATGTTTGCATCAAGAAAAGATTAAGGAATTGGAAAAAATTAAATAAATTTTAGAAGAAGCTCGAGACAAAAGCGGATGAACATCAATTAAACTGTGCACAACGTCAAAAAGATGCAGTTAGAGGCTCTTTTCATAAAAACAGTCAGAGTTGTAGTCGTTTATCTGTCAAAGAAAATAAGGAAGTAGAGTTCAACAATTCTCCTGAGTATTGGTCCGACAGTTCTAGCGACAGCGAGTCTTTTAATCCATCCGCCAGTAAAGAAAACCTCTCAGGAGAGCTGGCTTCCTGGTGTCTAAAGTTTAACTGTTCTCAAGCAGCCATGAATAGTTTACTCGATATACTTCGAAGACATGGTAACACGCTACTGAAAGTGCAGGAACACTTTTAAAAGAACCACAAGAAGTTCATTGTGTCCGAAAATGTGGTGTTACATATTACTATTTTGGATTAGAATCAGGTATTAAAAATCATTTTACAGAGTCTGAAAGAGAAATATCACTTAGTTTCAGTGTTGATGAGTTACCCTTATTCAAATCATCCAATACTCAAATGTGGCCAATTCTTTGTAAAATTAGCGGCGGAAAGATTTATATTGTGGCGTTATACACAGGGGAAAGTAAACCATCAAGTTTGAATGTGTTTTTAAACGATTTTTTACAAGAATTGTGTAGTTTAAAGTTATTCGGTCTGACAATAAAATTAGTTGTACAGACTGTTAAAGTTATAGCTTTTCTCTGCGATGACCAAGCAAGATCATTTTTAAAAAGGGCTGTTGCTCATACTGGATATTATTCTTGTAAAAGGTGATTATCAAAAGGTTCTTGGAATAGAAGGGTTGTGTTTAATGAAGAGCAAGAATTTTGCAAGCGGACAGATCACGATTTTAGCTGCCATTCGTATAAGCAACATCAGAAATATAAGTCTCCTCTTATAGCTGCTGGTATTAAATGTATTACAGATTTCTGAGAAACTAATCGAATTTAGAAATTACATTGTTCGCTAATGTTAAAGTTCAACATGGATGGGAAAAATGTTTAATTGGTAAGTGTCTTCTTACGCTGCTTACCAAAAAAACAATGATTTTCTTGACCTAGCATTGTTTTATTAACTTTCTCTTTTTAGCGGCTGTTCGAAAGACATATCCAAAGGAATCGGAAAAGGCTGTCCATAAATTTATTCAGGGTATGTTACAAAACGCACCAGTATCACGAAAATCATATTAAAAATATAATCACTCTTTTTTGTAGATGTTGTTAAATATATTTCTATAGTAAATCATGTATGTATGTATGTATGTATGTATGTATGTATGTATGTATGTATGTATGTATGTATGTATGTATGTATGTATGTATGTATGTATGTATGTATGTATGTATGTATGTATGTATGTATGTATGTATGTATGTATGTATGTATGTATGTATGTATGTATGTATGTATGTATGTATGTATGTATGTATGTATGTATGTATGTATGTATGTATGTATGTATGTATGTATGTATGTATGTATGTATGTATGTATGTATGTATGTATGTATGTATGTATGTATGTATGTATGTATGTATGTATGTATGTATGTATGTATGTATGTATGTATGTACAAAGTTGAACGAGATTTTAGTAGCTTTGCAATGGTCTATACCCATTTGAAAACTCGATTAGCTTGATTTGAATAATATTTTTATATACTCAGGTAAAACAAAGTTGATGAATGAAAGAGAAACATTTAAATCAAATAAGCTCAAAAGATCATAACGGTTATCTAGTTATTAGGGCCAGCATATTATCTAGTTATTAGAGCAAGCATGTTATCTAGTTATTAGGGCCGGCATGTTGAATAAATTAAATCAGATTGACACCTGTCAGGAGTACTCGACTTTTGGATGAAACATTTAAACGCGATATTTTATTGAGTGAGATAAAAATTTGAATTTGCTGAGAAAGTAAAATTTTCTTTATTGCGTCATATAAAAAAAAGTTTCTGTTTAATGTTACTTGTTTTAAAATGAAAAATAAAACAAAATCCAAACTTGTCTAGAAATACTCAGTAAAATTGACTTTACTTACGAGGATTAAATAGATTTTAATTTATCTCTGTAGTGAAATGAAAAGAATTACAAATGAAAAATGGTTGTAAATTATTTTTTAAGTTTAAGAAAAAACCCAGCTAAAACAAAACGTTCAAAAAACGTACGTAGAACGTTAGAAACGGTCGGAAACGTTCTAAGAACGTTCTAAGAACGTTTCCAACGTTCTTCGAACGTACTTGAACGTTTTGTGTTAGCTGGGAAGACCACTCTGACAAAATCATAATTTTGTTTAAATGCTCAAAATTTGGCAATTAATATTATAAAATGCAATTTTGATGCCAAGATTTCAGTATTTTAGAGAGGCGACCGCCAATAGTTGTGGAAGTCAACTCTGGTTTCAATCATAAAAGTTTAAGTATTGTTAAACCAAAACGATAAATCATTTACCAACTACACGAAAACAATCAACCATATACCAACTGCACGAAACCATGAATGGATGAACCACTGCATGAAAACGAGAAAGGTTTATAGTTTTTTTTTTTTAAGCAACAAGTTTTTTTTAAAAAAAATTTAGAAAATATCAGTTATAATTCAAAAATGTGTTTAAAAGAGTTGTTTGTTGGGAGACTATAGAACTTACAATATTTTTTCAAAAATGTACAAAATTATCTAAGTCAAGTTCATTATTAAGCAAAGCAGATTCATGATTTGTAACATTTCAACTTCACGTACTTCAATTTAGCGTCGATGCAGATTACTTCCTTTTCAGTGCTACTTCTATCGTTTTGTATGTCATCACAACATCCTTTTCGCTGTATTTACTATTTGATTACATACTTGTTTGATTTGATGACAAAAAAAACTATTAATTATTATTTAGTAAAATTTACTATTCATTATTATTATTAGTTATTTTTTAGATGTTTAACTGCCATTTAACTCTATTTTTTTTTTTTTCAATCTTCTTTTGTAAGCGTTGTTTTTATTTCCCCTTTTTCATATTGAAATATATCACACCAAGTATTAAATTTCTCTACATGCACAAATTTCCGATCGGATACCAATATTGTCAAAGTGGAGAATTCCTTCGTAAAACGACAATTTTATTTAACAATTTTAAGCATTTTATATTCAAAACACAAACTGGGCAAAGTTTATCAGCAATTTTAATGTAATAACTAATAGTGGATGAAAATAAGTATCTTAAATTAAGGTCTTTTTATTTCGTTTATTCCTTTTTTTTTTTTTTTTTTTTTTTTCTTGTTTTAAATTTTCCCCTGAAAATCTCGTAGAGATTGGCAAAAGCGTTGGACACTTTCACAACTTTTGTGCAAAATTTTGACGGCTGCCGCCACTGCGTTTTTTTTTTTGTTTTTTTTTTAAAGTTTAAAACAGCGTAATTAACATTTAAGCTTGAGAACAATGTTCTCTAAAAGATAATTTTTAGCTCTTTAAAAAAAAATCTTTCAGTTTACCAGCAGCACCCGGAGTTTTACTCCTGCCCGGCCCATTCCTTAATCCAGCGAAACATCTTTCCGAAACCTCAAGAGACTGCCAGGCTTTGTTGTTTCACTCGATCCAAACTTTTGCTATTGGTCTAGTCTTAATTTATGTTTCTTTAAAAAACCTGGTTTGCGTGCTAAGATTTGAAAAATCAATTTTTAAGTTTCCATCCACAGAAACTCGTACAAATGCTGAATGAAGGTCTAAATGAACACGTCAGATAAGCGAAGAATGAAGAGCACATTCATTTATCAAATCGCAATATTTAAGATCTCTCTTTAACATATTTTATTAGATCTCTCTTTTACAGTATTTAAGATCTTCTCTTTAACACACACAAAGTATCTCTCTTCGCAGTTTAGGAAATCCCTCCGTAAAAATATTTAAATAATTGTCATCTTTTTAGGCGCTAAAATCATCTTTCACATCCTTCACATTCAACAACTTTTTTGGTTGAAGCATCATCACAAAAAATTTGAATGTTATATTATAAAAAAATTTTTTAAATAAATTCTAATTCATATATTAATAAACTTAAAATTAGCTGCACTATTTTACAAAAAAATATTGCATAACTACTAATAGTTGCTCATTTTATAGCTACAATATGTAATGCATAAAGTATTTGTGTGTATAGCCACTTTAATCACGGTGGAGGATCTCACTCTTTCTCTTTACATAAAATAAATCCATATAAAATGGAAAAACATTCTAAACAAGCATTTTTGTGATTAATACTTATAAATTATCTTTTTTACAGGATAAAGACGTGATGTAAATCCCTCAAGATCTTTCAATTTGCCAAGTATGTTAGATTTTTCAACAGTATTATAACAGTCTTATTCCCTATATATTATATAATTGAAGTTCTTTTATAACCTAAAAGGGTACTTGTTTTAATGATCTTTAATTTACTTTGTTAGCAGGACATCCGACAGTTACAATCAATCGGTTTCCACCAGTTGATAAAGAACAAGTTGGTATTTTTAAAATGCAATCAGTATTCATCTCATTTTTTAATATACCTAAATCATCTTGTTCAGCTTGAAAGCTTCCCAAACGTATGGCGAGAGATCAATGTCATAGCAATTGAAGAAGAACAGTTATGGGCATGTCCACGTGCTAAGATTGAGCAACATTTTCCATAGAGCTTTGAGTTATCTGGTGAAGAAGAAATTGTTTGTTTGGTTTCTCTAATTTGGAGTATTGAAATTGAATTCCTAGTATGCATTTTCCATTCAACATTTAAAAGTGATATTTTAAATACATAATTAATATAAATGCTTCATTATTAATTATAATTTGATATATATATAGTAACGTGAGAATTACCTTTATTACTTTCTCCAAAATGTCTCTGGGAGTATTACCTGTCTTCATCTTGTAAAGATTTTTTTTTTACAACCAGAGCAAACTGCAGTTGGGTAATAAAAAATTTTAAGGGAATACCAATGATATAAATATATACAACTTCATCAGACCTTCTATAGTTGAATTTACTGGGGATAAAGACTTGGACTTCGCTCCGAAAAATTCCCAGTAGCAGCAGTAGCAAGCGGCATTTTGTTCAAAAACAGTAATCGAAGGACTAGATCAGCCATTTTCATTGAGTTCAAAGTTGATTAAATCCAAGAAAGCAACACGGGTGTCTTGTTTCAGATGACACGATTAGATAAAAAATTTTATTTTAAGAAAAATGTAACTTAAAGCGCAATTTTTAGAAAAAGCAATAAAATTTTTCTTTAATTTTTTTTTTGAAAATTAATTTTACAAAACCCAAATATCTGATTCTCAAATATCTGATTCTCAAATATCTGGTTCTCAGATAGGTATTTGTAAAAGTTATTTGCATCATTTGATATAAGACATCTGTTTTTTTTTTGATTTTACTATTAACTTTACGCTTTTGATTACCCACACAACGACAGCTTTTTTAACCGATTTTTATAAGTAACTTTTTTAAGCGTTTATCAAGGCTTTTAATTATCATTTTTGACATGTTAACATTCGGTTTCGAATTCAAAAAATTTTTTTAATGTTCTATAAAAACTAATGCTAAACTAATGATAAGGTTTTGATTCGGTTTGACGACAACCTCTGGCAGTCTCTCTGGTCTACAGTGGAGGATTTTTTTCTGTGAATGTTTGTTAAAAAAAAAAATCAAGGGATTTTGAGGGTCACGTAAAAAATTTTACGAGATTTTAAGAGGATTTGAAAGTAAAGATGTGATAATTAGGTTGAGATGCAATGAGAGAAGCAAGTAGTCCACAACGAAAAACTGAACTTTTTTCAACAAGAGTGCCTAGACTCATTATCTTCCTGAAATAGAAATCCTTGTCCAATGAGAAGCTATTATGACGGCAGAAAAATTTAATTCTAAAATTTCACGATATTCCTCTTTCTTTAGAGTTCCCTAGACTTTAAACCTGATTGTTCCTTAAACAAAACAATTAGCAATTGATCCACCTCCATGTTTTGTTATAAAAACATCTTCCGATGCTCGTTTTTCCTTGCGTCGACGAAAAACTTGCCGTCACGGCCAAAATATTCGGCCTTTGTGTCAAGCAAAAGCGTCAAGCAAAAAAGTCTTAAATATTTTTGTCGCTTTGACTCAACTGTTTGAAACTATGGTTCATCAGTCCAAAGAACTTTCGACCATTGATTAATCGTCAAATTTTGTTTTTATACACCCGAAAAATGTTTTAGACAGAGCATTCGAAGCATTCTATGAAAAATAAAGTTTGTTTTCTCATAGAATGCTTCGAATGCTCAGTCGAATCAGTATATTATCTTTTCTCTTTGTGGTCACGAAAGGTCTTTCATCACTTTTTCTGTTGTTTTTTTTTACTTTTTAGTTTCTTAATTATATTTAGAGCCCTAAAGCTAGTAAATCCACTGGATCAATTAGCTTTACCTACCAATAATATTTTTCTATAAAACCTTTCCTACACAAGATAATATATATTCTTACACAAGATTATATACATATACATACATACATACATACATACATACATACATACATACATACATACATACATACATACATACATACATACATACATACATACATACATACATACATACATACATACATACATACATACATACATACATACATACATACATACATACATACATACATACATACATACATACATACATACATACATACATACATACATACATACATACATACATACATACATACATACATACATACATACATACATACATACATACATACATACATACATACATACATACATACATACATACATACATACATACATACATACATACATACATACATACATACATACATACATACATACATACATACATACATACATACATACATACATATATACATATATATATATATATATATACATATATATATATATATATATATATATATACATGAAAAAGTTTTATGCTTCATATATGTTATGAAATTTTTTCGTATACTTTATTATTATTTTCGTATATTTTATTATTATTATTACCTTTATCGCACATATGCAAATTACTAAAGCGCTCATCTTACATAACGTTTCAATCGTAACTTAAGTTCCAAAAACAACTTTTCTTTTGATTCAATCGAAGGTTTACTAAGAATGAAAAAATCTTTACCCTTCGTGATATTTCAAGAAGAGCCTTTAATCTTTTATAACGTTTTATCCAAAGTAACAAAATATATTTGTGGTCAAAAATTAAAAAAGCTATTGAAGTTTTTTTTGTTCCATTTATTATTCTGTATTTTCATGTCTCGATAATGACAAATCGCAAATAATTTTTAATCAATAAAAAATGATTTAATAAATAATTACTATTTAATTCACCTGATATCCTTAGATTAAACGTATTTTGTTTATTTTTTAATTTTTTTTTTTAACTTTTTTTTTTGACTTTTTTCTTTTAACTTTATTTTTTAACTTTATTGCAACTTTTTTAACAAGAAAAAATTCATTAAATGAGATCAAACTTTTTTTACCTAATACATAAACGCTCGACCTGGAACAATCAGTGGGAGAAATTAGATTTATATTTCAATCGGCTTAAAAAAAAGTTATTTAAAAATAATTAAAGCAATAGAAATATTTCAATCAAAGTTCGGCCCCCCCCTCCCCACCTACTCTTAATAACAGAAAAGCTGTTTTAACAATTCTCTTTTAACGCTTCTACACAAACGCGTTTTTATTGTTTTTCCTGTTGACATTGTCGCTGTTGTTGTTGTTGTTGAGATTGTCGCTGTTGTTGTTGACATCGTCGCTGTTGTTATTGACGTTGTTGACGTTGCTTTCTGTCTTGTCATTATCGATGTTCAATAAAATACACATAATATAACAGCAACGCTAGTGTTTAAACAACCCCTCTTGCTTTTTTCAAACTAGGCATCTCTTTTGAGTTGATTTTAATAGAACTTTGCAAGTTTGGGTAGGAGTTCTCTTTAAAATGTGTTCCAGTTCTGGCTTCAAGTTTTGAATTGAAGCTGCGCTGGCTGTGATTGATTCTATAATAGTCCAGACCCCAAGTAGACTTGGTTATTACATTTGGATAGGATTAGAATATATTAGGATAGGATCAAAACATTAGAAATTCTTCAAACCTCAACTATAATGTGCAAGTTTAATAGGCAGAAGTCCCTTTTCTTTTTGGAACTGCCACCTTAGAGCTACCTTGGCGTGGTGATTGTTTTGATCAATTACAATGCTGTTCACAAGCGTCTGTATGAAGTTTTTGAATCGAAACATTTAAAATAAAACAACCCCAAATACCATTACTCTCACCAGAAATTTGTTGCCTAAGTACCAGGCCTGAACATACCAGATTGGGCATCCACAGGATGTTCCTATAACCTGGAGACCCGAGACGCCCACCCAAGATTTCTTGGTTTTAAAGATGTTATTATATTTTGTGAAACTACGGGAAATAATGTTGTTTTTTTCTTTTTATGATTTATCTATTTATGATTAATGAATTTAACTTTTTTTATTGTTAATAATTCAACAAGCTTCAACAAGATTCAATAAACTGATGTGTGCCTTTTGGCACACACCAGCTTATTGAATCATTTAAAAAGTAAAGTGTTGTTCATTTTTACTGATTGGAGTTTATAAAGAGAATTTGGAAAGGTGATTAACAAATGAATTTCTCCTTGCTAAAGTATTTTTTTACTAATCCTGAAATCTGGACGCCCCCTAGCTTCTTGTTTAAGCATTACGAGTATTGAAAATGAGATTTTATAACGAATAGGATTTTGGATCTTGCAATTGTTTATGACGTTTTTGTAGTTTATACAAACATCATTATACATATTTTTGTCTTATATTAACTATTTATAATTAGTTAGAACGTATTAGAGAAGTTATACACTTTCTAAACTAAACTTTATGAATCGAATAGAAATATTTGGCAAAATGACAACTTGGGGCCTGCTTCTCTCTACTTTATCTCATTTCTTACTGTAATGGAAGAATTGAGTAATTATTAGCAAAATGTTAAAGCATATGTTGCGTTTTCGTAATAACTTATCCTTTCTTAGAGTTTTGCTTGAGAAAAGTAGGACCACTCTTTCTCAAAGTGATTGCCTTTTGACCCATTTCTTTGTATCTTAACTTTTAAATCTCGTAAAAATTTTATAGGTCAATCAACGCATCCAAATTACATTTATGCAGCAATTTTTTTTTAAAAAAAAAGAGTTAACATTATCTAAAAATATAGTTATGAAAAATTGTAGGCTTGAGAAGAAAGTTGAGCAAAAACCAACTTAGTCTGGCTTTTACTTTATTTTATGTTTCCAGTTATAATGTGGGCGCCATTACTGGATTGTTTGGGAATTTGCTGGGGTTTTGTCAGGCGCTTTGTTGTATGTTTTGCTCAATGTATTGTTTGCTGTAAAAAAGTTACCACAATTTAATTTTATATATATATATAAATGTGTATATGTGTGTGTATGTGCGCGTGTGTGTGTGTGTATGCGCGTGTGTGTGCGCGCGTGTGTGTGTGCGTGTGAGTGTGTGTGAGTTTGTGTATATTGAAAGGGGAAATTTTTACATAACTACTATGGTAAATGTGGTCCACAAAAAAGTCTTTGTTAAAAAATTATTTTTTTAAAATTTTCTTTGAATTATTTTGATTGTCTGCGCGGTCTTTTTTCAAAAACTGTTGCTTGTTTTGCTTTACTTTTCTCTTTCCGTGTTCTATGCGTTAAAATGATGAGGCAAATAACTTCATAGTAAATATATTTAGCAATTTGATTGATTCTGCAGATAAACATACTTTTATGTTAAAAAATTTTCTCACATGTTACCTCTAAAGTTCAGGAATTGGTTGCGTCCGAACGCTCTAAAATTTTCTTTTAGTTTTGGTGAAAAAACTTTGTAAATTTGACCGTAGCTAAAACATAATATACGATTTGCCATTTGCTGACATGTATAGCATTTTAAAAAACTCGTTGTATACCAATTTCATCTTCTTTTCGTCACCGGGAAGAGTAAGTTTTAGTAAAACTTCGTTTGACGTTTCCTTTTTGTCTCGCTTAAAGATTTCAAAGTTTTCCATCTCTTCGTCGCTAATATACTTTTCTGTTAAATCCTGTTGGTAACAACAAGATGAAAATCGAGAAGCAACGTTACGGTTTAAAGATTCAGTAGCAAGTACCAGCAATTCTTTTAAGTCCTCATTGTTAGGTAAATCTTGATAATTTAACCCGTAAATTTGGTAATTTTTATTGCGGTAGTTGATGAAAACTTTGCAATCACACATTTACATAAGTTGTTCGGCTTCTTGTTTTTGTTAATCTGATTTGTTTTGTAGTAACTGACAAAAACAACACCAGCAATAAAAACAACGAAACGCACACACAAAAAAACAAAAAACAACGCTATTTACGAGTAGAGGTTATAAAATGCAGTTCGCTCCAACTGACTCCAATCGACATTTTTTATGCAAATAAAGGGGATTTTTATCTGCTGCATAAGAAAATGAAAATTGTTGACCATAAATTATTAAAGATTTAAACTTCAATTGTGAGTTTCAAAACATTTTCATCCATTCTTTATAAATTACTTTCATCCATTCATTGCAAATCACTTTTATCCATTCTTACGAATAATTTAGTTTACGAATAAACCGATACCGTAACTGGCGCCAAATTTTTATAACTTTTAAGTGAAGTTTTTAGTTTTAAAATATTGATAATCTTTCATAGTATTAAAAATAATCTGGAAATACAAAGTTTGTTTTTCTAAAACTTGAAAATAAGAAACACTTTAAAAATCGTCTGTTACATAGTTTACATAGTAAAAAAAAAACACAAATATTTTTTGTTCGAAAGCTTCGCTATTTTTAAACAAAAAAGTTTTTTTGTGTTTGCCAGAAAACTTCGTTTTGAACTTTCAGAAGCTGTTTTTCTGTTTTAGAATTTTCTAAAACTTAAAGAAGACTCGGATGGTTTCAGCTTATGGTTTTCTTTAGATTAAAAACTCTTTGAAAATCTGAAAAAGTAGGAAGCTTATGGTCTTCTTTAAAACTATATTTGGTTGGTAGAAATAGATTCTAAAAACATAAATAGAGAACTTGTAAGTAATATAGTTAACTTTGTAGGCTCAATACTTTTAACTACCGAAGCATACAGAAGAAAAGCTTTGTTAAACGTATTCAACATATTTGATATATATTATAGTGTATATGCCCCAAGTTTTTTAAAGACGTAGCACACTTCGTAGGAAAGCGTTTTATTCGGCTTCTTGTTTCTAAGTTTACAAAACGTAATTTATGTATTAAACTTACAAAACATTTCTATATTTTTATCTATAAATTCTGTATTTTTTTATACATTTTTTATTTTATTTTTTTATATTATTCTTTTTTACATGTTATATTTCTATGCTGATATGTTTATAAATAAGAGATAAATTGATCGAAAGAGAAATCCACCAGTATTTATTTGGGTTTTATTGTGTTATATAATATTCTTTTATCAGCTTTGGATCAAGCCAAGTAACACTATAAAAATTTGATACAATCGTTTGGAAAATAAGATAAAGTAGATAGCTGCATAAATAAGATAAAGTAGCTGCACCATTTGTTTAATTAAAAATATTTTTTTGAAAACTTTGAAAATGATATAAAGTCGACTGATAAAAGCTCTCCAAGTATTAATGTATATGCCAAAATAAACTATCAAAAACATGTGTATTCTAAACACGTTTTATGTTTATAATGTTGATGGATTAGTAGAAAAATAGAGAGAAATGGTCTTTTGGGGCCCTTTCAATCTGCATCTTAATGATAAAATATACTACAAATTTTATTACAGAGAGATACGACGTAATGCTTTGACTTCAAAAAAACCAAAAGACTCACATAAACACTTGGATTCAATCTAATGTAACTAGACTTTTTGTCTGCCACGTATTCTTAATATTTTGCAAAGATTCTGTAAAGATTTTTAGTAAAAACGTTTTTTATCTGATTGACAATCATTTTTTATTGTTTTTTAACTAAATTATGAGTTTATTAACAGAGCATTTAAATCTCTAAAGATTATGATTTCACACTTAGCGACGGTTTCGCTAAAATTTAGACACACCTTCTTAAATCATAGAATACAGCCCTCTCCCTAATGAGCTATTTTTGTGTTGCTATGGTTTATGAACTCAAAGATTGAGAAGTACCTATGTTTTTTTTTCTATATTATTAGGGTAAAAGAAAAAAATGTATAACATAAAAGAAGCAGAAACAAGAAGCTGATAAAGATTAGAAAAATAATCCTGATTAAAATAATCCTGATTAAGGCTATCAAAAAAACATAACAGAGATTGGAAATGAAAGCGAAATGCAGAAATGCAGAAATCATTACAAAATATACATGACGTACAATAGATATTAACTAGTATTTGCAGGTGTTTGTTAGTATTTCTAAATGAAGAAAAGTAAATGAAACAATAGATCATTTCATCTAGGGCCTCGCTTTTCTTCATAAATAGAAATTAAATTCTGTGCCAACAAATCGATTAACAAGTAATAATACTGGTTACAAATGTTTATATCAAGTATTTTCAAATATCCATTTTTATAACGTTTTTGTTACGTTTTTTTAGTTTATAAGTTTAATGTGTTTTTCTCGAAGTAAAATAATGGTGAATGTGATATAATGGTGGATCTAACATAATGTTGAATGCAGCATAATGACGTCTTGTCTCGTCGGTTTTTATCTGTTTAAACTTTCTCAGACATATAACTTCAGATAAGCTTTTTAAAGTGAACCTAAAGATTTTTCTAAAAATTTTATTAGCAAAAATGAATTAATATGTAAGTTTATCAATTATTAAAAATGACTTTTATACGAGCTATTATAGTATTTATAAAAGCTTTTTTTACCCTCTTTCTATTTTTTTTTTTTTTTGACGCCCTAACCAGCTTGATAACCCTTTATCCATTTCAGGTTGTTATTGGTTTTTGTAGCCTTTTTTGACCCTAAAGATGTTTGTTATACTTTAAACTACTTCCTGTTGTTCTGGACCAAAAAAGCAGATCTGTCTTTACATATGCAAATATTTTCGCCGTCGGAGATTATTAGAAGATTACATAATCATCAAAGAAAAACCTTGTTATTGAATTATTTGGTTAAAAGGTGTTTGTTAATGCTCTACGAAAGGAACTGTGATGACCAACAAAGATGAGAATTAAGATATAAATACAGAGGTTGAACAAAATTATAGGAACATCTGAAAAACTTCTATAAACAATTTTAAAATGGGTTTGGTCTGTCATTGGTAGCAATTAAAGCTTTAATTCTTCTTACTATGCTTTTGTACAAGTTTTAAATTGTATTCCAAAGAAAGATCAAATGCAGATATTACTCTTAAGACAGTGCTTCTTGAAACTCCAAACTGTAACACTAGTGCCTGCCATACGAACACCAACAATTTGTTTCTTACTTATGATATCTGAAAATAATAAACCACAAACAACTCTTAATCTTGATAATATATATATATATATATATATATATATATATATATATATATATATATATATATATATATATATATATATATATATATAGGGTAGAGGTCTTTGACATTTTTTTCCGATAATCAATTCCCCCTATTACTGCCGATGGAGAAATAATAAAAAAACTATGTTAAAAATAATTCCAATTGAATCACTGAATTCGCTGAATCAAAAACTCACTGTGCTAACTCGTTTGTGGGAGTTGCAAAAGAATTTCAAAAATTAAGATAAGGTACAGATTGAGAAGTTTTGATTTTTATAAGGAATGATTTTTTACAAAGTAAATTGTAAAATAAATAAAAATTAACATGTTTACATGGGGGTGATATTAATTTACAAACTAAATGTAAAACCCTACGTAATTTGGGGTAGAGATATTGCTTGTAGAATTCTACACTTTTAGTTATAGGCCTTTAAAACTTGCGTTTTACTAGTAACGATAGGTCAGACACTAAACTATTTTAATACAGTAGCACAAAAATGTGGGTCAAAGTTTATTACTGTGTCTTAAAAATTTGGCCTCAATTTTCGTAACGTTTAGAAGAAATTTTTCAACTTTCCCAAGCGACTTTTCACACACTTCATTCGTGTAATTGATATACCACAGTGTCTTTCAAAATATTCAAGGCAATATTAACAAGGCGATATTGAAAAGGAATTAAACTGAATTTTATAAAATGCTTAAGTATTAGGTCCAGAACATGAAGTCGAACAAGAATGATACACTAAACCTGGTATAATTTTTTTCAAACGTTTAATTACTCCATTTTTTGAATCTATATTTACTGACGTGGTGTTACATATTACAACAGAAATTTTATTCAATAAATTAAATTCCAAAATAACTATGTGTAACATGTTATAAATACCTTCCTCTAATACTTTCAAAGGTATAACTAAAGATTTAGACATGCTCGAAATACAAGTGCAATAATAATATTGTTTGTCTATGCTCTTATCATTAAAATTTTAGTACCACTTTTTTTCCGATGACTCAATGTAAGATCAAATCAAACTTATTTCATACGTGTTGTATGTTGTTTTTCGTACGTATTGTTGACACCATTTGTATGTAAAACGTATGTAAACGCGTAGTAGACGCGTTTTGAACTGCGGATCTACTAATCAATGTTTCACCAATTGTATTGAGTATTGGAAACACTTCCTTTCCAGTTATTTTAGCTTACCCCTTACCGGTGATCTTTGCACCTTTCAGTGGAATGGTACAATTATTACTAATACTATTGTCTTCTGAACTTTCACTACTAGAATAGCCTGTATCATCAAATGATTGGGAAAAATTTATTTCAACTTTCTTTCTTTTAAATGACAGATCTGATGACAGACAGATTGTGGATGGGTTGTAGAAGCTTAAGAGGCTCTGTCACAGTACTACATGGAGCTTTGCACTCATCGGCAGACTTCTGAAGTTCATAAAAGAGTTTGTCTACTGAATTTTTAAATTTAGCACTTTTGAGTATTTACTAAATCATTTTATCCCAGCTATTTACAATACTTGTCTTCTTAATCGTACTTTGTGTTGATTTAATCACAAACTTATAATTACTAATGACAATAACTACTATCCTTCGCACAGATTTCTCCGAAAAACATGGTATCATCATTTTACTCAAGAAAATCTTCAGTGGAGATTTCTTTAACAAAATCTCTTAGCCTAGGAATATTACCCAGGAATGTTAAGAGAAAATGATATCTTTCTAATATATGCTTCGTCTGGCATAATTTTGAAAAATCTATCAGTAACAACATTTGCGTACAAACAATTTACTGACTTGGAAATATTGGAAGGGCAATCAATTTCTTAAGCTATTATCTAATGTCTTATACATCTAAAATATAGTTTAGATTTAAAAATATACAATATATAAGAGTTAAATAATATGAACTATTTAAACAAACTTTAACACGTTTGACAAAATTTTAAAATGGATTTGCGCAAAGGGTTATTTGCATATATATATATATATATATATATATATATATATATATATATATATATATATATATATATATATATATATATATATATATATATATATATATATATATATGTATGCATATAACCCTTTGTCCAATTGTGATGACATGTCCAATTGAAATGACCTTTGCATAATTGTAGCTTGTGGGTGATAATCGATAAAGGCCGGCAAAATCTAGGTGCAAAAATAATACTGACTGTTGTTTCCCATTTTGTTGAACAAACTGTCAGTAGTTCTTCTTGTTGGGGCAGGCAAATTAAAGTTTCTCTTCCATTGGCGTCGGATTGAAATTAAACATTTCAACAAGTACGGTGTTTTACTATCCAGTTCTTTTGTTGCACGTTGTAACGAAGTTCATTCATTTTTCAAAATAAGAAGTATATTAAAATAAACTTCATTTTTATACAAACACAGCAACAAAATCTCATTTGTCAATTCGATTCGCCGATGATTTTTTTTACCAATTGGTATCGCATAACCTTTGGCGCTCTCTCTCTCTCTCTTCGCCGAGCAACACATTGTAATTAATGAACAAAAAATAATGATTAAACACAAAAGAAAATCTGCTCTTTAACAATGAACAATTTGGGTAAAAAAGAAAAGCAGTTTGTTTGATGCTACCATGTTTGTTTGATGTTACCATGGTGCTTTTGACGGCGCAGAGGTCTGTGAACTTGTTAGTATTTTCCTACTTTTCCAACTAAAAAGGCGCAGAATCATCTGATTCATTCTTCCTTTCAGCAAAAACCTTAGTTTCATTAAAAATGTTAAGCAGTTTTTAAACCTAGTCGATCAATATTTATTTACACTAAATATTTAATAGAAACCATCATATTTTACAAAAAAAAAAAAACAATTCCTTTCTTTCTAAGAGGCATGAAAACTTTAATTACCATACATAGTTGTTAATTCTTCGTTACGCATACATACACACAGATCAATCCCCATATATATATATATATATATATATATATATATATATATATATATATATATATATATATATATATATATATATATATGATTACTTTTAAAATACGCATTCTTTTTTTAATATTTTTTCTAAATAATTTGTTTAAACAAGTTATTTAAGTTACTATTTTTTTAAAAATAAAAGTAACTTTTACTTTTAGAAAAAAATCAAAAGCTTTCTCTCAACGTTTAAAATTAAAGATAGAAAATAATTCTAACCTCGCGCGATGATGATATCTCAGGCTTTTGTTTATATGCATCCCAATAATCACACATATGCATGCTCTTTAATACTGCAGCCTAGATGGGATAAATTAAACAGGGAATCCCATCGAGACTGAAATATCAAAGAGCATATAAAAATCGTTTTTAGATTTAACGAGCTTTCCAAATATGCTCGTATTGTATTGAGAAAGGACATGATTCGATTTGTTTGCTCCCCGACTCGTAAATTTTAGAAGTAAATTTTAAAAAATTATTTAACTTATTCGATACCTAAATTATTACAGAATTTACAGTTTTTACTTAGTTACTTACCTACCTTGGTGCAGGGCCGTACCGAGCCAATTTTGCGCTTCGGGCAAGAAAAGAAAATTGCGCCCTACCCCCCCCCCCTACCCCCCCCCCCCCCAAAAAAAAAAGGAGAAAATTCAACGAAAAAAATTATTTATTGATCACAAAATTTATCACATCAAGTTATAAGTAAAATTTGTCATTAAGGTTGCAAAAAATTTAGTTCAATGTCACTTTTCTGGCTTTTCTTGAGGCAAATTCACTAATGACATCATCAAAATCAATGTTGTTTGCCACTTCATTTTCAATTGAAATTATAGCCAAACTAGACAAACGTTCTTGGCCCATTTTTGACCTCATATAGTTTTTTATGAGCTTAAGTTTACTGAAACTTCTCTCACACGTAGCAACTGTGACTGGTATGGTGAGGAAGATGCGAATAGCAATTGCCGTGTTGGGATAAGCATCGGTCAAAAAATATTTATGAATGAGCTGCAAAATGTCGATCGGGGAAGATTTTTCAAAGTTGTCCATCATTGCGGCAGCTTGATATTTAAAGCTTGCCATTTCTGACTGGAAATCGGAAGTCTAAATCTGCCTTGTAAATTTGAGATAAATTTGCAGCTTTTTTCTTGAGTTCATCCACTGAACTTTTAGAGAGTGAATGCCCACTGAGGAAGTCAAAATCAGAGGATACAGCAGACATAGCCTCAAACCGCCACTCAATTTGTGTAATAATGCTGTCAAACACAAGGTTGCACTGAGATCCGAATTCTGTTTTTGCTGTGAGAAGGTGAGAGTCATCTTCAGCTTCATAAAGTGCCATCCGCTTCACTTTGCGCTTCCTCTTGATTGGAAAGCCACCATCAATTCCGCTCTGATTAGTTTTTTCTGTGGCATCTTTGATAATGTTGTCCACTCCAACATCTCGAAGATTCTGAATGGAAGCCTTCAATCCTTTCATTTTTTTTGCAGCAATGTCAATTGAAATGGTTTTTGACTGAAGCAGTTTGTTTTCCTGGTCAATTAGAGAAAGAATTTGACTCCAGAAATCCAACAAACACAAAAAACTGAAATCAATTTGAATGAGAAGTTCTTTTGCACTGCTAACTGTGACAGCATTTGTCATGGGATTGTGGATAATAGATTCCAAAACTTGAAGAACGTCTTTGATTTGTCTGTGCAATGGTGTGATTGCTTCTTTTTTGGCAGACCATCTTGTGTCACTGTTTCCCTTTAATGAAATGGTCAACGTTTTCATCAGTTTTTCCCATCTTGACGTGGAGCTTGAAAAAAAGTTAAAGATGGCTTGACCTTTCCAAAAGACGTAATCATGAGTGGGGAAACCTCAGCAGCATGAACACCAACAAGATTTAAAGTGTGAGCTGCACATGGAACAAATCTTGCTGACTCATTAAGAGAATGGATGTGAGCTTTGACACCATTGTATTTTCCAGACATATTGGATCCATTATCATAGCCTTGGCCCCGGCAATCGGAAATGTTTAGACCATCCTTCATCAATTTTTCAGTTATCTCTGTTGCAAGACCTTTTCCGGTTTTTTGGTGAGGATCAATGAAGTCCACAAAGCTTTCCTTAATTGTGCAGGTTTCATCACTGATGTGGACATACCTGATGATCTGAGAGATCTGTTCTTTGTGGGAGGCATCTGGAGTGCAGTCAAACAGAACAGAGTAGTATTTAGCTTCTTTGATGTTTGACAAAATTTCGTTCCTGACTTTCTGCCCAAGTAACTCAATCAGCTCATTTTGAATTCGAGGAGAAAAGTAGGATGTTGTGTTTTTTTTTGCTTTAACGGACGCAATATGTTCAGTCACTAAAGGATAATAATGGCTAATCAACTCAATTAAGCTCAGAAAAATGCCACAGTTTTGTTGACCGATGTCTTCTGTTGTTCCCCGAAGGGCAAGATTGTTCTTGGCACAGAACAAAATTGCATCAACAATCACTTTCAAGATGTCTTTCCACTTTTTCATCTCTCCACTGATAACTCTCTGCAGATCAGAATCCAGGGTCTTTCCTTCCTTAAGTTTTTTTTCGAGAGTTTTTCAATCAGAATAGTATCTTTGGTGTTCATTGCTGTTTTCATGCTCTGGAATTCTTGGGTTTAGTTTTTTCCAGTCACAAAACCCTTTGGAAATTTCTGAGAAATTGTTGGTTTTTGTTGTTGAAAATAACAAACAGCAAAAACAAAATAAAGAATCTTTTTTGTTGCTGTACTGCAGCCAAGTGCGAACAAACTTTTCACCATTGGGATGAATTTTTTCATACCATTTTGAGCTGAAGTGTCGCATTCTGTTGTCAAAATCACACAGCGTGTTTGGGAAAAACTCTCTTCTATCTTGCTCTGGCCCATGCTCAATCAAAAAGCATCTTATTTTGTCCGTTATTTTAGGCCATGTTGCTGGATCCCTGTGTTGAAAATTTTTTTCCGAGGCCACTGGAATTTCTGAGATTTCTGAATGAAGTTCATCCTCGTCCATTTCAGCTGGGCCTGAAAGCTGGGAATTTCCATCTTCCCTTATTGGTTCTGAATCAGTTGTGCAAAATTCTTCTTGACCTTTGCTTATGAAAATCTCCTCTTCAATTAATTCCAAATGATGATCTGAACTTAAGTCAATTATAGGATCTGTTAATTTGTCATTAACTTCAATGCAAGTATCCTCCGAAATAATTTGTTTTTCCACTGAGTTTGTTACCAACCACTTTTTGAAACAGTTTCGTAGTTTCTCGTCACTCTCTTGGCGCTGTTTTCTTTTCTGCTTAAATTCAGCACCAGATAATTTTTTGGTTCGATTCATAATAAAATCATAATGTTCAAAGTTATCAAAGGTACGTTAGTGTTAAAGGGCGCTCTTTTGTTCAGTAAATGAGCTTTAGTATTTTAATATAACAAATTGAAAGCTTAATTAAAGCGAAGAATTATGTGGCAAATGCGTTTACTTCGTAGGCGATCTGAATTTAGATTTGCTTGAATACAACAAAAACAAAGACGTCAGAACTTTTTTTGATATTATGTTTTAAAATGGATTCGAATTACAAAAAATACTGCTACTTTAAATGATCAATTTATAATTAATAAAAACATAAAAATTAAAACAGGAATATTTATTAAAGATATATCTGATCATTTTCCGGTTTTTATAACAGCACAAAAATCGCTAAATCAACTTCCTAAAAAGGTAAAAACTAAAAAACGAGTTATTAAAGACGCTTCTCTTGCGACTTTTTTTAGCCTTTTATCAACAACAAACTGGGAACCTGTTTTGAAAACAAAAAATACTTATGAAGCTTATGATAAATTTTATCATATATTTGAATGTCACTACAATAAAGCATTCCCAATAACAACTAAATTTATTAAAACAAAAACTCAACAAAATCCCTGGATAACACCCGGAATCATAAAATCTTCGAAAAAAAAGCAACGATTGTATGAGAAGTTCATTAAAAAAAAGAACTTTTAAAATACAAAAATAATATACAAAAAACTTGGAACATAATAAAAGATATTGTAGGTAAAAAAGATATGAATATTAGTCGTTTACCAAAAAAACTAATTATAAATAACCGTGAAATTATTAACGACGCAATAATTGCTAATTCGTTTAACCATGCATTTGTTAGCACAGGTCCATACCTAATATCATACCTAATCTCTAATAATAATACAATGGCTAATAATATGCTAACAGAAACAGAATTGCTTAATGCCATGTACTTACTTAAACCAAATAAAGGTAATGGAGTTGATGATGTAAGCAGTAATGTAGTAATTAAATCAATGCCTTATTTAAAAATTCCGCTTTCGCATATTTTTACGCTCTCTTTAAACCAAGGAATCTTTCCCGACAAACTTAAAGTTGCGAGGGTAATACCTATACTAAAATCAGGAGATGAGACTAGTGTCTCCAATTACCAAAGCCCCAATAGATCTAGGGGCTTGGTGATAAGACCAACTATGTCTTCTTCTTGCCCCTGCTGTTTAAATTTATATTATGGTTTACGACTTTAATAAATTTATATGGCAGAAATATATATATATATATATAGGAGTTTGTGTCAAGAGGCGGAATTTTAATTAATTTTTTAATTAAAATTAATTAATTTAAGCAGCGACCCCGTGAAAATTTGTTTCATAAACTGATTATTATTTTTTTAATTTATTAAAATTTGCGCCCTCCTAATTTTGGCGCCTCAGGCCGCGGCCCGGCCGGCCCCGCCCTTGGTACGGCCCTGCCTTGCTGAAACATGGCAGCCGATAATGGTAACAGTCCTTCACTTAAATGGTAGAAGAGTTTCAATTGGTCTTCATAACTTTTTCGATTCTTAGTTTGTTTTGTTTTTTTTTGTAGAACTAGCAAAAAGAATTTTTTCAGCGCTGATTAGTCCGTTTGGAAAGAAAGACACCTGCTCAGGGCGGTAATCTTTTGAAAAAAAAAAATTAAAGAGGGGTGGGGATTGAAAAAATACTATTTTATAACAATAAATTAAAAACGGCTACTTAACTATTATTTTTGAACATTTCATTAAGGAATAATGATTATATATTTGTTGCTTTGTCACCATTTGTCTTCCCACCCAAATCATCTGACCCAGAGAAACCCTCTTAAACGATGATAATATGTACCTAGAGGATCAAAAAAATATTAAACTCAAAATCACTGATTGGCGTCCGAGAGAGAAAATTGCATTTTAAACTTATGTCTTAAATTTAAAGGACCTATGAAAGGAGTTAATTAATTTTTTTTATTCAAAAATATATTTTCTAACATAAACTCATCAAACAATCACAAAAGATTGAAAAGATGGTAAAATTCTAAAAATAAGATGAGAAAATACTACTTTTCTTTGTTTGACAATTCTGAATTTAATTCTAAGTTTTCATTCTTTACATGTGCTTGCTGTTAAGATCAACCAGACAGTTGGTCAAGTGCTTTGCATATTGAGGATGACCAGGAAAACGTTTTAATCTTTGCTATTGGAGCTTAAACTCATGATGTAGTGTCTCTGTCCCTTGTTCATTGAAGATGCCTAGAGAGCATTTCCTTCTGTAGATGAAATGTTGAATGTGGTGAAAGACTGTATGAACTTTCTTTGCAACTGTTTCAGCAGCAAGTCTGTCCTTTGATATGACTTCAACCAAGTTCTTGCGTAGAGTACTCTTTGTACAACGTTTTTTAGCGCAATAATAAGCAAAACCAATGACGGCCAATGACTGAAAAGCATTTTCCACATCTTTTCTCTACAGTATTTTGAGCTTTTGTAACCTTGGCTCGTCCTGGGTTGGATGAGTTTTCAAGAAAAGTAGGCTTAGTTTTTCCAGATAGTCTTGTAGTTGAGCAAATCTTGCAATCGCAGGTTGAAGTTCTGATCAGTGTTTTTAGACTGGTTGAATTAAAGTTGTGAAGTTCTGGCAAAGTGACCTTATGACCTTCATCCCATCTTCTAAGTGATGATCTACAGGCTTCACATACACCAAGAAGGACTCTTGGGTCTTGAAAACCAATCTGTTTCTGTAAAATAACCTGCGGTCTGTGTTTCATATTGTCAGTCAGTGCTCTAGAAGTCTTTTTGAAACAAAGAAAGCAGATACATTTTCGGTTTTCTTCACGAGTCTTTGCCCTATTAGGCATTTTGTCATGAAAAACTATTTTTTTTGTTTTAAATAAACACAAATCTAAAAAACGCAAATGTAAACAAACATATAGGGAAAAACCTCAATGAATGGGACAGTTTTTGCAAAATGCTTTTTAAACGTAGATAAAATTGTTTAAGATATATATTTAAGTATGTTTGATAACCACCGACTCTTGCTCAATGATATAGTAAAACAAAAAAATTGGATTTGCATTTGGCTATTGGTAAAAAGAGAGTTTTATTGGAACATGATATTTGTCCTATTCATTAAGTATGTCTCATTGAATGGGACAAACATAAAAGAATTAAAAATAAACGTATCTAATTCAATCATTTTTCAAATTAGTTTATTAATTGTAAATGTAGTTAAATATATAGATACATTCATAAAGACCACACAAAAAATATTTTTATTTTTAAACATTTTAACTCTAAATAAATTTCAATCAAAGTAGAACTTTCTCATTTTAGAATATTATATTTAGTTATTTTTATTTAAGTAAAATATTGCAGTATAAAACTGTGTAAATAATACCCATTACCAATGGGATAAAAGTAAGGGGCTGCAGCATCCCTCTGCTGAGCTGTAAATAATATTTTATTAAATTCATTCAATAGTAGTACTTTGTCCCATTCAATATGCGCATCACTTTATCCAAAAATGATTAGTCACATCAAAAACACCATTAATTAAGCTTGAATGCTTTACTCACTGTAGTACTAGAGACTGCTATCTATTTAAGCATGGAATTTTATTTTCCATAACTTCAAAAATTGCTACAAAATCAGAAAAAAAAAGACATTTTTAAAAATTACTTTTTACATTCGAAAACACAATAACATCCATTGTCATTACGGTCATAGAGCAATAGGATGGATGAGTCGGTCAGTTGAGTTCTTTTTCTATCACTCTTTGTTAGAGGAATTTGAATATTCTTACATCGATGCTTGTATAAGAATCTGAGTTTGTCCCATTCAATAATCGTCCCATTCATTAAGGTTCTCCCCTAAATATCTTTTCCCAGAATTTTACGCAACTTTTAGGTTTGTGTTGCGCTAAAAAACTCCGAAGGCTTTGTTCGCTTAACTCCAGAAAAAAAATTTAAAAAGATTTTTCGTTTTTTTTGTTGTCAGTGAATTTAATTGCATTTTAAGTATGTAGAGTTACTTTGACTTAATACAGAAATTTTTTTTAATACAACTTGATTTTATTTTCTTTGAACCTTTTCATTTATAGCATAAACGTTAAATGCAATTTTCTCTCTCGGACGCCAATCAGTGATTTATCAGTGATTTTATTAATCAGTGATTTATCAGTGATTTTATTAATCAGTGATTTATCAGTGATTTTATTAATCAGTGATTTATCAGTGATTTTATTAATCAGTGATTTTGAGTTTAATATTTTTTTGATCCTCTAGGTACATATTATCATCCCTCAAGATGGTTTCTCTGGGTCACATGGTTTGGGTGGGAAGCCTTTTTTTTGGAACAGAGTTCTCTTAACGAAACAATTAAGGATATCGAAATATAGTTTATTTAGTAAATTCAACACCAGATTCCCCCCCCCCCTCCCTTTTTATTATTTTTTTTTCTTTCTCACCATATTAGTCAACTGTCTTTTTTAGTCAGGTAATTGTATTTAGTCCGATATGTCTCGTCTTAATGTATATTCGTTGAATTTTATTTGACCTTATACAAAGTAATAGTCAATGAGTAATACAAAAGAAACGAGCGCATAGTTACGTTGCCTTATGTTAAAACAAGGTTCGGTAAACTATATTCCGCATGGCAGTTTTTTTTAGCATACGAATGCGCGGTAATTATAAATAAAATAGTTCTGTTATTTTTCTTTGATATTTATTAAAAAAAAAAAAAAATTAAAAAACTTTCTATAGAAACCTGTCTGAAAAGAACGCAGACTTCCGCCCTCCTGCGTTAAAACAAACTTTAATTCTTACAAACACTGTAAAAACAAAAATTCCGTAAACAAATTCTCTTTCGGTTTTTGAAACAAAAAAAACACCAAATAACTACTTTTTACAACCTTTCATTTTATTTCTCGTTTTGCTGTGGTGAATAAAAAATCGCGGATACTTAAAAAGGACCTTTTATTATTTATTTTTATCTAATTATATTTATTCATAGTATTTACTAATATATTTTTCTATTTTGTGGTAAAGAATAATAATTTCATTAAATTAGTTAACTTAAAATCCAGTGCTTAGAGAAGATAAAAAGAAAAGCAGGTTCGATGCATTTTATGTGAATCAATTTAGATATTAGTGAAGTAAAATTTTGCAAGTACCTATCTACATAAATGCATCAATTTAAATGTAAATAAAATAGCATTTGAGACTGTTAGTAGCCAAAGAGTATGTAATTTAAATGCGATTTTTAGATTACAAGACACTTATGTTTACAGAATAAAAAAAGAGATATCGTGAAAATTCACGCAAACTTTTGAATAAAGGTAAAAAAAAGAAAAACTTTCTAGAGAACCAAAAGTAAGGTTTCAAAGATGAATGCAAAAAAATCAAAATTGTACTGAAAAAAGGAACACAAGCTTTACTTAAATACCCCATACGATCTTGAAGGTGATCCTTTTAGCTAAAGATGTTTTAAATATCAAATCAATACGATACTTATCAACTTTAAAGTTTTTACTCTAAAAGTAATTACAAGCTTCTTCATCAAATTTACACACAACAAGAAGATGTAAATTCGGGCCGTCCTATATAAATTCTACGCGAATATAATATTTCCGAAAGGATACATCAACCCATTGATGCAAAAAAAATACCCTCACATACAAAAAAACATCTTTGGTTCAAAATTCGAATTAGAGAGTATTTGATGCTGACGTCACAAATGTCAATAAATCAAAACAAAAAAACAGATTTGCTGACAATAAATAAATATCAGGTATTCAAAAAAATAAATAAATCAGGTATTCAAAAAAATAAATAAATCAGGTATTCAAAAAAATAAATAAATCAGGTATTCAAAAAAATAAATAAATCAGGTATTCAAAAAAGAGTCAATGTTACGAAGTCAAAGTTCTCTGAGCTCAGATATGTGAATGTGAAGCATAGAGTGCAGCATAGCATAGAAGCATAGAATGGTAGAAACTCCGCACGGTGTTTGCATTTGTAAACATCTTGTGGTAGATAAAGAGTCACTCCCGTATGAAACTTTTCTAGATATACTAAGACTGCCTGAGGATAGGGAAACCACTCATTAATTTATAATGTCAATTACCCTTCTGTATGCTAAACATGCTGGCTTTAAATGTTCAAGCGTTCCATTTGTTATACCGTTGATAAATAAGCTCATGCCTAATTACAAATTATTTGCTGAGTCATAAAAGCAAAGAAAAAAATTGTGAAAGTTGAGAAAAACACTTTTACGAGGCAATCTTTTGTATGCCTCTGTGAACTAGTTGTTTAAACTAATACCGGTTTATGATGCAACTTTTAAATGACGTAATTGTTATATTGTGCAACTATCACATGATGTAAAAAGTTTATGGCGCAACTAATATATGAACAGTTTATTAACATTAGAAAATATTGTAATATATTGCAAGATGAAAATTTAAGAATTATAAAACATTAGCTTTCACAGTAAAAGGTATTATAGATTTTAATAATAAAAACAAATTTTATTCGCAATAATCATTTATTTAAAGTAAATTTAATCATTTAAGGTAAATTTGCAAAGTAAAAAATATTGTTTTATATAGCAAAAAAAAAGGATTTTTTATTTATGAGCTTTATTTTTTGTACTAACATAGCTACTTGTAAAAAGTAAGGATTGTGCAACTTTAAAATGTCAACGAGTCAACCAAAATATAGTATACTATATACAGTATTGTGCAAATACTATATACAGTTAAATGCTATTAAATTCTCTAAATTATGTTTGGGAACATTTTCAAGTATTGCTTATAAAATACTCCTCAAGGCTCCTTGGTGCTTTCTTGGCAATCTCTTTATCAAACCAACTCCAAAGATTTTCAATGCAATTTAGATCTGGTCTATTGGGTGGCTAAGTTAGCCGCTCAATATTTTTGCTTTTGAACCATTCAGAGACAATTTTAGCCCTGTGACATGGTGCATTGTCTTGCTGAAAAATGAACGGAACGGTTTGCTCAAGTGCATCAATTAACGGTAACAAGTTGTTATTTAAAATATCGACGTAATAAATAGAGTTGAGTCGACCATCAAATAATTTAAACATACCGAGACCAATATGTCATGCACCACCATATTCCAACCGACCCGCAACCTTGTTTTGTTCTTTGAACAAAACAATCGAGATTATATTTTTTGAAGGCTGCGTGCGAATAATAATTCAGTTTTTTCGGTTATTAACCTCGATATTCATCTTATCGCTGAACATTACTGTCCTCCATTTTTGTTTAGACCATTCTTTTCCCTTTTTTGTATGTTGTTTGGTAAGTTGCGGTTTTAGACCTGCTTTTTTCCATAACATATTGTTAGCTAATAGTTTCCTACGCACAAGTGATGCCGATGCTTGACGTCCGTTTGAAAGCTTCAATTCCCTTCTTATTTCATGCGACGGCATGGTTCGATTTTTCTTTACCAACCTGATTAAAAGGCGATCATCATTGGGTGTTGAACAATACCGATTAACGTAAGATTTTGTCTCTTTGAATCTTTTGATGATTGTTAGCACCGAACTATGTGATCGCTTTATTATTTTTCTAATTTCACGAGCAAATTTACCTTCCTGGTGAAAATGCACCACTTTTACACGATGTTCATAGGTAATAGCTTTTCGACTCTTTTTTTTTTCAAAAGAAAAGAATTTTTTTTGGTTGGAAATTAAATACTTTTTTTAAAAAGTATTTTAAAAAAGTTAATTTTTTTCAAATACTTTTATTGGTTTTTTGGTAATGACTTAGGTCATTGATAGAATATTTAAACAAAAAAGGTAAAAAATAAATTTAAAAAGATAGTTTAAAAAAAATGTTTCTGACGCATTTAGCACAAAAAATTCTTTGTGGTTCTTAACTTTTTCACAAAAAAAAAATATTAAAGAAAATTAACACATAATATTTAATCCTTTTTTTTTATAGGTTCTAGTAATTAATTTTCAAAAAAAAAAAAATCTTTTTTCTCATGTTCTATTTAATATATTCGAAAAAAAATAATATTTTATTATCTTTAGAATAAATATTAATTAAATATATTTGAAAAAAATATATTTTTTTTTATTTAGTGGTTCTTAACTTTTTCACAATACTGCAGTGTATGTCTTCTGAAATGATTTATGTTCACTTCTGACAAATTTTATTACTATTTTATTTTATTATTACTTTTTTTTTTTGCAATTCTTATAATCAGTTTTTTCAGAAGTCTTATAACTGTTTTGAAGGTTCTTAAATTTCTTCTCAAAATAAGCTTAAATTTCTGGCCTCAGATATTTGTTTTTAAAAAAAACGCGAAGTTCAAGACGAGAAACTTAAATTTACTTTGAGGTGGGGGTGGGGTGGGGGGAGCTTATAGAAAATTAAACTTGTTTTGAGGAGGGCTTGTAGAAAGTTAGTTTTTTTAGTAAAATACTTTGATGTAGTTAAGTATTTTGAAAGCAATTATTTTCAAACTAGTTAAATAAAAACAAGTAATGAGATGATTATGTTAGCTTGCATAACATTTGAAATAATTATCAGCATTTGCAACTATTTACAAAAATTATATAATTAAGAGGTTTTCACTTGATGTAGCTGAATAGGTTGTTTTGTATTTTTTTTTTTTTCTCAACTTACTGAATGATGTCAGAGTCCAAGTTTTTTTTTTTAAAAAAAAAGAATATTGATTCCTGTTTTTTTCCAAACTCTGCAACTAGAAGAGCTAATTCACCCCCTCCCCCCAGCTCAAAACACCTAAAAAGCAGATCCTTGGTGAAAGTGAGTAAAAATTTTTGGTTTTTAATATTTTTTTCATTTTTCTATTTACACTAAAAACTCATTTTTTAAACATTTTTACTGAATGCATCACCCCCATCATCAGGATCAAACCTTTTTTTAGAGACAATTTTTCTGTGGTAGGACCAAATGTTAACTAATTTAATAGTATATTATGTTATAATAGTATATTATGTATAATAGCATATCATGTGTATATTATGTGTATTTTATATAAGTTAGTTTACTTAAATAGTCTTTTTCTTATATTTGGTGGGGCTGATTCAATTTTGGGGCTCGTAATTTAGACCGAACCTTAGGAAATGTACAAAATCCAAATATTATAGAATGTTATATAGTCAAGGACTAGCATCGAGACATTTATTTAGGGGTAGCGTACTCCACCTGCTGAGAGGTCTAAAAATATTGAATTATTCAATAGTTTTTAACTTTTTCTTTTTGAAAAATAGGAAATTTTTTTTTAGTGTAAAAGACTGAATTTTTAAAACCATTCACATTAAAATGATTTCTCCCAAACTCATAAAATAATTTATGAATCTTACACCTTTTTCAGATTAATAAAGTTTTTCATTTCATAAATTAAACTTTTTATTAAAAATAAAACGGCTGTCTTCAATAACATCGTAAAGGTTCATTACTCTACGTAACAAAAATTAATCTTTTTCTCTGCCCTTGCGTCTGAAGTAAATAAAAAATGGCCACTCTAGAAGCACTTTGAGGAATCTTTCACAGCTTTTTTGAATTTTCTTTAACTGCGTCTCAGTATCCATAGTGATGTAAAAGTACTAGCGCTTTGAACAGTTTATTGCTTTGAAGGAATATATAAATTGTATAATGAATATATAAAAGTGGAATAGTTAGCAGCGATTGAAAAAGACTATGGAATAGGTTACATCAAGAAGTTGCTTTGACCATGTAGCTGCAATTTACTATATCAGTGAGAAATTTACCAAGAGAAGAATGAAAAAATAATTCTCTTCAGTTTATATTCTTGATAGTCATCTTGAAAGATTCAATCAGAAGATGGAGGCTTACCCAAAAGAGTAAGGTGAGCTATTTCACCAAGATATACAGGACTTTAAACATCGATACCAAGGACTCTATTGTTAAAGATTAATGAGGGAATATGTAAAATCTATTTAGTTCTGAAACCTTCTGAATGGTTTTGACTTTCTTTGTATAGTTGTGACGTCAAATTGTTCTATTTTTGACTATGAATGAGAATGATAAAGTTTGTTTTATCTCTGTAAATAATAAACTCCTGTCGACTGTGTTTACAAAACCAAAGTTTTTTGTGAATATTGGTATTTTTCCATTATTTCCAAACATAATCACTTAAAATATAAAACAATAAAAATTTAGAAGCCAATGTCCACAAATCCTGTTACAGAATGTTATTCAGAAAACAAACGGAAAATTAAAAATCCACCGTGGTGGAGATGTGTATTTGTCGCGCGTGGTACAAAATGTAAAAGCGCCATTAACTAATTTAGCATCACATTACTGTTATACAAAGTATAACAACTAAATGAAGATTCTATAAATCATTTATTCGTCTACTGGTCCATTCATTCTCTTCCATGTCATCAGCTTACTCAAGTCTTAGCCGTGCTCAGCTTACCTATGAGTATCTGCACACCAACAGGTTTGTTTCAACCATTCGTTATGGCTAGTTAATTAAAACCAATTAGAAAAGCTTTTGCAACCTTTAGTTAGTGATCTTCCTAGCTAAAAAAATTATCTAAGTGCTTTCTAGATTCTATAAATCTACAACTGACTGCTGTTTTTTTAACGCTCTTTTAAATAGGTTTAAAAAATCGGTAAAAGTTTAATAAATCAGTTTAGTTAGAACTATATATGTAACTAGATGTCTCTCAATATTATGTGATTTTTTGTTATGTGATTAGCTTACTTATTTAACATAAGTTGTTGACTTTTTAAAAAATTTAATTGTCTTTTTATTGTAGCACAACTCATGAGTTTTTATTTGGTGCTCTTGCTGAGTTGGTGGACAACTCAAGGTATATATAAAAAATAATTTTATTTTCAGTCTTAAACAAAAACAAGTTTTGCTTGTTTTCAATCGCATTTAATTATCTACACATGACTTATTAGTGTGATCAACAACAGGCTCTTGCAAACAAATTAGCATTACAAACATTCAAAAAATTCTTGTTTACATAATTAATTTCCAACAAAACATGCTACAATCATGTTAAGTAAGCTCATATTAAACTATAATAGATTAATTTGGTATCTGCCCAATGCACATGTTTGGTATGCTAAAAAAAAAAAATGCTTGTTGGCTACACATGATATCCACAGTCCTAGAATGTCCTGGGATGTTCTGGATTTTAACGAGTGTCCCGGAATGTTCTTGAGAATTAGACTTTGTCAAAAAGTCCTGAAATGTCCTGGAATTATTATTTTTCCAAATAAAATTAAAATGTTAATTATTTAAAATTAAAAAATCTCATACTAAAATTTCATAGATAATCTGTTTTATAAATTAATTAATCAATTTAAAATTGTGTGTGTGTGTGTATATATATATATATATATATATATATATATATATATATATATATATATATATATATATATATATATATATATATATATATATATATATATATATATATATATATATATATATATATATATATATATTTTCAAGACTATAAATTTTATAGTCTTGAAAATGTCCTAGAAAATGCAAACAAATGTCTTGGAATGCCCTGGAAATGTCCTAGAATTTTATTTCTAAAACTCTGTGGGCACCATACTAAAGCAATTCACCATACTTTATAATTATTTATGTCTGATTTAAAAATATTGTATATATTAGATATACATATTGTAATGTGTATTTTTAAACATTTAAAGTTAAAATTTTCTCACTTGATGTGTCAAAATAGTGTGTACATGCACATTGTGTACATTTTAAAAAGTTGATTGTATATATATGCTTAGAATATGTTGTTGCATGACTACTAATATTAATTGAGTTTGGAATTTTTTTTAAAGCTTTACAACATAATGATGCTGTTTCAATCTAAGCAATTTTAGAAAAAAATTCTTTAAGCAGTCCCTTATGAAGCTGTCTTATGAAGCTATCTTATGAAGATTTCTTATGAAGCTGTCTTATGAAGTTTTGTTAAAACCAATAAAAAGTTATGGGATTCAGTAGTAGACTTTAATAGCAATATTAAAAACTTGTGTGTTTTCTGTTAGAATGGTAGTAAAGATATATTTTATATATGTTTAATCAATCCAATATAGTAAAGAGTGCTTGGTTTGTTAAATTTGTTTGAATAAATGCTTACAGCCCCCTCTGTAATGAACACAATGAGAAGTAGGAGCTGTAAGCAGTTATGTCTATTCATTGGTGCAATAAATAAAAACACATTTTATTGTCTAAACAATAAATCACTCTGTTAAAGGTTAGAAGTTATCTAACAATTGTGTGAAAAAAAAATCTCTCTATTGAAAATCTTAATCCTGATTATGAGAAAGACAGTTTTCCAAAAAAAAATAGTAAGATGTTACACAAGATGGCAACCTCTGTGTTTCTAGATTATAGAAATGAATGAGAGAAAGAGTTGAGGGATTTTAAGGGATTTTTGATAAAGTCAAATGACACATCTTAAGCTTTCTGGGTAAACAGTAAATTGCTGTTTATAAGCTTTCATGATATAAATTAAAGTAATACTTGTTAATATTGAAGTACTAAATTAAAATTAAATATTTTCAATATAGTTTTCAGCCTTATTAAACTTTTTTAGTTTTTTTTTCTTTTTCTTTTTCTTTTTTTTCTAATTTAAAGCAAGTCAAACAAATTAAAGTCAAGTATTTGAAACTTGTTTTTATTTTTAAAACATTTTTTAATACCTCAGCATTGAAATTTAAAGTTTAGAACTAAACTAAAAATTTACTAAATGAAGTTTTAAACTTTATTATTATTTTTTTCTCTTTTAAAGATCAAAAGAATTTCTAGATATAGTTTCAGTAGTGTTTAATTAAATATTGAATATCATAAATGTTTTAATTTTTGCTATTTATAGAAACTTTTATGTTTATTTTATAGAGATGCTGATGCTACAGAACTTTTCATTTACACAGGTAAACAAACATTAAAAAGGTGGTTTAATCAAATTAAAATAAAAATTTAACCGATTTAAGCCTCAAATTTGTTCTTAAATAACAATTACTTTAAGTATTGAGAGATAAAATTAAGTTTTTGTTTCAATTCATTAAGTATAGGTTTGTCAATAGCGGAATTTTTAAACTCAAAAAGATGACTTCCAAAAAAAAAAAAAAAAAAACAGCAGTTCCTGCAAATTAAAAGAATAAATTTATAAAATAATGGATAGTCTTATGGATGAACACCTAAGGAGAGTTCTCCTTTTTGTGATTGAGTTTTATTCTTATCTTATTTATTTTTATTCTTACAATTATGTTTAACTTCATCAAAGGTTTCCTTGATTCATTAAACGATTCCCTATTAGTTAGAGTAAAGAATGATTTTTTTTTTTTTTTTTTTTAAGTTCCAAATGAGAAGTTTCGCGGAGGATTTATCATATGTTTTCGTGATAATGGCTGTGGTATGGATGCAGGTGAGAAATAAACTGCTTATCAGAATTTAAACATTGACTTGTTTTAAGGATTAAAATATATTGTCAAAAGTGGTAAACTTAAGTGGTAAAGAGTTACAAATATATTGTAAAGTATAACTTAAGTTTTAAAGAGTTACAAGTAGGAAACCAGGAATAATTATTACAAAAAATTGACTATTTGTGTTAAAAGAAAACTTTTATTGTCTTTATAAAAATGTTGTTTGATTTTCTTTTATACCTTCAAAAACCTAGCATCTGCTGAATGAGTTTTAGGTTGTTTTTGTCCCTTTCCAATATAAAACATGTAGTTTTAAGTCATTCTTTGTAAGTTCTGAAATCAATCTGATTTCTATGACCTTAGATAAAGTGTATTACTTTTCCCATCAATGTACTGTTTAGTTGAGGTGTCTCAGGTTATTCAATTTGGAAGATCTTCTAAGCGTGAAGCAGGCTCTGCTCAAGTAGGGCAGTATGGAAATGGATTAAAATCGTGAGTTTTTCATAGCTTTTATAAGATCTCTTAATTAATATTATTTAATTTTAGTTACACTTTTTATTCATCAGCAGTGGTTTAGTTCTGTCAGTCAGACTTAGATCTGTCATTCAGACTTAGATCTGTCATTCAAAAACTAGCTTTTTGAGGGTCACAACTTTGGTGTAATAAATGGAGGAGTATAGAATATTAGGAAATGGCTGTCTTTTTCACAAAAGCTTTAAGGAAGGGGAAAGTGTACTTTAATTCTAATATGAAAAGATCTATATAAAATTTTCTCAACTCTGGACCCACATAATGAAAGGCTTTAAAAAGAAAGGCTAATAAATGTAATTAAAAACTATGTTTTGTAGTGGTTTTTAGTTTTAAATGGTTTTTTACATAAGTAATCAAACTCTTAGTGAGTGTTCTTAAGTTTTGATTGAAATTTTGCTTGAAATTTTTTTAGAGGAACAATGAGAATAGGTAAAGACATGATTCTTTTCACTAAAAAGTAAGTGAAAGTTAATATTTGGCCTTTAAAAATGGTTATGTTATTAAATAATTGAGTTTCTTTATATAAAGTCTTCCCCTATTAACTAATGTATATCACTAATTATTTCCAAAAATAATTATATTTTTAGAGAAAAAACTATGAGTTGTTTATTTCTATCTCGAACATTTCATGAGATTGAAGATATTCATGAGGTTTAATAATTTTTCTTGCTTATTCAAACCGTTTTGAATTTTGAATGAAATTTATTACCCATATATTTTGTTAGATAACAAATGAAAAACTGTTTGTTAAGAAAATTTATTACAATAATTTTTTTTTTTTTTAAAGAAAATATGTATTCTTTTTTGTGATTATTTTTACTTATTATTATTAAAAATTGTATATCATTAATTTGTCATTTTCCCCAAAAAAAGCAAGTTAATGACAGTCTAGTTTTTCTATGGCATTAAAACCTTAAATGTTAAATTTTAATGGATGCGTTGATACTTGTGTTTTGAATACTTTATTATTGAATTACTTGCTAAGCAGTAAAATAAATTATTTTAAATTTAATGATATTTTTCCCAGGTTAAATGGATATTTAATGTTAACATTTTAATGATAATTACATCTTTAAGTAAATAATATTAATATAATATATGTTAAAACTTAGCATTTCAGGTTTTAATGCCTAAGAATTCTGGTGGGCACTACAGTTTTTTTTTTAAATTTTTTATTTTTAAAGGAATGAAAATGTTTTTAATTAAAAAATTTTAGGTTATTGTACCAATGCCCTCTTGGAATGTGGACACAAAAGAACCATACATAGTTGAAGGACATTCTATTGAAAGAGTAAAAAATATATATATATAAATAATTGCATGTTTTAAAAATTTTATGTAATACACTTTTTTTTTTTTGGTGAAACATCGAAAACCAAAAAATAAGCCACTGTTACTAATCAAATAAAAAATGCCTGAAGAATATCAAAAGTATTTTGCAGAACCCTAATATAGGATGCGTATTTTTAAATAAAATGAGTGCTTTAAAAAGCTCATTCTCTCTTTCTTTATACATAGAACATATTATTTTAATTAGGTTTCATTTCTAAAACGTTTTTGTAGCATGAAGTTGAGGTCAGCATAATCACAAAGTACTCGCCTTTTACTTCTGTTGATGAAATTATGCAAGAGTTTGATAAGATTACAGTAAAAGGTAAAGTACAACTTTCATCAAGTTCATTGTGTTCACCATTTTCATTGTATATAAAAGATATATAAGATATAAAATATGTATATATAAAATATAAAAGATGGTAATCTAAAGGTATCAAAGCTTGAAATAAATTTTATCTACAAATACAGTTATGAATTCTTATTTAAAAGAAAATTAAGGTCATGGAAACTAGTTGCACTAGAATTACCAACATGACCTACAATATTGGATATGAAATTTTTTCAAAACTATTGATAAAATACTTGTATGGACAAGTGCAGTTTACTTAGGTTAGGTCAACTGCACATGTCACACATGTCACACATGTGTGTCACATGTGCATGATGTTGGAAATAATTTTTAAATAAATTAAAATAATTTTTACACTAAAACACCCCCAACTGTGTTTTACATCCTCAAAATCATTTTTTATTAAAATTGCTTTTTTAAAAGGGTAAGTAAGATGTTACCAGTTCTTCCCGTCTGTCCAGGTTGTACTTTTCCAACCATATGCAGATAGGGTTAAAAGACTATCATGTGACACTCTACAAAAATAAATTCACTGTAATAAAATTATTTATTCTTTTTAGGCACTAGTGTGATGATTTACAATTTAAAACTTATGGATAACAATTTGCCAGAGTTAGATGTTAAAAAGGATGAAAAAGATATACTAATGGCTGATCCTCATAGCGGCGAGGTTTATGATATTGATGAAAAGTATGTTACATATTAATTTTAAAAGGAATTCAAAATAATCTCAGTTATTATAGAGCTCAAAAATCTAAAAAAATTTTTGCAAACAAATTAAACTTTTTTTAACTGTCTTTTGTTGTTATTGTTTAGCATTTTACCTGAAAGGTTATCATTCCGAGCATACTTGTCAATAATTTATTGTGAACCCAAAATGAAGATTTTTATTCAGGTAGTTTCACTCTCATCAAGAAAAAAAATCTTAATTAAACTTGTACCAATTTATTGGTTTACAAATTATTCGCCCATCAATCAGCTATAATTTATACAATCAGTGCACATTGTATTAGTCTTATTTTCTTAAACTTTCTACTTGAATATAGTTTTTAGTTTCTTCAAAATAAGTTGTTTTAAAGTTTTTTCATAAATTTTTATGTAATTGATGCCAATAATGTTAATTTATGAAAAAGGAAATATTTTTGGTATAAATTTCATAAAAATTTCTTTGCGTTTTATTTCTATGAATTCTTTATTAATAAAGTTTATTTTCTTCATAAATAGAATTAAATTTTCTTTGTAAACAGGGTGAAAAAGTTAGAACTAAAAAGCTGGTACACACTTTATACAAGCCTAGGTAAAAAATTTTGATGGCCAAAAAAGTTTTAATTACTGGGGTTGTGGCATTATTTATGAAGGATAAACATTATTTTTTGAAGAGTTTAAGAGTTTTTGTTTTGTTTTATGATTTGTTGTTGTTTTTAATTCACAGATCTTATATTTATACATCTAATCGGTTTAAAAAAAGAAGCGAAATGGAAGCTGAAAATGCTGAGTTATCTGCCAAAATAGGTATTTATAGTAATGCATATATATATATATATATATATATATATATATATATATATATATATATATATATATATATATATATATATATATATGTATATATATATATAATTTAAAATAGGTAAATAACTTCTTAGGATATCATTTTACAGTTTGATTTGTATTGAAATTTGTCTCTTTTTTTTTCAAATTTTCAAATGATGCAGTTGTTTACTGATTTCTCTATTGAAAATTTCTACTGATTTCTCTTTTTGTAGCTGAAGAAAGAGCAAAGGAGTTAACAACTCAAGCCAGGTGAGTTCTTAAGATAAAATTATAGCTTTAAAATTATCTCTTTGTTTGATAGTTTCAGTAGCATGAACACCAGTTATTAACAAATATTATATTATATATCAACAAATATTATATTATATATCAACAAATATTATATTATATATCAACAAATATTATATTATATATCAACAAATATTATATTATATATCAACAAATATTATTGAGAGTAACTTATATTTGTCAAATGCTTGATAGCATTCTGCTAAATAAATATTACAAAATGTTAATAATTATTAATTTTCAACTATTTGTAATGAAGTGCAAGTAATAAAGGAACAGAAGTGTGGTTGGTGTCTTTATTTAATATCATCATTTTGTTTTAATTAAGGGAAGCAAATTCCAAATACAATCCGACCACTAAAGAGGGACGGGTATGTTTTTATTCTTTTTTATGCTTTTAATTTGTTTTTTGTTTTGTTGTTGTTGTTTTTTTTCGTTGTTGTTGTTTTTTGTTTTCATTTTTATCACCATGTTTAACATTCTTCTCCAAACACAATCCAATCCTAATCCAATCACAAGTCCTTTAAACACGTTGTTTGTTTGGATTTTGTTTGTGTTAATTTGTTGTAAAAAAAAATTTAATGAAGTTGCTTTTTAAGTTAACTATTATAATTGTAATGTGTAAATGTTCTACGAGCTTTTTATGGTCAATAAAATATTTTTAATAGTCATTATTATTCTTCCAGGCTGCTATTCAACTAGCAGTATCAAAAGCTGATCAAGCAAAATTTGATGCTGAAGTTAAGAAAAGAATAGCTGATGCAAAGCGCAAATCTTCTAAAGAATCAAAGACGCTGTCATTCACATTTGGATTTAATATTGAAAAACGTCGGTGTGATGGCATTTTTATATTCAATTGCAACAGACTAATAAAAATGTATGAAAGAGTAGGTTTACAAAGTGAAGGTGGTGTGAAATGTGCTGGTGTTGTTGGTGTGGTTGATGTTCCTTATCTAGTCTTAGAACCTACTCATAACAAACAAGATTTTGCTGACCATAAAGAGTACAAACACTTATTAAAATCAATGGGCGATCATATGCTGCAGTATTGGAAGGACTCCAAGATCGAAAATCAAGGAATTACAAAGTTTTGGGATGACTTTGGCTACACAGGACAATGGAAAGATGATCCCTCTAATGATCCCAAATTCAAAATGAAACGTCTTATGAGTGTTCCTTGTTTGGTACAATGCAATAGTTGTCTGAAATGGAGAACATTATCATTTACTAGGAAAATGGTTAATTATGAAATCCCTTCAAATTGGTGTTGTGCTGATAATCCAGACACAGTTTTTTCAAGGTGAGTTATTTAAGTGTTAATATTGTATATAAAGTTTTTTGTTTTTTTTTATAGAAAAATAAATCTTTAAATTAAAGGATTGGTATTTAGTGACAGGATACCATTAAGTTTTTGTCAAGATGCTTATCATGAGTAATGCTGAGATTTTTTAAGATATCAAAAGTTTATGGTAACTTATTTAATTTCATTTTTTTTTTAATGTATGGATTAAATTTATTTAGCTGCACCAAACCTGAGCAAAAGATAACGATTCCTGTTGGTCGTCTTTTAAAGGAAATAAAAAGTTTAGATGACAAACGTGCTGAAGACGTGAGAAAATTGCAAGAAAAGCTGGCATTGGTAAAAACTTTATATTGTAACATAATTTTAACTATTTGACCTTGATTTCTATTTGTTTTCGATTGATACTTGCATCATTATTAATATTTTAAAAAGAATTTTTTTGAAATGTTTTTGTGTTTTTTAAGAAATTTCTGTTGAAGATGAATTTTGGTGGCTCATGTTTTTAATTTAAGTAAAAAAAATGCTCTGCTTTCTAGTATTCTCAAAAAACAATTTACCTTTATTTTTATCTATAAGCATTTTTATGTATGTATAATTATTTTTATTTATCTAAGTATTTTCTGAAGGAAATTTTTTCTTTATTGAACTTTTCCTTTACAAAAGTTTTTCTGACCTTAACAATTTAAAGAAAAACTTAGAAATCTATTTACAAAGTTTTACAGTTCTTAGTTTTTGTAAATAGTTTGTTTTAAGTTTTTTGTTTTCACTCATTAAATTCAACTGGTTTTTTTTGGTTTAGAAACAATCTGAGTTAATGAAAAATCAAAGAGATGAACTTCAAAGTATACCATCTAGTCAGCGATCATTATCTCCTAAGTTAAAACGTAAAAAATCACCCTCTCCACTTCCAGAAGAGCCACAAAGACGTGGACGTAGACAAAAATCTCCTTCACCACAGATATCAAACAAGAAACAAAAATCACCTTCCTCACCACCTAAAAAAGCGAAACGAGCTAAATCTCTTTCGCCACCTCCTAAAAATGCTAAAAAAGTTAATTCTCTATCTCCTGCAGGAAAACGAAGTCAAAAGTTAAAATCCCCCTCTCCTCCAAAATCTAAAATTAATAAAAAAAATTCAGTTAAAATCGATAACAAGCGCAAATCTGCTACAGATGTGATAGATGAGGTTAAAATTAAAAAATCAGATCAAAGCAAAAATGATAATTCAGAAGATGAATCTAATGTATTAGCTAGTACCATTTATCCAATAAACTGTCAAGTTGAAGCAAAAATGCATAACACTTGGTAAGTGTTTCTAAGATGATGTTGATGTATGAGGATAAGGATGAAGACAACCATGATCAATGGTGACTATAATCATTATGATGATTATTTTATTAGGTTTCTTAAGTTTTCAGTCCTGACTCAACTCAACTTCTACAATGTTAATATTAAATATTATCACTTATAAAATAATATTAAATATTATTACTAAATAAATATAAATATTTAATCAATTTAATTTCATCTTGGTTTCCTTCTCTTTTGCCATTGTTAATAAAATTTTAATTAAGATTTTTTTAAAATTTCTTTTTTTTTTTTTTTTTTTTTTTTTTTTCTTTTTTTCTTTTTGGTATATTTGTCATTTAAGTAAAGTTTTATCATCAAGTGAGGAGCAAACATTTTCTATAGGTATGGTGGCTCGGTTGTGGCATATAAAAAGTCTGGGGAAAACACTCCTCTCCGTGTTCGTGTCAAGTTTGAAAAAAATCCACAAGACAAGTTCGATAAATGGTAAAAATGTTATATCCGTTAACTGAATAATTTATTTACTCACTAGACAAATGACAAGTCCTTTGGTGCTATAAATCAAATAAATTAAAATATTTAAAAATATTTTATTTTTACTTCTAACTTTACGATATATACATGCAGGCTGGTTGTCACCAAATAGTTTTCAATACAAAATGGCAAAATCAACTTTTCATTTCCCAGAAAACAATGAAGATCGTCATCACAAGACTTTTTTAAGATGTGAAAGCTAAAAACCTTCAGAAAGTTAGTTTTCTACTCTGATCATTTTGAAAGTTGAAGTATTTAGCATTCGGTTAAAAGAGGGGATATTTGGCTATTTTTCAGAAGATCTTGTGCATTGTATATTGTTGTGGACAATCACAAAATTATAGACATTTCAATATGCAAATTACTGTAAGAACTTCCAGTTGCTAGATACTGTTTATGTAGAGCAATGAAGTTGGTTTTCACTCTTCTGTTTATGGAAGTTTGATGGCTAAGTGTGTTTTAATAGTTAGCAATAAATCTTTATGTTAACAATAAACAGAAGCTTAGTAATTTTAAAGTGAAAAGAAATTAAAATTTCAAATTAAGACAAGGAAGAAATAAATTAGATAAATAAATAGTAAGTTATCATAGACAAATCATTTTTTTTTTTTCACAGTTAGCTTTTGATTTTTTATTACATGCTTATCATAGTTAGTATTTTTTTATTCTGTGTGTGTGTCTTGTTTAGAATTATTGGGAGAACTCCCTGACAGTGCCATCCACTCTGATGTACACATACAAGGTTATGTGTACATTTAGCTTTGAATAAAAAAAAAATATTCCCACTAAAATAATATTTTTTAGTTTAGCAATTTAAATGGATTGAATCATCATTTGTACATACATACATACATACATACATACATACATACATACATACATACATACATACATACATACATACATACATACATACATGCATGCATGCATGCATGCATGCATGCATACAAATTGAATTAGCATTGAATCATGAACAAAGTCTTCTATAAAATATTTACAAAACTTAGTTTGTGCCTGCAAAAAATAGATAACTGCAGTAGTTTTGATAAAATACAAAGAAAATCATGTTTTAGGAAATCAGTCTCCTTAGCATTAGCCTCTTTAAAGCAACATATTAGGCCCTGTGTGTATAGCAGGTCCAGTTGACTTAAGTTGTTATTTTTATTTGTATTATTTGTATTTTTCTTGTTTTTCAGGTTTTATGAGACTGATGAAGCATTGAGGTTGTATGAGGTAGTTGTTTCTTTTTTTTTGTTTTTTTGTTTTTTTATTTTTAACCCCCTGGATGATGTTGATTAGAAAAAATGTATTTACATTATTTTCAGAGTTAATAATCCCTAAAATAAAATTTATTGTAATAATTTTGGACTCAGTTTGGTCCATTTTTCTTTAAAAACGTTTTATGCACTTAATGTAGAATTATACAATCTTTTAATTTTCAGTCCACAAATACTAATTCTGAGCAATCTGTTAATCAAGTTGATGAAGTCATATCACCAATTACAAATGTTCCTACGCCTGTTGGAGTCAGTTCAGTTGATGGTTCAGAATCAGTAAAAGGTGAACTTCTTGAGAAAGTCACATACCTTTTAAGGTACTTAAAGTTTTGCATTTTTGTTCAATGCTTTCAAATCTTAAAGCTTTTAAAGTTGCGTTATCTATTTTTAAAAAACCACTCCTCGTCCCCACCTCTAATCGGGAATCTCGTTCCCACCTCAAAACGAACTCTATCGGTTAATTTCGTCGTTTTGTATTTTTTTTAGATTGTTATACATTTTCCTTTTTTTAGTCGCTGTCTTTGCTATTTTCGTGCTCCGGATTTTAAAATTCCTAAAAAAGACATTCTCTCTCTTACTCCTCAGCAACTCAGAGACTTTCCGTTGGTAATTAACATTAAAATAATCTTAGAATGCTTTATCGTTGTATTTGTAACTTGTTGCATTCGTAAATCTACTGTGATTTGTAAAAGCTATTTTTGCTTTGTAGAGTACATTTTTCGACGACTACGAACGCAATATTAAAAAGGTATTTACTAGAATTGCTATCTTAACATGAGTATGGTACTGTTAAACGCTGAAATTGTTATTCTGATAATTGTTTCTTTAAGCAACTGCAAGCGACTCGCGAGAATCTTAATTCAAAAGTTGATGAGGCGGATAAAAAACTGAAAGAAGCGCACATAGAAAAATCGCACGTGGAGAAAGAACTTAAGGAATGTAAACAACAAATAACAAAGATCACGAAAACGCTTAAAGAACTTCGACAAGGTGTTAATGTAATGCTTAGAAGTATTTTAAACGAGGTACTCTTTCTTATGTTGAGTTTCTTGTAATTTTCATCTCAATTTGGCCTTTAACGATAATAGTGATGAATCTTCTTCGAAAAAAGCTTGTTCCGCATAAATACAATAATTGTCGAAAAACATTCACGTTAAGTGATACGTTCAATAGATTTCTAACGATTACTTAATAAACATCATGTAAACATAAAAGTTTCACGTGTAATTATTATTATCGTTTATTAATCATGTGTTATTATAATTTGTAAATCATGTTTTATTGCTTACGAATCACTTGTTGTTACTGTTTATGAATCATTTTATTATGATTTATGAATGAAATGTTATTTTTAATTAGAGTTGAATATAAATTTTCTTTGATTAGGATGAAAAGTTAGATGCAAGCGATGTTTCAGACAACGTAGATATTTACTTGAAAACCATAGTCGACCAAATAAATGATACCAACAACAGTTAAACTTATAAGATTTTCGAGAGGCGATTTTCGAGATGGATTTTCCCAATGCAAGTAGCACCCACCATTCACCTAAAAAACAAAATACTTCCTTAAAAGCCGAGATGGCTCTTCATTCAAGATGGCTTTTAAAAAAGTATTTTATTTTTAAATGTTGTTAAAGAAATAGTGCATGGATGTGTTATGTGATGCCTTTGAGTTATGGCAAATAAGAAATGTGCCTTGAAATATTGTCAAAGGATGGATGACTCTTATTTGTTGTAGTTTAGCTTTTTGTAAAAGAATCCATTTCTTTGAATTATTTTCATCCTATTTTATACAGAATCATTTTTTGCGTTTTACTTATCTAATATCAGTTAACTTCAACGCTAAAAAGAACCTGCCCACCATTTTGTCTTCAAGAGACACATTGATTTTCTATAGCAAAAGGTTTTTTTTTGGTATCTTTGACTCGTCTGGAAAATTTGGTGGCTCGGTGACAACGTCGTGTTGATGATTTAATTTTTGAATGTACATATAACTTTAAACGTGTAAATATTTTTAACTATATTACATTTCCAACTTATCAAAAGATTTGTTTTTACAAGAGTTGTTTACTGGTAGAATTATAAATGAAATTTTGTTTTTAATCATAAATAGTTGCTATCAATTCAAAGATTGATTTGAAATTCCAGATTAGATTCATATACCCTGAAAACTTCTCTGTTAAATAAAATTTTTCATTTACAAGTGGTTACGGTACGGTACGGGTTACGGTACAGTTGTCTGAGATCACGTAGATGTAGTCGAAGTTGTTTTCTTGGTTTTCGTCTTATTTCAATATTTCGTCTTAAGAAAAATCTTCACATTGTTCCTAACATTATTAGAGTTTCAACAAATAAGATAAACACCTAAAAATCAGTTACTATATACATATGCTTATTTTTTTTCCAAATCTGAGCCTCTATATGCTTATAAGCGTTATGCTTATAAAAAAAAAAAACATGTATTGGCTATAAATCCTTTATGGAATTGTAGGTGATTTTTTACGAAAGAAGAAGACTTTGAACAAAACTATGGAACTAGTTAAAGATTTCTCTTGTATCTGGAATATCTAATGGCAACATTGCTTGGATATTAACAGATATTATTAAAAAGTAAATAAGTTATAAATTGTTTTTTCGTGACTAATTTATTTATTACATATCTAAGTTATGATTACGCCAAGTTAGTCTGTCATCCTTAAGTTGAAAAATTGAAAACACGGACGTATTATGCATAATTCTAACTAATACATGTTAGCAGAAGTTGAATTTAGGTCAAATTACACTCAAGTCTTGAGTACAATATGTTATGCACGCCATTCAAGTTTTGAGTACAACGCACTATACATGTCATTGAAGTCTTGAGTACAACGCGCTATGCACACTATTTATCAAACTTTTAATGAAATTTGATGCTCCTGTTCACTTTTAGAAATTGACCGTGGTTAAGCATGTCTGACGGAAAATATCTCCGCAATTTACGGTTGTCAGATTTTTTTACAGATCACGAATAAGTAAAAATTATCAAATAAATTAACCATGAAAAATGAGAATCATCAACATTAAGTTGAAGAAAAAACCTTTTCATCTAAAATTTTACCCTGGGTTTATATTTTTCAGTAAACCATTAAATTTCTTTGCGGAGGAGTTCTTTTATTTGTTTTTTATGATTTTAAAAAACGTTTTTAACAAAGCAAACGTAAATATTTTTTGGATCAAAATCAAATCGAAAAAGTTCATTAGAATAAAATAATGTCTCAAAATCAAAACGTTCAGTTGCACACACTTCCGCATCTCGACATTAAAGCAACTTACAATAAAAAAGAGAACACGCTGTGGCAAACTTTGGAAGCTGAATTCAAGGAAATTCGTGAGGTTCGTAGTTCCAGTACTTTTAACCCACAAGATTATGAAACGTCAAAAGTTTTAACAAAAAATGTTGATAGAGGACGATTCTTTATTACCCATACAGACGTCCCTAAAAAACAGCACTCGATTAATGATCTTGATCTAAAGATATACGAAACTGAAAAAAAGTTGAAAAGCAAACGTGAGAATGCAGTAACAAAAAACCAAATTGATGAAAACTCATCTTGCAGAAATACGTATATGCTGGATCCTGTTAACCCAGTTATTGAAAACAAAGTGATTTCAGTCATAAAAAACGAAGTACTGCGTCTAAAAGAAGTAACTTGGCCCAGCCCCGGCCATCTTTGTTTAGAATTATCAAATAATGTTAAAAATAAATTAAAGGTCCAAAAATTTTCTCGTTATAAATATATAGTAACCGTCACTTTCGGCGATTTAGTAGAGCAGGGATTGAAAATAGCGAGTCTATTTTTTTGGGATGCTCAGCGAGACAATTACTTTTCCGAAACTTTCTCTAACAATGATTATTTTATAACAGTATGTGTGTATGCAGTTTATTTTGATTAGAAAGTAATTCTTTGTAGCGTGTTGTAACATAAATTAATTGTAACTTTATTTAGAAAGTTTTTTTTTTTTTAATTTCGCGAGTTTAAAAATATCTGCCGAGCTCTGATTTAATTTTAAGAATATCCACTGCTCTTAGTAATCTCTGAAGCATACACTCAATATGTATTTTATTTGCGACCAGGCAGCTTGAGGTTCCTAATACAGTTCTTCAGCATTTTTGAACCTACGATGCAAACGTACTTTGTTACCAGGCTGTTTTCATAAATTTTCAATAATATTGAGTATTGAGATCTTGTATCAGAACATATTTTTGGTTGTCCCCAAAGTTGACTTGAAGCTAAAGAAGAACCTGAGAACGAAGCAGCTTGTCCAAGTATTCCTTAGCCCCCAATATGAAACAGAACAACCAAATCAAACACATTTCCTGGCTAGAGTGCTTTTTCTGAATGATGGGTTTTTTATCATCTGGGCGTTCCTGAATTTTTAAGGTTAAGATGTATTTGTTTGCCCTGCTGTTGTGGAGCCTTTAAAATACTTCTCATCAGAAAACAGAATTACAGGAGTTTTTTTCTTAAGAATCCTAACTAGCTCCTTACTTTTTGAAGCCTCGTTGCTTTAAGACGTTCAGTAAGAAGAAATTTTTGTTTTCTGGCTCTAGATTTGGCTTTAAGGTGGTCTTGAACAACTCTCTTGATGGTCTTTTCCAACGCATTTAACTCCTTGGCCATCGTCCTCATGGTCTTGAGGACCATGAGGACGATAGCCAAAATCTTTGATTTTCGCTACAAAGACCTTTTTGACAACAGGTACTTGTCATAGGTTTTCTTTTGAGATTACCCTCACTCAACAGACAATATTTGATGTTATAAACTGTCTTTTCGAAAACACTAAGGATTTTGACAACCTCTGAAGAGTCCAAACCCGCGTGAAGGCCTCTGACAACTTTTTCACGAAGTGAGCTAAATGGGTAAATTAGCGATGTGCAAATGGTATTTGCAATAAAAAGTAAAAACAAGTGCTTTTTAACTGGCTAAGAAACTACAGTCCAAATAAAGTTTAATTTAAACCAAGTTTTTTGTTCATTTGATTTATTTCTATTTATTTTTTTTTATTCATTAATAATAATTATTTCTTTAAATTAGTGTATTTACTGTTAATAATAACAATAATAATAATAATAATAACAATAATAATAATAATAATAACAATAATAATAATAATAATAACAATAATAATAATAATAATAACAATAATAATAATAATAATAATAATAATAATAATAATAATAACAATAATAATAATAATAACAATAATAATAATAATAATAACAATAATAATAATAATAATAATAATAATAATAATAATAATAACAATAATAATAATAATAATAATAATAATAATAATGATAATAATAATAATAATAATAATAATGATAATAATAATAATAATAATAATAATAATAATAATAATAATAATAATAATAATAATAATAATAATAATAATAATAATAATAATAATAATAATAATAATAATAGTAATAATAATAATAATAATAATAATAATAATAGTAATAATAATAATAATAAATCTTTAAATTCGACACTTGATATAATTTCATTTTTTTATTAAAAAAACTTATCTAATTAGTCCCCCGTTATTATTAAGTACTTGTTTTAAATTTGAATGCAAAGCGGTTCAGATCTGGATTTTTTCAATTTTTAATTAAAGTAAATTATAAATTATAAAGCACATGTGAAATCAATTTATAAAAAAAGTTTTTGAAAGGTATGTTATGTGCAGAAGTATTTTCGGATTTCCTTTACATAATACCTGCATGATTTTTTGAGGTGATAATACGTAATTTATATTGTTCCACACTCATAAAAACGCAGATATTTACAGTGACAACAATAAGGCAATAAACTGGCAATTAATGTTTTTTATTATTTCTATATTGTGTAATTGAATATATATCTTGTTCAACTCTCAATTTTGTTTTTCTTTTAAAAATTATTATTAAAATGCTAATAACTAATTATGCTTTCGGTATAAAATATCAGCTGTTTTTGATGGAGTTGTTCTGCTAACAAACCAATGGGTAATTCCACGCCAAGTGGTCCAGAGGTCCCCGCACTACCATCTCCGATTTTAATAAAATTTTGACAGTATGTTGTTAAACATGTTTCATGAACATTGCCAAAATTTCAGATCAAAATAATTATTATTTCGGATTTTGTAGTACTTTTTGTAAAGCTTACCCAAACTTCAATATCTGTCAGTAGCTAAAATTCGCATATTTGGGGTCCTATATTTTTGAAATGAAAGGGTAATATATCTTAAAAACGTGGTTTCTTAGTAAACCGAAGGTGCAGATCACAAATAATTTATTACAAGTTTCATATTATGTCTATATTTTAGTCTATGGTTCGCCAAATATCGTCACAAACGCAACACTATAAATATTTTTTATTTATTTGTAGGGTCATATCTCTAAAACTAAAAGTTTTTGAATATTGCTATTTTGTCAAAAGGTTCTACATACTGTCATAATGATATGGATTAAAAATTTGCTATTTTAGATTAGATTTATAGAAGATTAGAAGCGTTTTTACTAAAAGCTTCAACATTTAATTTAATAGGCTTTAGCGTATTGTCAACTCATGTTTCATGTTAATATTTTCTTAAAGTGCACACTTCCAATACCTTGAAGAGTTTCTTAAATGATACAAAATTGTTTTAAAATACATTAGAAAATATTATAATTTATATTTTGCCTCTTTCTGGATTAGATTTACCCAACTATTTTGTAATTGACAGTTTTGATCCAACCGTTAACTTTATGAATTTTTTTACCGTGGGTTGCCCTAGCGATAATATAACTACAGCATTATCTAAGCATGCTATTATGCATCACATACAGATGACTAGAGAGGTCAGGGATTCAAAAAACCCTGATGCGTCCGAAACAAGTCCAGGCATTCAAATCACGAGACTCGCCGAGTCTTAGACCGGGTATTCAGCCACAGACTAGCCGTGTCCGAAAAAAACCGGGTACTCAGACCCGAAAATCCCTAGAAATAACTCAAGAAAATGTTAAAAAATATTTTTTGAACATTAAAATATTTTGATTTTAGGCACAATAAGCTTTGATTTTGATGCAGTATGATAAATCTTTATGTTTAGGACGAAATTGTAAAATTCAAAAAATTTATATATTGACCAAGTTTTTTTCGTTCATAAGAAAAATCTCTCTTAGACAGTTTTTATTGTTTCTAAAATTTTGAAATAAGGTCTTTCCAATAATACAATTAAAAAAACAAAAAAAATTTGCCCACATCATGTTTTAGGGGTTCAAACACACGTTATTTTAGGGTTTTTCACTTTTTTCGCCATATTGCATTCAGAATAACTCAGCAGAGAAATTTTTAAAATAGCAAATTTTTAATCCATATCATTATGACAGTATGTAGAACCTTTTGACAAAATAGCAATATTCAAAAACTTTTAGTTTTAGAGATATGACCCTACAAATAAATAAAAAATATTTATAGTGTTGCGTTTGTGACGATATTTGGCGAACCATAGACTAAAATATAGACATAATATGAAACTTGTAATAAATTATTTGTGATCTGCACCTTCGGTTTACTAAGAAACCACGTTTTTAAGATATATTACCCTTTCATTTCAAAAATATAGGACCCCAAATATGCGAATTTTAGCTACTGACAGATATTGAAGTTTGGGTAAGCTTTACAAAAAGTACTACAAAATCCGAAATAATAATTATTTTGATCTGAAATTTTGGCAATGTTCATGAAACATGTTTAACAACATACTGTCAAAATTTTATTAAAATCGGAGATGGTAGTGCGGGGACCTCTGGACCACTTGGCGTGGAATGACCCCAATTTTTATTTTATTCAATAAAAGAAAATTTGGGCCAATACTAGGTACAAACAAAACATTTTTATTACCTAATTGTCACAAATTATATTACTTATTTAAATTTCTTAAAAACAATAAATTTTGATGAATGTCTTTAAATTGATTTATTTGTCATAATTCATATTATGTTCATATAGTTTCATGGCAAATTTTATTCAGTTTTTTTTAGCACTAAATCTTATTTTAGTCAACTAATTTTAGTTAGACTAAAATGTTAGTCGACTAATTTTAAAAACGCTAAAAAGTTAATTGCAAATAAACGTGCTGTATTAACAAAGTTTCAAGTAAAACGTGTTCCCATAGTTTTCAATTGGATTGAGATCATGAGTTTGGGATGACCGAACGAGAACTCGATTTTTCTTAATATCAAAAAGAGTTTTGATAGAACCTGCTGTATGTTTTAGATCATTTTCCTAGTGAAATATACGTTCTTGTCTCATTTTATTTTTTGCATATACCAGCATTATCCTCTTTGCATCCGTATTGATCCATAATTTCAGTAATACAATGAATAGGAACGATTTCATCTCGAATAAAATATGCCAACAACATTTTATTACCACCGTCATGGTTAACAATTGGAAGTTGGCACTGAGGAATGAATCTTTCACCTGGTGGAAGATTCATTCCTTAGTGCCAACTTCCAATTGTTAACCATGACGGTGCTCATGAATTTGGATTCGTCACATCAATAAAACCTTTGACCACTGTTGTGGAGTCCAATTTAAATGTTCTTTTGCAAACTTTATTCGGCCTTTACGGTTCTTGACCGAGACTAATGACTTCTTTGCTGGTCGTCGGCCAAACAATTTTGCATGTCAAAGTCGTTCTTTCGTTGTTGTAACAAAACACTTCGCGTTATTATTCTTTGCCATTTCCGTATTCCATTCGACAGCTTTCTTCCTTGGATTATCACGACATAATTTTAACATACTTAAAAAAAAAAAGAAGATATTTAAAAAATAAAAATATTTAAAAAATAATAGAAGTCCACCTAAGTAAATGACTGTCAGCTGGCAGAGGTACTTACAGCCACTGACTATTACCTTGTACCTTTAATTTACGAAGAATGATCTTATTGGTGTCAAGTTAGTTGTAAAGATTGGGAAAAATTTTTGTTTGTACAGAAGAGGACTGGGTTTGTAAACTACATATATAGATCCTACCGAAAGAGCTGAAAGATTTAATCAAGACCATTCGAAAGTAATTTAAAACAAAATCTTTTTGTTTTAGTTTTAGATAAGTAAAAGAAACAATTATGCGAAGTTTTGCAGAAATGACGAAGGCTACATACTTTTTCGAAAACTAACTGAACGTTGAAGGCCAAAACTTGTTTAGTTTTCTAAAAAGCTAATATTCATTTAACAAAATTAAAAAACTGTTTATTAGATCTATATATACAAAAGAAATGATGAATAGGCACTGCCCGGATTTGAACCGGGGATCTCCTGTTTACTAGACAGGCGCTTTAACCGCTAAGCCACAGCGCCGATGAGTAATTCGGAAAATAACTTATAAATATATCAATAAATATATAACTTCTTTCGTGTTGTAAAACATGCGAAAATGCGGATTTCATAGAAAAATGCGGATTTCATAGAAAACCAGGAAAGGTATGACGTCTGAACAAGCAAATAGATTTTAAACAAGCTAGAAAATAAAGTTTTCTATTATTTCACTTTTTTAATCTTAGTTATTAAGTAATTATTACTTTGATATGCAAATGCATGCCATGCTAAATGGTTAAGATTTTTTATTTAATCCATGATTTTCCAATATTCTTTATGACAAAGAGCACAATGAAAAGACTTATAATTGGCATCCCTGTGATATAACGGAAGCCAAAAAGCCATGTAGACGAACTTAACTGTCTTACAATCTTTACAACTAACTTCTGTCTCACAAAGACGACTGATTACACGAAGAAAACGAGACAAGTCATAAGTTACCCAAAATCTGGCTTCGACAATTCGTCCAGTGCTTTACTCAGATGAGATACCAGTGTCTATTTTCAAGGAACTTCCTTCACTGGAAGATACAAGAAAAGCGAGCGTATTCGATGCAAGCCATCAATAGCCATTTCGATGAGCTTCCTGCTAATCTTGAACATAATCTGAGAATATAAGCGACGAGAATGGCGAACCACTCATCAAGATTAGGAGGTGATTGAGAATAGATATCAATGTGGAACACAAGATGATAGACTGCTATTTGAGTATTCAACGGAAGTTCAAGACACTCAAGACTTGCAATCAGAAATTTATTCCATAATTATGTCACATATTTGTATGTCTGTATGTAAAAAAATTATATGATAATTTAAATCTTTATCCAAAGTTATATTATATAAACTAAATTATATCGGGACTTAAGTTAAGAAATTATCAAAAAGAGAAGTTTTTATATCGAACTTAAAAATCCTTTAAAAATGGTACAAACATAAAAATTCTTTTCGATATTAAAATCAACAAACTCCACTGAACTTTCGAAATTCGTAAGGGATTCGGAAAAATAATGGTCTAGAGTCTGCTTGATCGAGAAATTTTCTTTTGGGCTATTCTCGATCAAGCAGAACCATTTAAATAATGATAATAATAATAATACTAATTATAAAATAACAATAGTAGTAATAATAATAATAATAGTAATGATAACATATTCGCTCTATTCATACTAACATAATTTCCATAATATTATATATATATATATATATATATATATATATATATATATATATATATATATATATATATATATATATATATATATATATATATATATATATATATATATATATATATATGTATATATATATACATGGCCGCCGAGAGGGAGGGGGGGAGTGGACGGGGAAGATTCCCGGGGCCCCGCGTGTGTACAAACAATTTTTTAAAGTAATTTTTAAAATATTTAAATAGTTTTGACTTTTAAAAGATTTAATTAACTTTTATTTTTCATTTACAATGACCAGAGCACGCTTCTTTTGGTCCTGAGTATGTAATTGATCATAATAAGGGCCCCTTAAGAAAACTTCCCCGGGGCCCGGAATTTCTTTCGGCGGCATGTATATATATATATATATATATATATATATATATATATATATATATATATATATATATATATATATAGTTGTCCTATTTCATAATCTCTTATGTTTGCGTCCCATAATTATATCGTGTACTGGTGCTTACCTATTACTTCTGACAATATATAAGAAAAAAATACCGTTGTCAGGTGTTTAAGAGAGGGGTTTAAGAGAGGCGTTTATAGAGGTGTTTATAGAGGTGCTTAAAATTGTTTAAAATTAAAGGTTTACTAAATGCTGATAGTGTGTCTTCAAACACAAAATCCTATTTCTCTTAAAAGTATAAAAGCTGATAGTGTGTCTTCCCTCGTCTTCATATATAAGCTATTGTAAAGTACAAATGAAGTTTGATTCAAAAAAGATTTTTAATACATTTTATTTATTCATATAAACTTTATCGCATTAAATACTTTAAAGCCAAAGTTAGTGTAACAAGTTAATAAATGAAAAAAGTTTCATGAAAGATCCCAACCATATTGTGAGGGCGGCGTTTTTATAAATATTTTATTATTTTAATGTTAGTTAGTATTATGTATTTATGATGATGAGGTAAGGGTTTAAGGATGGGCTCTATGTTAACGTGTAAGGGTATATGTGGAGGTTAGGATCGAAGTTAGTGGCGTGGGGATTACTTGATTAAAAAAGGACGAAGTTTGGGTATAGTGTGGTTAGGAATGGGCAGGTTTAATTGTTAAATGGTTAATGTTGTGTTTGCTGTCCTCAGTGTATTCTGAACTATAATAAAATTCAACAACCGTTCAATAAGTGTGTAATAGTTGGCACTCTTTTGCTCGTAACGTTTATATAATACAAATAATATTCTCTTGCGCTTCTTGCAGTGTTGAATACTGTTTATATCAATTACTCCTATTTTTTTTTATCTTCTTTTTATTACAAATATCTCTACTTTATTTGAAACTTCTGGTTATTCTCCTTTGATCAATATTAAAATCTTCTTCGCTTCTTCTTTTATTCAACTGGTTATTAAAATGCTTATAAAACTTCTTGTTCTTCAAAGTATTCTTCTTATCACAAAATTCTCTCTCTTTTTAAAATTTTTCTTAAAACTTTCTTAAAACTTTCTCTTTAAAACTTCGTCTTCTTTTCTTCTTCTCTCCTTCCAAAGACGTCCGTACTTATCCGTCCAAAACTTTATTTTTTTGAGCTTATATAGCTTTTTAGTTGTTTCTCTGTTGCAATATTCATCAATGAGTCTTCACGTTTACGTCTTTTCCCAGTTGTATTTAACTTTATTTCCCAGTTGTATTTATTTTTTCTTACGCTTTATGGTTTATGCATTTTCGTGTTTACGTCTTTTCCCAATTGTATTTATCTTTTCTTCTTACGCTTTATCACTCATTTATAAGAAGAGTTGACGAGTCATCTTGTGCACGTTTTTTTTTTTATCATTGTTTTTTTATTTTAGTTTTCCCTCCTCACAATATATTCAGCTCATAAGCAGTGCAATAAGAACCAGCTTCTCTAAACAAATATAGCATTGTTAGGCTATTTTTTAGCAATACGAAACGAAAGAAGACCATTCAAGACAAAATAATGTCCCGTATCGTAAAGAAGACTAAGCTAATAAAATTATCATTTAAATAAGAAATAATGAGAACAATCTTCGAACCCTTTTTAACGAGAGGAATTGTTTAATAAATGAATGAAGATACAGATCTATGATGACAGCAAACAACTTAAACTTGTTTGTTTTTCACATCAGGTGTGAGCTATTCCAGAAACCAGTTTGGTAGAAATGATATTTAACGGTTGTTGTTAGTGACATCTTCGATAATCTGTTAAGTCTTATCAATAAATGACACTAACTACAGTGGATGCGAATTTTATATTAAATGACACTAACTACAGCGGATGCGAATTTTATATTAAAATTTTAAATATATTAATGTTCTTCATTATATTTTAAGTTGTAAATTCTCATTCAATAAAAATTTTTTGAATAAAGTACATTTAATTACTGTTGAAATTTTATATTAATCTTCCTTACGATTACTTAAAAACTCAATGCAACTCCATATTTCCTACCCACCCTTGTTTGGTTTCATTTTGAACCAAAAAGAAATCATGCTTAGATTTGTTTTAAAAGTTGTGAAAAATTATTAGTAAAGCACAACTTTTAAAGTATGGGTATCTCTTGTTTTGTATTGTATCGCTTTAATTTTTCGGTTTTTGTTTAGTTGAAACGGACGGATTGTCAAAAAGAATACTAACATTATTTCGCTCCAAATAGGCTTTTTCTAGTTTACCAAAATTAATTTAATTTGGCAAGTATGACCGACCAACTCCCAAAAGAATTTAAGAAACAACTCAAAACAAATAACAAAATAACCTTAAATTTACAACAAACTTTTTAGAAATTATGGGGGCTGTTTTAGGAACTGCTGGATGTGTGTCCAGCTTAGCTTGTTGCTGTGGATCTGCAGCTTGCAGCCTTTGTTGTTCATCATGTCCTTCTTGCAAAAACTCAACATCGACAAGAATTGTTTATTCAATCTTTTTATTATTCACTACTATTGTTTCATGTATAATGCTTGTACCAAAAGTGGACGAGCAGCTTCAAAAAATCAACTGGTTGTGTGAAAAGGTAGAGCTTTATATATTTAGTGTTCTATATTTAAGCAGCCGTAAAAACTTGAAAACTTGCTTTATTTTTTATCTTGAAATGAGCAGATAAATATGCTTAATTCTAATTGCTATCAAATAAAAATTTATATGCTTAGTTTTAAAAAATAGCTTCTAGCAAGGTAAATAGTTAAACTCCCTTTATCATATTAACAGGTGTATTATTACAATACTTTATTTACAAGAATGAATTATGATTTTAAAAAAAAAAATTTTTTTAAAGTTAGATTTACCTTAATTAGTTTTATGCATAAGAGTTTATTATTTAAGTATCATTCTGAATAGTTAAAAATATCTTACACACACTCACACAAACACACACGTGCACACATTTTTGGAGACAATGACTGGGATATAACCCCAGTCATTGTCTCCAATATTACTTCATTTTTTCAGATTATAAGATCCAAACTAAATAGTGTCCCAAGTATCAAAAAAAAAAAATTACACACTGTTATCATGGGATATGATATTGCCAGCCTTGTTGAAAGTCTAATGTTCTGCAGCTTTGGCATCTAATAAAGCCAAAATTTGTATATTTTTCCTGAGTTTTAACTGAGAACAATAATGTGGTAATCCCTTACCTAATGGGCTGAAGCGGGTACTGCATCTCACAGCTTGTATTTGATTCACTTTCATCTTCTCATTAGGTTCAGCTGTGTACCTAGAAAAATTGAGCCATAATCTGAAATTGAAGAATATGATTGACAAATATTAAGATTTCTGGCAATAAACCAAAAACCAAAAGTTTTGGTAAGAACATGAAATTCTTTATTTTGTAAAGTTGTTGGTATATTCAACTAGAGCACATGTGTTACCCACATCATGACCTGATAATTGCAATGGGCTATAATTGGAAATTTTTTGCACTAAAAGTGAAAAAATCAACAAAAAATCAACACCAAAACTACCATAACTTTTGTTATACTGCAGGGATTGGGATAAAATTTTACCCAAATCTTGGTATTGCCATAAGCTACATTGCCACCAAATTTTATTGGCCCATGATTAATGGTATGGATTTTATAGCAGTTTTGCTTTGTCAAAAAAGAAGGTAAAATTTTTTGCATTTTTGCAACTTCAAAGTCACTTTTTTCCTGCAGATGTACCTAAAAGAGTTCAAAATTTGCACCAGGTGACCCTGGGATGTGTACTCTATCACCCTATATAGGTGACATTCTCGGATCAGATAGGTTGGCAATATTGGATTTCATGATAACAGTGTTATCATAAAATCCAATATTGGATTATATATTAAACTTTAAGTAAGCTACATATATATTACATATATATATATATATATATATATATATATATATATATATATATATATATATATATATATATATATATATATATATATATATATATATATATATATATATATATATATATATATATATGTAGCTCACTTAAATTTTAAGCTACATTTTATAAATAAGAGATATTTGTCAACTTAATGCTTATTGATTCACTTTGTTACTGTTTGTAAGAAATTTTCTTAATGCATTTTAATATTTCATTTTCATTGTGATTTTAAGTCTAAACAACCTTTTTTGCATTTTTTGCTTTTTTCTCTGTCAGGCTGCAAAACTAGATTGCAAACAGCTTGTTGGATTCATTGCAGTTTACCGTGTTTCGTTTGGTGCTGTCATGTTTTTTTTATTGCTTGCTATAATAATGTTTGGAGTAAAATCATCAAAAGATCCTCGTTCTGGTATTCAAAATGGTTTTTGGGCAATCAAGTTTATAGTTTTACTTGGAATTATTGTTGGCGCTTTTTTCATACCAAGCAAAGATGGAAAGTTTGTTCAAGGTGTATTTTTATAATTTTCAACCCCAAAGTTTATTTTTATATTTTTTTTTTTTTTTTTTAAAAAAAAAAATTTTTGAAAACCAATTTAATAAAAGGGTTTTATTGTGTGTGAAATGTTTTAAGAATATTTATTATTACTTAACTTTTCGTGTTACATTTTCCAAAGATTTCCCAAAGATTTCCCAAAGATTTCCCAAAAATTTTCCAAAGATTTTCCAAAGATTTTCCAAAGATTTTCTAAAGATTTTCTAAAGATTTTCCAAAGATTTTCTAAAGATTTTCCAAAGATTTCCCAAAGATTTTCCAAAGATTTTCAAAAATTTCCCTGAAGTTTCCTGAAATTGAGGTGTAAAATAGGAAAAATATTCTTGGAAAAGAAAAAAGAAAAAATAGAATTAAAAAAATAATCTTTTTGAAAAGATACTATAAAAGTTTATGAATGACATGCAATCTTCATCAGAAGTTAATTCAAAAAGAAATACTAAAAAATGATTTTAGTTATTGTTTTACGCTTGCAACTTGAAATTTTTTATTGTATCAAGAACTTTTTTTAAACAATTACACTCCAAACCCTGAATGGGTGAAGGGGCTGGGATAAATCTATGTTTTATTTAAATACATGAAAAAATATGAATAAATCATAAAGGTTTTTAACTTATTATTAGACATGAGCAGTATTTGAAATAAATATGGACACCTAAAAATTGATTGGTTTCTAAGTCTGGCAATAAACACTTAAACTCTGCGCCTCAAAATGCCGATGTTCAAAAACAGTAAATCATAGTTTTTCCTTAAAAAGTGTTTCCTATAAGAAGAATGGCCACTGAATTTCAAAATGAAAATATTAAAGTGTTTGAATTAAACAGAACTTTTGTAATGGTTAGTCAGAAAAATCTAATCTAAGTTTTTTCCCCTCCTCTTCTTTGATTAATTTTTTTTCTCTTCCTCTAGATTAAATTCTGTTAACCTGGATGTATGTTTTTTAGCATGGATGTATATTGGTTTGGCTGGGGCATTTCTCTTCATATTACTTCAGCTCATTCTTCTTGTTGACTTTGCACACTCATGGAATGAAATCTGGGTTGATAAAATGGAAGAATCAGAATCAAAGTTTTGGGTCTTTGCACTTTTAACCTCGACATTTATAATGTACGCTATTTCCTTGACTGGAATTATATGTATGTTTGTTTTTTTTACAAACTCTCCAACATCTTCATGTGGTATAGAGAAGTTCATTGTAAGTTTTCAATTGGTTATGTCATGTGTCATTTCTGTTATGGCAGTCACACCTGCTGTCCAAGAGAGGCAACCCAAATCAGGTAAGAATATACTAACTAAATATGGTTATTCAATTAAAGTTGTGTGGAAATAATTTTTTTAAATTGATGTTTTGCTAGCTGTTTGTTTATTTCAATCTTCCTAAATTTATTTACACGCATCAATCCTGAAAGAATAAAGTTTTTGTTTAATAAACAGCGGCCTGGATGATTGATGCACTTTAAATTGCTGATGATTGCTGATCAATAATATTATTTAGAATTTAACCATTCAGATTACCTGCTTTAATGAACAGGATCTGGAGGAGTAACACCGCTAGAATATCCCTATAACTTCACTCCTTGATATTTCACCTTTAATTACACTGCAATTCTCTCTTAAGTATTTGCTCCCTGATGTTTCACGGTTAGTTACACTGCAATTATCTCTTAAGTATTTATAACTAAAACTTTTTTAAATGACCAAAGTTGAAAAATAATACTAAATGACAAATACAACTATTTAACAATGCCATATACAACAGTTGTAAAATTTGTGTGCACAGTCTATTAGTTGTGTGCACAGTCTATTAGTTGTGTGCACAGTCTATTAGTTGTGTGCACAGTCTATTAGTTGTGTGCACAGTCTATTAGTTGTGTGCACAGTCTATTAGTTGTGTGCACAGTCTATTAGTTGTGTGCACAGTCTATTAGTTGTGTGCACAGTCTATTAGTTGTGTGCACAGTCTAGTGTTCGTTAGCTCTCTATTTTTTTGTGATTAAACAACAGATATCACATTCCAAACCTGTTTCAAACCTGTTCCAAACCTGAAACCTGTTCAGTTTGATATTTTTTAGAATGTTTCATATTTTAAAGATGAACTATGACTAAAATATGAGGTTATTATCATTGTTTTTTTTTTTTCTTCCCTTTTTTTTTCTTTCTCAAAACTACCAGTCTAATTTTTGGTTCGAAATTGATGTTTGAGCATGATTGGTTCGAAATTGATGCTTTAGCATGATTGGTTGCATCAAAAATGAGTTTCGTAGTTTAATAAACTATTTTTACTACTAAATTGAATCTTTAAAAAAATCCTTTTCACTGAGGTTGGATTTTGTTAACTATCAATTCCTCTGAAACAGGGAATTTTTATCTACTGATTTGAACATGACCTCTAAAATATTTTAGGGCATTTTACAGAAGGAAAGATTTGTAAACCAAGAAATATTTTTTGTTTAAAAATATTATGTATTCAAGAAAGAAATTGATTTGTGGTTTACAAAAAACATGATCTTGATGTGAATTTTCTTACAGTTTTATAGAATTTTTTAAGTATTTTGTATTATTCTTATTTTTATATTTAAATTTGAATTGGTTTTGTTCAGGCTTGCTTCAAGCTGCAGTCATTTCGCTTTACACAACATATCTTGCGTGGAGCGCTTTGTCATATTCAAGTAAGTTTTTTGTTTGTTTTGTTATTTTCTGTTTTTTTTTAATTTTCTAGTTGTTTGTGTTTGATGCATCAGTTAACTAATATATATTTGAGGATGTTTTATTGCATTTTCTACTCTTTTTTTATCGTAGAAGACAACAGTCTGTTCATTTATAATTTAATTATTTTCAAAATAGCTACTTGCAACAAACTTCTCAGTGTGTCAAAAACCGATTTCGAACCTGATGTAGACGCACAGTCTGTGATTGGTGTTGTTATAACATTCGTTCTCGTCATTTTCTCATGTGTTCGCACGTCTTCATCGTCGCAAATCGGTATGAAATCATGCTGTATGTAAACAAAGTCGTTGAAAATTCTTTAATATTTATTTTTCTATATTTACATTTGTTAGGCAAACTTGGTCTAAATAGTGGGGGCAATGACGAAAAAACTGTACTCGATGCTCCTGAAGATGCAAAAAGCTCTCCTTCAGTAAGTCATGATGTTGAGACTAAAAAGCAACGTGTTTATGACGACGAAGACGATTCTGTATCATATTCATATTCTTTCTTCCATATCATGATGGGGCTTGCTATTCTATATTTGATGATGACAATTACTAATTGGTACAAGTAAGTTGAATTTTTCTTTTGGGCGTGTTTTTTTAGTAGTGACTTTTTTTCACTTTTCTCCGTGTTTTTTTTATTTTTATTTTTTTTACTTTTATACTTTAGAGAAGTTTATATTTTAGACCTAGCGTTTCAAATCTGAATAAGTTAAGCAGCTCGGATGCAGCTTTTTGGGTAAAGATCTCATCCAGCTGGGTTTGCTTTGCCCTATACATTTGGACATTGTGTGCTCCCGTTATTTTCCCCGACCGCGATTTTAGCTAAAAAACGAGTCTTAAGAATTTTTTTTCGAAAGATATTTTTTATACCTTGTAAAAATAAATGTTCTTAAGAATCTTTTCTAATTTACTAATAAATACTTTTTAAATAATTAAGTTATTAATTATATTTAAAATAATTTAGTAATATGGTTGTAGTTTTAAAAAACAAGTAGCCGATATTTTTGAATAAAGAGAAACAGTTTTTCTATGCTTACATCATGACCTAGGTCACATAGAGCCTTGAACTTATAATCTTATGCAGGGCATGCTTTTCGGGAAAAATTCAGTGGTAAAAAGATGTGTATTTCAAAAGTTTCAATCAACGGTAAACAAAATTTAGATTTAAGAGTGTCGAATTCGTGTCACTTATCCGCTGTAACAAGATCCATTTATTATTTGCATCGGTATTTAAGAAGAATTTGTAATTAGCCACAAATTTTTTTTTAGAATTTTGGAGAAAAATTTGTTCTTGCGTATTGTAAAATTTACACGTTTTCTGAAAGAAATTTTTAAAAAGGTAAAATGAATTTAATTTTCGGATAGTTTTGTCGAAAATACAAGGGGGAACGGAAAGTAATGTCATTTTTCTACATTAAATTCAAACAAATTTTTAACTTGTTTTTATTTTTAATCAATGATGTAATTTTCAATGCCGCATCGATAAAAATCATTTGGTTTTTGAGCAAAAAATCTGCGGATACCATTTCGGATATTATCAAACTTTTCAAAAGTTTTGGTATTGAATTATCGTGTTACAGAATAACGCCTTTTCTGTTGACAATCGCTGGACACTCTTCAACTAAAGATTTATTTACTCAATCCAATTGTTCACAGTGAAGGGTTTGCATTCACAGCTTGTCCAGGTTTTAGCATTTCGAAATGAACGGTTCCGCGAATATTCCAACAAATACACAAAAGCACCTTTTTAGGATGTAAACCTGGTTTAGCAGTACTTCGTGGCAATTTATTCGGAAAAAGCCATTGTCTTTTGAGTTTTGGATTATCACTGAGGACCCATTTTTCATCTCCAGTGATCAAGCGATCAAAAAACGATTCTGTATTGTGCTGTCGAAGCAACAAGTTGCATGTGGTGGATCAGTTAACTTTGTTTTCTTCGGACAAATTATTCGGGATCCAAACCTCTGCTCTGCATACTTTCCCAATTTGCTTCAAATGTTCTTGGACGGTTGAACATGAGTGTTTGATAGTTTCTCGGTTGTCTGACACGGATTTGCCTCCACATCCGTCCTTAACACGTTTATTGCTAAAGTTGTTAGTTCCTGAATGATACGAGTCGGAAATATCATAAGAACCGGTTCTTAACTTAACAAAAAACATACAATGCCGAATATGTACCTCTGGTATTTGGCAAGCCATTTCACCTAAAAATGCAAAAAAAAAAAAATTTCAGATTTAATTATTTTATTTATACTAATAAATAAAGAAGTCACTTTAACCTAAAAATGTCTTTTGCACGGCTTTGAAGAACACAATAAGTTGATAAATGATAAGCAAATATTAACATGTGCAGAAACAATATTAATTTTCGGTCCACCTAATACCTACTCAAAACTTTTTATCATTTTTACCGAACCGAATTGCAATACGAAAAAGATAAAAAAGTTAACAAAAATTACATTTTGGTAAGAAAAAACGAAAGTAATATAAGGGTAAGAAAAATTAAATATATATATAAAAAAACAACATCGAAACAGGATTTTTACTTGAAATTAGAGAAATTCTCCTCAATAATCAATAATATTAGAGTTTCTTAAATGTTAGTTTTTCTTTATATTTTATTTAAAGTAAAAAATTATTGGAAAAAATCATCCTTTAATAAGTTCAAAAACTGCCGTTTAGTAAACGGGAAGTTTGATTTTTTTCCAGTAATTTGAGCATTTTTAATTAATCAGTAGTTAAATAACTGTCTGCTAGACCGTGAACAGGATGCTCCGCCTGCCCTGAATGTGCGCACCTGTTAGATAGAAACGAAACCTTCGTTACTAGATGCTGAAAAATGAACAAAGGAAGTTTTTTTAACGGCCCTCTCTAATCGGAAATTTCGCTATGTAGCAATTTATTCTACATTCTTGACATTGTTGAAACAATCCGTAAATAGTTTGAATCGATCTACAAAGATGTTCGGTGCTCAATCCGACAATTCGATAAACAGTAACAGATCGGAGGTCTGTTACTGTTTATCGAATTGTCGGATTGAGCAACGCGTATCTTTGTTCAAATAACTACTATGTTCGAATAATTACTACTATGTACCTAGTTTTATTAAAAAATTTCACATGGCTTCTCAGCTTAGTATTTTGAAAACTCCAGTCACCGAAATGAGATAATTTTATTCGTACTACAGAAAATCAATTTATGGTTAAAATGTAAGAACAAATATATATTTAATTTAGAAGTCCCTTTGGAAAATTAAGCACTGTAAATAAAGTTGAAATACCCGATTAAAGTTGTGATAAAGATCTTAAAAAAATTTTACAAATTTAGGCTCATAGGGGGCTCTCTGCATATCGCGAGGTTAGAATTATTTTGTTTTATCTCCAAGTTTAAACGTTGGAAGAAAGTTTTTGATTTTTTTTTTAAAAGTAAAATTTATTTAAAGTTTTAGCTTAATTTTTAAAAAAATTATAACTTATGCTTAAAATAATCTATGTTTAAACAAAATTTTTAAAAAAACTTATAAAATTAAAATCTATTATAAAAGTAATCATTATTTACTAAAACTAATTATTCACTTTCTCCCAACGTTTAAAATGGGAGATAGAACAAAATAATTCTAACCTCGCGATGTCAGGAAAATTGCTGAGATAATGTTGACCACAAAAAGTTAAAAAATCACATTTAATCAATCATTCAATCAAAAATAGATAATAAAAAAAAGCTCCTGAGAGATATTTAAAAAATTAGTTTCGATATTTATTGTTGATGCAGCAATTTGATTTGTCCCAGTTATTATTTTGTGTTCGATTTTCAAATATTTGTATGTTTTAGTATGACTTTTAGAATGACTTCCTTATCCAAGATTTATTTGAGGATAATTTTTTTCAAATATAAAAAAAAAAAATAGGTCAATATCTTCTTTAGATTTTTATGGTACTTTAAAATGGGGTTTAAATAAAAAAAATCATAATGCGCTTATTTTATTTTTCTATACATTTTTGAGGTAAGAAGCCAAATATATACTTATAGTCATATTAGTATGTGTGAAGCGAACAACCCAAAGACTCGAAGTTTTATATATATATATATATATATATATATATATATATATATATATATATATATATATATATATATATATATATATATGTATATATATATGTATATATATATGTATATATATATATATATATATATATAAATTTAAAAAAAAAAGAAAATTAAACAGCTAATGTCAAGAGAAAAGCCTAATACACAAATTTCATAAAGAAGGTTCGTTCCGAATTCAAGTCAACAAGCATTTATACATTAAAATTTATTTTTCGTAATAACAAACTTTGAAAAAAATATTAACTTAAAAAAAAAAGCGTCTTATTTTGCAGGAGAATGGTATCATTTTGCAGGAGAATGGTAACATTTTGCAGGAGAATGGTAATATTAAAACTGTAAACGGTTTAACGATTTGTTATTCACTTCCTTTAAACATAATCGACTTTCGCGGAAATAAAGCCGAATACTTCATGAGAATTTTTTCGAAATTGTTTTAGAAACTCATTTTACTTCATCAACTATTGTGTCACGGACGCATTGAAAGCATGCAATTAAACTACTAAGTTGTATCTTTTCAGATGTGCCAGAGGCGAGCCGATACCTTTTAAGAAGAATAATAATATTGATATCTATATTAACATTAACAGTAAAAATAATAAAAACTGTTTGTTCCTTATGAATTTAAATTAGCGAAAAACAAAATTAAAAAACAACAAGTAAACAAATTACTCACTCAACTTCTGCCATTTTGTCTAAGAGTATCATTCGTATGCGAGGCGGAAAATCGACTAAATTTGGAAACAAGGCACTATGAATATTTATAATATTAGAAAAGGATGGCATAACGCTTCTTTATATATTTGAGTAAAAAATTACTTCTATGGACGAACGCATGAACTTCAGTGAGAACATCTTGGAGAGCCAAGCCTTTTGAAACCTTCATTTCTGTGATTTCTAGTAAACAAAAGTAAATCATTAAATTTAATCAGGAACTCTCTTAAAGAATTAAAAACAAACAAAATTAATTAAAAAAATAATAATAACAAACAAACAAAAACTGCGTGCGACTGCTAAAAAAGAAAAATAACAATACACTACAATTCTGAAATAATTCCAATAGAGAACTTTACTTTTAAAAGCATCGCTGAAGCTCTCGTTTAACATCCAATCCACCATAACTTGAATGTCCTGTGGGAGAGGACTTCCGGTGCACGTGTAAACCGATGATTCATCTACTTTACCATAACCAATATGAGTACTCTGAACACATTATGGAAAAAATAACTGTTCGATAATTTTGTTGTATATTCTTTTACCATCATTTTTTATTTTTTTATTCAATTTAACACCTGTCAACTAAATTTTATTTGTCATTTAGAAATTACACATCAGACCATTTTAATCAATACAACAGTCAAACCAAATGAAAACCAAGCCTTATGAATAACAAAATTTTTTTCTTTAAAAAAACAAATTATATGACTGTAAAATTACATAAAATTGAATTCAACACCAAACCCAAAATTATTGTACAAGATTTACTAAGTAATTAATAATATAAATATCTAAAGATCACAAAAATAATCTTCCTAAGAAAAAGAACCTGTAGTTAATTTACAGCCAAGTAAACTAAAATAAAATTTATTTAAATCTTACCTGTAAAATATTTAATGATCTCCGCATATCTCCTTTTCCAAGTCTGATTAGAGACTTCATTCCATCTTCTGTGACTGTAACACTATAGAAAGAAGCTAGAATCTTTTTTTCTTTTTTAAGGTCATTATAGAAAGAAGCTAGAATCTTTTTTTTCTTTTTTAGGATCATTAAATTAAAATGATTAAAATTACTTTTCCTCATCAATAACATGCTTTAATCTCAATGACACCTGATCAACATCCAATGGCCCAAATCTAAACCTGGTACATCGAGACTGAATAGCAGGAATTATACCAGTTAGGTAGTTACAAATCAAACAGAAGCGTGTATTCTCAGTGAATTTCTCCATAACTAAAAAAGATAAAAATTTATTTAAAAATAAAATATGGCAAGTAAAAAACATAATGCAGATTTTAAAAATTATCCTCACAGCAACATACTTCTTCGAAGAGCATTTTGTGCATCATTTGTCATTGCATCAGCTTCATCAAGTATTACCAGTTTAAACTTTGATCTACAGCAATAAAAATTTCTCTAACTTTTAATTGGCAACTAATAACTAAAACAATATCATTACTATAACAAAAACTTACTTAAAAATAGTCCTTGTGCTAGCAAAACCAAGAACTTGCTCTCGAACAATTCCAATACCTCTATCATCAGAAGCATTCAGCTGTGCAAAACAACATTATTTACATCTATGTAGATAATTAGTGGTTTCACAACTTTTAAATATTAAACTTTTCTTTAGCATTTACCTCAAGAACCATGGAATGGAATTCCTTTGGTGTGTAAAGTTGCTTAGCAATTGCTAATATAGTTGATGTTTTTCCGGTTCCAGGAGGGCCGTAAAACAATAAATGTGGAAGTTTTCCTTCTGATATAAACTTTTGAACTGCAAAGAGTAAAAGAGAAAATTTTTATCAAGCATCTTAATTCACTAGCCAATAAACTCAACTACTGTAAGAGATTTCATAGAGTGTTTATTAAATAACTGATTTTTTAGGAGATATACATGACTTATTATAAATAACTCACTTTTTGAGAGCTATTCTTGAGAGGCTTAAGTTTTATGTGCAAAGATTATTTTATGTGCTAAATTAATTATTATTGAAAAAAATGTAAAAACTTTATTTCAATTTTTTTAAGCAAACTTGAATTGTGTTTAAAATGATTCCAAAACTATACTTTTTAATACTATGTTAGTCGACCACTCATGAATAGTTTTTATAGCAGTTGTAATTACTATAGTTTATTTATTGCTATATATTATAGGTTGATATTTAACAAGTCCTTAATTAGTGCTTTCTATAAAAAAAAACTATACAAAAACTAATCTGTTATTATTAATACAGTACACAGCTATCAACATATTGTGGTAATTAAGTGTGTTACAAAGTGTGTTAAACTGAGACTGGTAGCTCTGAATAAGATCTTACTATTATTTATTTCAACTAACCATTTGATGCAATTGCAATGTTTTTAAAGAGTTTTTAAATCAACAAAGATTAACAGCAATTTATGTTGTTTTGTAGTGTTGGGGTAACATTCTCCCATGGTTCATTTAATGCCTGCATTCATAATTATATTCTATTACTGGTCCAAAACAATATTTTTCAAAATAAGTCGGAATTTATGAGTGGTGCGTTAGTTTTGCGAGTAAGTGTATAGCCCTCATTAAAAGAAATAAAACAAATAAATAGACTGCCCTCACAATTTATTTTAAAAAATGCGTAGTTAGAAATTAAAAACTTTTTGAGCTGCAATATGAAAAAAATCTGAAATCTTATCTTAAATTTGATGAAAATGTTATTTTTTTAATTTTGCCACATACATGGGACACAACTGAAGTAATGATTTTAGTGCAGTTTGATGTATAAGGAAATTTAAAAACCATCAGTCACAACACACATTCAATGCTGTGAAGAAAATTTAAACCATAATTTTTTTTTACTGTGTGTGGGGTAGTAAATTAACAAGAATTTAAAAAACCTTTATTTTTGGTAATTTTTTTGTAATAGTGGTGAACCATATTTAACAGTATTTCTGAAAAAAAATTCACAATTACTTCTTATGATTAATAAATTGTTTGTTGGAAGCTTAAAAACCACATTTTTTCTTTCATCTTAAATATGTTCTCATGAAAAGCAGAGTATATTCTTGTGAAATTGAATTTGGTGGGGCAGCGCAGCTCATCACAAAATGTGACTATGCTTAGAGTGTGTAACTATTCAAAATTATACTTTTAAAATATTTGAACTATATATGGTCATCACATTTGAAGAAGAAAAATGGTTTAGATTACGCTAATTATGCAACAAAGCCTCTGCAGTGATTGTTAGATTATGCATGTTTTCTTTAGAATTCTTAAATTAAAAACAAACATATATTATGCATCTATGATGAATACAATGAACAGTCTGTAATAAAGCTTTTTTTAATATAATGCTAAACTTATTTTATATTTGTATGATATTTTATGTAAAAACCAAACATAAGTTTATTGACTGCAAATTTAAAGAAAAAAAAAAAATCTAAATAATAGCCCTTATATGTTTATGTATTAGAGCATACTCCTACACTGCCTGGATACACCCCTGCTCACAAATACACAAAAATTTGACTATTTTCTTTATAATTAAATTTAAAATATAAAATAATGATATATAATGCCATTTTAAACAGGACAAAAGTCTAATGGAATTTGAAAAAACTTAAAATTAATTAAACTCAGGATTATCTTAGAATTAATTGAATTCAGTTTTGGAACTTAATTATGTGAACAATATAAGTATGAGGTCTCACTCACACAAGGTTGAGACTAAGTCCTTGAGGGCAGTTAAGGTGTGTACTTTTAATTTTAGAGTTGAGGTATTGTTCTTGCAGGTTGTCTGATCAAACTGATGTGTGACAACTAAAAACCTTCACTGGTTTTAAAAGTGTTAATTAAAAATATTATTGCATGAATTGTTTTTTTTTTTTTTTTTTTTTTTCCCACTAAAATTTAACATTATTTAATTGCCATGACAATGTTTTTACAGAAGCCTTCTTTTATTAACCAACTTTTATTTATATTTTCACTTAATGTCAAAAGCAAAAACAAAAAAATACAAAAAATCTTTATGCCAAAGGTTTTTTAACAACAATTTTATAACTTAATTGTAAAGAGTAAAGTTGTAAAAAATAAAAAGACAAACTTGTATTTATAATATCTTTGTGCGAAATGAGATCATCAAGACAAGTAGGTCTATATTTTTCCACCCTTAAAAATAAAAAAACATTGATATAAAAACCTACCAGTTTGATTAAAAAATAATTCATGCACTTATACATTTGTAAAAAAAATAAAAAAATAAAAAATAGTGAGCTATAGCTATATATTAAGTTACATTAACTTAAAATCATCAACTAATTTTAATTTAAGCCTATATTAACTTGTCGCAACAAACATACAATATTAGTGGTGTATTCATACTAAAAAATTTTACTTAAGTATTTTTGTAGTTTTAAGTTTAAATTTGCAGTCTAAGGAATAATACAATAATTAAGAAAATTATAATTACCAAGGTAAATTTGTATCTCTTTGTAAATCAGCAACAGGCATGTTTTTAAAACCTAAATATTGGTGTTTCATATTATATTTGAAAGCAAATTTATTTAAAATCTTATGGACACACGATATATATGTGCATTAGATTTCAGATCAAATCGATTTCACATTTAAATCGTTAAACTTTTGTTCATTATTACATTATTTTTATGTTTAAATTAAATAGACATTCGTTTTTATAAAATTCAAGAAAAATTTTGCCATTTTAGGATTCTACTCAAACTTTTTGGTGTCTTAAAGTTCCCGACAGAAACAGATGGAGTTCTGGCGAAAGTAGAAGCAAAAATAATAACAACTATTTCTATCACAGAACCGAGATAACAAATTAAATGTTATTTGATTTGAATTCTTATTTCAAAACCATTAACTAGGTCAAATATAACGGTTAGATTCAGGATCATATAGAACATCATAAAATTATCAGAAGTTGGGTCAAATATTTCTGATCGATTGCTCCCTATGGAGCTTTTATCAAAACACGAGGCAAAATTTGAAGCTTTTTGCCGCGAAAGTTAAAGTTGAGTTCGGAACTAGGCAGCAAGAAAAACGCTTGATCAAAGCACGAAAAAAAGTGGATAATGAAAACAAATAGCTAATATACAAATCAAAGCTTTCTTTTTATTTAATTGAAACATTAAGATGACGAAAAAAAAGTTAAATTCATATTTCCTTTAATATTTTTCTTATTATAAGTTGTAGGCGGAAATGGAAAATAACTGTAGAATGGTTTCAGTCACTATAAGAGTCATCAAAATCCTCCATGTCAAGCATGTAAAGATCTAACAGCAAAGATATAACATAATTGCGTAAAGGTGTTTTGACGAAGTAACGGTGTTTAGCAATGATGAAATGTGGGGATCTGCAATCTTTATTTCTCGAGAAAGTTTTCCTCAATCATCGAACCGATTGGGAAACAAACACTTTCCATAACATCGCTTCCATGAATTAATAACTTGTTTGTTTATTGTTCGGCTTCCAGGCGTTATTTATGACTTTGTATTTTGTTTTCTTTTTTAACTGTTGCATTTTAGCTTTTTTCAATGGTAGTACAAACTTGCCATTTTTTACTGAAAGCTTATATGTGCAAAATATACTCGAGGCATCGTATTCAAGTATGCAATTGAGGCAATTCGTATTCGTACAGGGTTTCATTTGTTTTTACCTTATTATATAAGTCACTCATAGCTTTTGGTGTAGCACCATGAATGCTAATGGACTGAGACGATGAAGCTATAATTAAAAATCTTGCCGTATATCATCAGGGTTGGACTGGCTTGAAAAACCGGCCCGGGAAAATTGGTCAAGGCAGCCCACTTCATTGTATGTTGCATAAATTTTATATATATATATATATATATATATATATATATATATATATATATATATATATATATATATATATATATATATATATATATATACACATATGGCTATTTCCACGATGGAAATTTTGTGTTTAAAAATTTCTTTTTTCAAAAGATTTTTTTTCTTTAATTGTAGTTTAAACACCTTAAAATTATTGTTAAAATATATTTTGAGTAGAAAATATTTGAACCGAGTAGATAAATTTGATGAATGTTAGCAACTGTTTTTTCTTTTTATTATTCGAAAAAGTGAGTAAAATTTGAGGGCAAGTTATTGCAATATTTTAAACAAAACATATCCATATTTTTGTTTAGAAAGAATCTTTGACATTACATATGTCTTGAGTGAAAACACCTTTAGTCTTTAAAAATAATTCAAGTGTTTTTTTATCACATACACATCTGTAAAAATTAGGTTGCGTCACTGAACTAAAAGCTAAAAAAGTTTAATTATCACAATAAAAATAGGCTTTAAGGCGAGATTTTTTTAGAAATTATATATTTTAATGTAAACTTTTCATCATTACTAAAAAAAAGTGGGTCAAAAAACATTATATCAACTTATAGTAGTAGTTTAAATGCTGTTGCGTCACTGAGCCCATCAACGTGATAATTAGCGTTTTATAAAATTATTGTTTATTATTATTTAAAGTATAAAAAAAAAAATTTAATCTTCTCTGCCTAAATATTGATAAAAATAAATATTTCTAAAACACTATAGTAGTAGTCTAAACACTAGAAATAGTAGACACCATCGCTATTCAATATTAACTAGTATAGCAACTTTTTCATCGTTTGACTAGTCGATGCCAAGACATCAATTATTGCATCGTTATTAATTCTCGGAAGAACGTCTTTTTCACAAGACATCAGCATGATTGACTGTAAACTTGACTGGCTCATCAAATTTCTTAATCTGTTCAAAATATGTTTCAATTTCGAAAATGACCTTTCGCAAGCAACTTGTGATGAGGATTATGTCAGCACAACTTTTTAAGCCAGAAACAAATTTGAATACGCAAGACTATGCAAGTTAAACTTCTGGAGGACAAAATAACAACAAAAAATACATTTTTTGCAAGATTTGCATTTATTTCTGTGGCTGTCACTGTTTTCCACTTCTGTGATTGTAAAGACAGTTTCAGATTCTTCGGATTTACATTGTTACATGTTGTCCGAGACACAGTGAGATCCTTCCGTGTCAAATATCAAGTTATATTCATCTTCAAGAGTTATTTCGAAACCTTCCCATTTCCTTGCAAAGTCCGATAATTCCGTTTAAAGCTGATCTTTTGTTACACTAGCATCAAACTTTCTGAGCAACCCACTCAGATGCTGCAATCTGCTACTAGGCATTTTTTTCAAAATTTTTGCAAAATTTCTTGGATCTAAACAAGATAAATCAGCATATAGACTACCATGCTCTGAGAATCTCTATTTTAAACTTCTGATTACTTGATTCATTACCATGTTGTGAACATTGATACGAAATTTATCTTTTGCACTTTCAAGTAGTTGATTTGCTCTGATTCTTTTCTCTTTCAAATCAGTCTGAACTTTAATTTACATTTTATTTGGATAATATAATGTAGCCTAACTAAAAATATAATACAATTTTTATGCCAACCGGCCCACCGGGAATCTCCCGGTATCCCGGCGGCCCAGTCCAAGCCTGTATATCATACAATACTCTTAAAAATCTTGCCACATATCATACAACAGTATTAAAAATCTTGCCATATATCATATAATAGTGTTAAAAATCTTCCCACATATCATAGTCAAATCAAGTTTGTGTTGTATATTTATCACATTGCTTTCTAAGCAACTTTAGGTTGGTGTAACTGATGAGACTTGATCTTTAATTTTTCGAATTTCTTCATTAAATCTTGCAATTCTTTTTTAAATACAATCTTCAGTAGTCTACAAAATCTGGTATGACAAAGGTCGCGGAATCACCAAATTATTTTATTGGCTTCATTGAACCACAAATGAACAATGTAAATTGCAACATAACATTTCTTCTTTACAGTTGTTATGAATATATACGATGGTTATATATAAGTACAATGTGCCCAGCATCAGATTTTAATCCAAATATAAATCCGAAGCTTTGTCCGGCGAGTATGGAATTGGATCATTAGCTGTTAAAAGAGTAGAATCTAACTCGCTCAACACTTTTGCAGTATTTTGCTTTCCTGTTTTTTTTATAAGCTAACTTGGATTGCTAAAACAAATTTTTTACTGTTATTAGCATCAACAAAAGAAGCAACTTCGGAATTTCCAAAAACGGCTTAGAAGGTTGGTCTTTTTTGTAGCCTGATACCCCCAGTTACTTCAATGTGTTCAATTTTTTTGTTCCCATCTAACATAAGATATAAAAAGAAATTATGCAGCTATCGTTTGTTAAGTTTCTCGAGCTATTTCTTGGTCCTTCCCCCATTTTTTTAAAAATGGTATTATTTAAATCTTCGACAAGCTTAAGTCTCCCATAAATTTATCTTGTCAATATCGTTGAACTTTTTAATATATCGTTGTATTTATAATAATATGTCTAATATTGTTAGACTTCTCCAAAGTGTGAACAGTGAAAAAACTCTCCAAAGTGTGAACAGTGTACAAGATTGTCCATGGCTGCGTACCTTCATAATTTTTTTTTATTTACTTTTATTTTGTGCACAGTACACGTTTCTTCTTCTTTTTAAAAGTTTTTGAATAATTAGCCCTAATACATGTTGATAAAACCAATAACTTTTAGAAATAAAAATGGAAGAAAAAAAACACGATAAAGTGTGGTGAAGGTTTAAAGAGTACATGGCTTCCATTTGATATTCACAAAGAGTAGGATAAAGTTGGACTTCAAACGAGAAGTTTCTTTTACTTGTTAGAACAAAACCTTTTATTGTTCTAAACTCCTCTCTGTTCGAATTTTTTTAATCTGTTTTATTCTGGTTGAATGACAAATCTGCATTAGTTCAAAAACTTAGTAAAACAGCTGTCTATACGTTACAAAACATTGGCAGAATATTTTGGTCGTGAAATTTTTTCTAAAATATCCGGCATCCGACATAAATATCTCGTGTTCATATTCCAGGATGGGTTCTAATTTAGGTGATTAAAATTAACAAGTTGAAGTTTTTTAATTATTTTTGGTTCACAGTCCTGCTACAAAAAAGTTTACAATTTTCATTATCTGTAACTGAACCTGGGAATGAACATTAGGAGTCTTTGAATAGTTACGTCAGGGCAAAAACAGCCCTTTTTGAAATACCCAACCATCTTGTCGCGTTTGATCATCTTTCCTAGAGCCACTCAATCACTCTCCTACCCCAGCATTGCTTCATTTAGTTACTCAAAAAAAAGGTAGGTGTACTTGGGACAACTTAAAAGTTAAATGTAAAATTTAAAATAAAAAAAAATTAAAATGCAACATGAAAGTTGAATTATAAGGGATGCAAACAAGTTTTGAGGGATTTATAATAGTTGAACTATCATTAAGTCCCATCGGACCATCTTGTAACTATATTCATATAGCATCATTATTTCCGCTAGAAATCAGTATGTGCCATGTAGCTGAAATGTAAACAAAATACTTTCTTTTTGGTCTAACCATGTTAACTTTTGTGCCAACGAAATAAATTACAGGTAATGCACATGGATTGCTGTGTTAACCATATGGGGAACATGCTCAACCAATAAAAACATGTGTGCGGCGTTTTAAAAGTGCCAATTTCAACTTATGCGACAAAGAACATGAATGGAAACCAGTAACATTTGAAGAGCGTTTTTGGGCCAAAATCAAGAGGAGCTTGCTAAACGTTGGCAGTTTTCAAACCGTCTCAAGACCATAGGTTTGTTTTAAAAACAAGGAAATCGGGCTACTTTTGAGTTTAAACTAAGAAAAATCGAACGCTGTTTTTTCAAGTGCGAACAGCTGCTCTTAAGGCAAAATTGAAGGAACTTTTGCATCAAATTTTGGCGGGGGACGAAGAGTGGATACACTACAACAACCTAAAGCGCGGAACCAACCCAAAAAAAGTTATGGATAAGGCTAGCCATACATCAACTTTGCGGCCAGCTCAAAGTCCTGATTTGAATCTCGTTTAGGCATCAATTTATTAATTTATTGAATGCATAGGAGCAGTAACAATGTACTAAAAATAAAAAGCATTAAGCTTTTATGGTTTTTTTGTTGAAATTTACAAGCGCGTCTTTAGAGATAATTTTTTAATTTTTTGATTTTTCTATTTTTCTCGAAGTTGTTAACTTCCATTGATATCCTCATGCTAATGTGATATTTTTCTTACTATGTGATACATAAATACGAAAGCGAGATAAAGGAATACGTTCCTTCAGTTTTAAAAAACAAAACCAGACAATATTTTCCACAACTAATTCTCTTCCACAACTTTATAAAAGAAAACTAAAAAATACTATTACTCAGGCTCAACAACGGCTTTGATCAAACGCTCTCCATATAACACGTCGGTGATCAATTTAATTTGATATTGTGACCAATATTTTAGAAGTTCTTTGTGGGATTGGCTCTTCAGCTTGTTTAGATAAAAGCCCTACTCCATAATCTGATTTAAGTTCTCAAAGACATTATTCTACGTGTTCAAGAATAATATGTATTTTAATTGTCTGAAATAATAATAAATACTAGCAAAAAGCAAACCGTAATACGGGTTATAGTCGGTCAGTTACCTTATTTATATTGGCTGTTTTCCATAATTTAAAGTTGCGAAACCTTAACTAATACCCTTTTAGAAAAACGCCGTCAAATTGAAAAAATTAAACCATACGTAAAAATAAAAATTATGCGGATGTAAAATAATTCACTAATTATTTAAAATTATTTTAGAAATTTACAACTTACAAAAGTCTTATCAGAGTAAAGGAAAGCCTTTTTTTTTTTCTACATTTCTTAGTTCAACATATTGCGTTTTTAGTTACTGACACAGAATAATAACGCGTCAACATGCTTTAAATTGAAGAAAAAGTAAAGATAAAATATTGTTGTATTTTTATAACAGGAACTTTAATTAATCAAATTAACGTAAAACGAACGTTATTTATACATGAGTTATTAATTATGTAGTATCAACTTGTTACATGTGTCTTTAAAACGTTAATTGCACACAATTTAATAAATTTATTATAAATATCTAAGCAATCGAGTACAAATACGTTTTAAACAAAAAAAAAGTTAATTTACAATCAAACATGTGTATATGTCATGATGCAGTTTGTCGGTGTTGTTTTATGAAGTTATTACATATTGGCTTTTAGTACTCTTTAGTTTAATTTAAACTAGCAATAAGCAACCCGTAATACGGGTTATGGTCGATCTGTTATTTATAGTGGCTGTCTTCCACAATTTAAAGTTGCGAAACCTTAACTAATAACTTTTTAGAAAAACCCCTTCAAATTAAAAAAAAAAGACTATATGTTAGAATAAAATAAAAAGGAAAGAGGAGGTTAAATAAGTTACAATTATTTAACATTATTTTAGTAATTTACACTTTACATAAGTCATATCTGAGTAATACACAGCCATTTGTCTCTACATTAATTAGTTCAACATATTGCGTTTTTAGTTACTGACACAAAATAAAAACGCGTCAACATGCTGTAAATTGACGAAAAAGTAAAGAGGAAATTGTACTATATTTTTTTAACATAAATTCTATTTAATCGAATTAATGTAAAGCGAACGAAAATTATACATGAGTTGTTAATTATTTGGTATCCACTTGTTACATGTTTCTTTAAATAAGAATATTGTCTCAAAAACAATAAAAGCATTTAATTTAATAAATTTATTATAAATAACATTTCTAGCATTTTGTCGATTATTAATTTCATCTCGCCTTAGCCTATCTCTTTCATTTCTGCGACGATTAACTTGCCTATTAACGTTTACATTTTCTACACTAATATCTGCTTCTAGCCTAATATCATCCATTCTTTTTTAATTGAAATTGAAAGTAGTAAGAAAAATCTTAAAGAATCCTGAAGATTGTGATCTTTCCTATATAGCTTTTTTTCTACTCTAAATAGCACACACAAATACTTTTTAAATATAACAAACTGTCATTTAAGATAATTTAAGATAAATTATACAATAATCTTATGACTTTAAAAATATATATCAGCTAAAAGATGTTTTTAAAAAAATTAGCATAGCAAATAATAATAAAAAAAATTATTAAAAACATGCAATTGTAATAATAAACATACTGCTAACAAAGAAAAATTTAAAAAAAAAACGTTGTAAACCCTTTTTTGCAAACTTATAGTATTTCTTCAAAAAAAATTATTAGTAAACGCTTTTAAAAAATTCACAAAACTTTACAATATTTTGTTCTTCTATACCACATAAACACATCATCTGATAAATCTAAAATAAAAAATGTAACGAATAAGTAAATAAGAAAAATATTACATACAAAAAATGAAAATCAATGTACCTTATAGAGAAAAGCTTTTGTGATTTACCAGAGTAGTAGTTGTAAAATATTATTATTTTATGTTAGCTTTTACAAAATAATTTATGCTGGAACATCATGATTCCGAAATATTTATAGCAAAATCATGTAGTAAACAGTGCTAAAGACAAAAAATCAAATAGAGATAAAACAAATTGTATATATATAGTAAAATAACTTGTATTGGCTTTTAGTGAATGATTAAAAGCAGTGATTTTTAAAAAAATTACCTATTTACCATTTTTAACAATAGACACCAACACGAAGATAAGCCAAATGTCTATTAACTCAAAAGATAACAAAAAAACATCACAGCAACAACACACAACAATAGCACACATCATAAGTTAATATAATATGTATCTATAATATAACTTAAGTAAGGTAACATTCATATATAACAAAACATAAATAACAACATTATGCAAAATATTATTAAAATACATTATTATGTATTTTTAGAATAATCTTTAATAATAAAGGCTTGAAAACAGCTAGACCTAAAGCAGTAACAGTTTGACACTAAACACTATTGTGTAACCCTCTGTTAAAAGTACATCACTTGGCTGGCAAAATTGACAAACCTTGCTCTACACGTTTACCAAGTCAAAGCACTTTGAAAACACGGAAACAACATAATACAAACACATGTACCAACTATAAACACAATAAATGTGTTTAAATAAGTATATAAGGTTAAATATATACTTTATATACATATTTAGATACATTTTTAAAACAATTATATAACACATATTAACACATACACAAACAATAAAAATACTTTACATTATTATAAAAACACATTGATAAAACAACTATAAAGCACTTATTACCACATACACACACATATCAAAAAAGCATATATGCAAACAATAAACGTGTGCAAACAAAATTTTTAAAAATGATGCAAGAAAATTTAAAAAGATTCAAAGTAAAAAAAATATATATTTACAAACAATACTTTTTACCTTCTTTTTTTTCTTCATAAGAACTGTAATCCTCTTAACAAAATTTACCCTTTACATACAATAACATGTGACATGCCATGTCAGTGTCGGCACAAAAGTTTAATCTATTTTTCTAAATTTTCTAAAAAAGAACAAAAATAGTTAATAGCATCACAGAAATTTCAAAGTATTAATAACCCTTTTATGGAAATAGCATTAGTATAACTTTAAATAACATCCATACCCCTATTTTCTTTCTAAAAAATAAAATAATAAAAATAAAACTGCTAAAAGAAAAACTAAAACAAACAAAATCTAAACGATTTAAAAAATTAAAATCCTTTCTACTTTAAATCCTTTCTACTCTATCTAATAAAAATTTTAATCCTTTCTACTTTATCTGATAAAAATGTGTATATAACTATTTCGTATACTTACTTCAATTATAATATGATATATAATTGATTAAGATGATTCTTTATGTAATATATCTAAACTAATAATTAAATTCCAAAAGGAAAAAAGCTTTAACTCGCTCAAAAGATCTTTCTCCAATGGCCGCGTGCATTTGAAGAACGCGCTCTTTCAAAGCCTAGTAACTAATGACGAAACGACGTTAAACGTTAAACGTTTTTGTACTAATTATATTATAGAAGACAATAGATTTAAAATATTTTAATTACACGATTTTTTTTGTATAAGCAACTCGTTTATAAGCAACTGAACTCGATGTGAAAAAATATTAAGCAACTTCAGTTCTGAACAAATGTTAACATAAGCAACTCTAAATTGCACATAAAAATCAAAGCACTCAAAAAGTTCCTTTATTTACTGTCAAATACTATTTTTATGTTGGATATAAAACATAGCTTAATGTAGTTTAAAAAATTGCCGTACACGTTTTTTTGAGAAATAAAAACATTCGATTTTGCGTTCGAATCAACTTTTTTCTCTGTAATGACTTCTTTTAGATAAACGATTTCAAAAGAAAGTAATCACAGTAGTGTTGTTGCTTTGTATGTTGTTGACAACGCTGTTAAGATCATGAGTAAGAGAAAGCAGCCAAATTTGTTCAACTTTGGTTTTACCAAAAAGATTTGTCATTGTGGTGAGTTGGTCTACAACAAGTACAACGAAAACAAGAAAAACGCGTTATTCAGGAAATGCCGAAGAGGCGACAAACACAAAGCTTTGTTTAACAAACTTTATGTTATATTCTCCGAAGCAAGAAAAAAGGAGCTAAAAGTTAACTTTGAGTGGTTGTATGTCCGAGCGAATCAAATTCGTCTACAACAAAGCCCGAATGCTGACAGATTGCCAAAATCAATAGTCACTCATTTCTTAAGGAAAAATAAGATCCGCATGCTGTGTGTTCAACGAAAGCGCCAAGCTGACGTAAAGAAGCAAACCCCGATTCTGGTGAAATGGCATTCAAATTTGAGAGAAAAGTTGATTAAGTCTGGAAGTGGCAAACCCACATACGATAAAAAATGGGGGCGTTTCCCACCGAAAAAGAGAATCAATGTAGATCAAATTCCACACCCGTTTGTAGTCGAGAGCAAACGAACATACGAAATTCCAATGAGTAAGGAAAAGGAACGAAGGGATCATAGAGTATGGGTAGCTCAACCTGGCAGTGGGCTTAATAAGCGACAAGCTACTCTTCAAATATGTTTCAGTCCTGAAGGAATGGTGAAGCCGGCGTTGATTTTCAGAGGTAAGGGGAAAAGGATTGTCAAGATGAAGTTTTAGCCTATGACACTGATGTAGATGTATACTGGCAACCAAATGCATGGGCAGATACAGCGTTTTCCGTGAAATGGGTGAAGAACACTCTCTCCAATGCTGTCGCTAACCTGGATGAGTATATTTTGTTCTGCGATAACCTTAGAGCCCAAGTCAGTGATGAGTTTTTGAATGAAGTGCGACGACATAAAGGTATTGTTTGGTTTGGTGTTCCCAACGGGACACATTTTTGGCAACCTGTTGATGCCGGACCAGGAAAAGCATTCAAATCACATATTAAAGCAGAACAAAACACCTGGCTCGAAAATGATGAAAATATCGAACTCTGGCTTGGCAACGATGATCGGAAACTGTCGGCAAAAGATCGCCGCATTTTGATAACTCGTTGGGTCGGTGAAGCTTACCGTAAAACATCCAAAGACGAGAAATTGTTGTTCCACCCCCTGTTGACATTGACAACCCGGTGGAAATCAGAGACTCCTATTCCAGACGAAGTAAAGGATAACCCTATTGATGTTTTGCCTGACGAATCAGACGGAGAAGACGAGGAACTAGATGGACAAGTAGAAAAATCAGACGGACAAGAAGACGAAGAAAGTGGAGATGAAGAAAATAAAGATCCAGCAGAAGAGAGAAACATTTTTAGTCTTTTTTTAAATTAGAATTTCAGTGATTTTAGTTTTAAAGAGCACGCTTCTGTTTAAGACTTGATATTAAACCGTATTTTGTCTCTTATTCGTAAAAACACTGAAATTTACGCTAAGAAACTTAAGCAACCGTTAAGCAACTCGAGATATAGAAATTGGCTGAAAAATAAGCAACTCGAGTTCTGACCAAAATTCTAAGTTGCTTATACAAAAAAAATCGTGTTAAAGCAAAATAACAAATGCTTCAAGGAACCAAACTATTAACAGGTAAAAAGATAAAAACAAATTGAGATATAAATAAATTGTATTTATATAACTAAACATTTTGTCTTGGCTTATAGAAAATTTTAAAAGCAGAGAGTTCAATAGATTAAACTACCAATTAATTATTTTTAACAATAGATTGTTATATCATAAAAAATGTCATATTATGATATCATATGAAGATTGGGTAATGAATCAATTTAACTATATTTAAGTTTAACTGTTGTAGAACATATTAAAATTTAATTAAAAAAAGAGAAAAACAAACCAAATATACAATATATATTATTATTAAAAAAATTACAAAAACAAAATTACAAAAAAAAAAATTAAAATATTAAAAAAAAGTGAAAAAACAGCAACAAAAAAGTTAAAATATCTTCACTGATAGAAGACATTTACAACCTTTTGGTTGCTGTTTTTTTTGCTGTCTCCCAACACCCCAGTATGGATGAGGCCTTCACTTAAACGATGGCCCATCCACACAGCTATTTCTACACCACTTATTGATGGAGCTCTCCGAGAGAGGCCTTGGGTGTTGGGAGTGATAAGTCTTGTATTGATCGAATGTTTACGGCTCTAAAATTACAAATAGAAGGATATAATATAAAATATAAATATATTTGAAATATATATAAAATATAATATATTTTAATCAAAATATTAAGCATAACCTCGCCATTTTCACAGGATGAATAGGATGCTAAAAACAAAAAAACAAAAAAAGTATATTAAAAAGGGTTAAAGTTTTAAAAAAATTAATATTAATAAAAGTATGAGTAAAATGCAAACAGTTTAAAAATGTCATATTTGTATTAAATTAAATAATTCTTTCATCTATAGCACATATTTCTCCAGAAAAAATATATAAAATTTAAAACACAACCCTACCAATTGTGCTTCTACCAGACACTAAAGACAAAAAATATACCTCAAAATAATTGATAAATAATATTTACATATAAATATATAATTATAATTTTTTTACCTATGCCTTTAATTTCTTCCATAAAGTTGTCTTAAGTAAGAAAAAAGATGACTGAAGCTAAAACAAACAAAAAGTAAACTAAAATTGACTATAAACTAAACCAAAAGTATAAACTAAAATAAAATTTAAATGTTAATATCTGTACCTCAGAAGACAAAGCTCGATTGTCCAGAAGTGGCTTCCTCATAACATAATTTAACCTTTACATGCAATAACATGTGACATGCCATGTTAGTGTTGGCACAAAATTTTAATTTATTTTCTAGAAAAGAACAAAAATAGTTAACAGCATGACAGAAATTTCAAAGTAGTAATAACCGTTTTATGGAAATAGTATTAGTATAACTTTAAACGACATCCATACCCCTATTTTCCTTCTAAAAAATAAAATAATAAAAATAAAACAGCTTAAATTTTAACCAGTTTTATTCTTATTATTTTATTTTTAAGTTAAAAGAAAAGCTAAAACAAACAAAATATAAACGATTTAAAATATTCAAATCCTTTCTACTTTAACTTATAAAAATGTATATATAATTAATTCATAAACTTACTTCAATTACAATATGATCTTAACGATGATTATTTATCTTAATATGATTCTTTATGTAATATATCTAAAGTAGTAATTGTATTCCAAAAGAAAAAAAGGTTTAACTCGCTTAAAAGACCTTTCTCCGATGACCGTGGATTTAAAAAACGCGCTCTTTCAAAGCCTGGTAACTAATTCAAAGCCTAGTAACTAATGACGAAACGACGTTAAACATTAATCATTAAACATTAAGCATTTCTGTAGGAAATATATTATAAAATTATATTATAAAATAATAGAATAATAGTCTGAAATAGATATGTACCCTGAAACATTTTCTTTTAACAAAGTTGCAGGTAAAAAAATAAGTTTTCCAGCTTAACAATGAAACTAAAGCTAGCATTGCTAGAAATTAGCCCACTGTTGTTGCTTGCTTAGCAACAACAGTGGGCTAATTTCATCAAGGATATCAAATTCAAGAAGTTTATCTGCGTGATGAAGTTGTTTACGACATGCATTTCCTTCATAAACAACACCCTAAATAAATTATGCTTTAACTTAATTTATTATGTTTTCTAGTAAATGCTACTTCTTCGAGTTATTGTAAAGTTATTGAAACAATAGCTTAAACCCTCTAGCAAAATTGTTGCACTAATTTTTAGAAATCCTTAGCATCCATTAAATGCTACCTAAAATAATTTTTATATCAATTTTTAAATTTTTTAAATTACTTTTAATTTTTTTATAACTGTTTGACTATTTAATGTGTGTTGTTAACAATAAAACATTGCGTACGATTTTTTAACGTTTACAATTGTAAACGTTAAAAAATCGTACGCAATGTTTGGTTTAACAAAATCAGTAAATTTCTCCATTTGAATTTCTCCATTTGAAGATATCGCAAGGTTCACCTGAAAGTTATTCAAACTTTCACTCGAAAATTTATCGGCTAGAAAATTTCACTCGAAAATTCATCTATTTAAAACTTTTATTAAATAAATTTGTTTATTTAACTTTATTATCAGGTTTTAAAACAACTTGAATTTTGTAAATGTCCCTTTTTGAATAAAAAGTTTTTTTTTTTTTTCAACTTGAGCCTTTGTGATTCTTTAACTTGGTTTCACAAATAAACGAATTCACTAATTTTTTTTTTTTCTTCTGGTTTTATTTTGAATCTTTTAACATTTTTCTGTTAATTTTGCTTGCAATAAAAAAAAACTTTAATAATTATTATATAATAATAACAATAACAATAATAATAATAATGATAATAATAATAATAATAATAATAATAATAATAATAATAATAATAATAATAATAATAATAATAATAATAATAATAATAATAATAATAATAATAATAATAATAATAATAATAATAATAATAATAATAATAATAATATAAATAATAATAATAATAATAATAATAATAATAATAATAATAATAATAATAATAATAATAATAATAATAATAATAATAATAATAATAATAATAATAATCATAATAATAATAATAATAATAATAATAATAATAATAATAATAATAATAATAATAATAATAATAATAGTAATTTTGTTTGCTTGCAATAGTGTGATAGTCCTTTTCAAATCTCTGATTTGCAATTTGAACAAATGATTATTGGATGCGAGCTCGAACCATCTTCGGTACCGGTAAAATATTAAAAGTACTAGTTTGTTGTTTGGTACGAGAGAGAATTTTTAAAGGTTGTAATCAAATATTTTACAAATAGAATTGCTACAAAAATTTATGCATTATGATATTATTACAAGGCTTAGAACATCTACCTAAACAAGATTTTGAAAAAGCTTTCCTAATTCCTGCAGCAGCATGCAAACCATTGTCTTCAATGATATCGGAAGTCAAACTTCTTTTCTAACCTCTTCCTTCAACAAGTGCTTGATGGCTAACATACATTGCTATAGTTCATATATAGTAATTGAGCTATTTATCTTTACTTGTTTTCTTGTTTCTTTTATCAAAAATATCCCTTTAGAATATGAAACTTTTGATATTTTTCTATTTTTAATTTCTTTATCATGTTAATTTAATGTTATTCTGCAGATATCACGTATACTGAGAGGGTGTCGTTGTATGTTGTATGAGGTTGTTGAATGTTGTTTAACATGCCAAAACTTAAATTTATGTGTAATAGCAAACTGTTGAAGCTTTATTTTCGGGGTTGGCATTAAAAAACCCACCCAAAAAAACCCACCCAAAAAACCCAAAAAAACCCAGTTAAAAAAACCCAAAAAACCCGGGTTTTTTTGGGTTTTTTTAAAATAATACTTTATTTAAAGGATTCTCTTTGCTTGGTTTTTTTCTGTGATTTATTTATTTCAGAAAACATTTATTAATTATGACTAATTAATAGGTAACTATTATTGAAAAGAGATATGGATATGATCAGAATATAGTAATTAATAAGAATCAAAATTTTTAAAAGACATGATTTTTTTGAAATATTTCTGAAAAAATAGTTTTAGTATTTTTTACAATATACTTTCAGTGATCTCAGTGGCTTTCATCAACCATATCAAAGTCAGGCCTGTGTTCTATCTTACAAATTACTCAAGAAACTTTTATACAAACAGTGTTATTATTTGTGTAGCATTAAGTATATTTAACTTGCATATTTCAATGCAATGTGTATTTTTCAGAAAAAAATCTTTATAAGAATGCCATTCGGAAGTGGAAGGAAGAAAGGATGGGAGTGGAAGGAGGTCAGTGAGATAGAAGTGGAAGGAGGTCAGTGAGATAGAAGGGGACAAAAATAGTGTTCAGTGTGACCATTGTTCAGAGAAGATTAGTGGAAAAATTGAAAGAGTTTGTATTCATTTGGAGAAGTGTAAAGAGAGAAAGAAGGACACTGATGAGAAAGAACAAAGACCTGGAAGCTCAATAAGCGATATTAGCCTCTTGTCAAATGAGTCAGATACTTCAATTTCCAAAGGATCTATTATGTCCAGCTCCACACCAGCAAAAAGGTTTAAAAGTAGTAACTTAAATAACTTTGTAGTTAGAACATCAAATGATCAGAAAGATGCCATAGACATGCAAGTTGCCCGGTTTTTTTTCAGCTCTAACATGTCTTTTAATTCAATGGAAAATTGTAAGTTTCAGAAACTTTGCTCTCTTCTTCGTCCTGGGTATGTCCCACCAAGCCGAAAGAAACTGGGTGGAGATCTATTAAATGAAGTCTATGATGATCTGTCAGCTGGGATAAAGAACGAATTGGAAACCAAAGACATGTTGGTAATTTGTCAAGATGGATGGTCTAGTATTCAGAATGACCCAATAATTGTTCACTCATTTCATGATGGAAAAAAGAGTTATCTGTACAACATAGTTGACTCAGGATCAGAAAAAAAAACTGCAGAATACTGCTTCAAAATCATCAATGAAGCTATAGTTAGCATAAAAAATGATTATAATAAGTTTGTATTTGCTGTCTGCACTGACAATGAAGCTAAGATGAAAAAAATGAAAGAGCTGATCAAACAAGAGTATCCTGATATGTTAACATTGGCTGTAATGCACACTATATGAATTTGATACAGAAAGACATTTGCAATTCTTTTTCAACAATTCTAAAACAGGTTGTGGAAGTTCAGAAATATTTTATAAATGTGCATATGGCTCATGGTTTGTTAAAGGAAAAAGGATGTATGCCTCAGCTGCCAAATGAAACACGCTGCAACTCTCAAGTTGCCTGCATTGAGACATACCAGAAAAATTATAACTTCTACAAGGAGATCTATGAAGAGAAGATGGAAGATTTTCCAGCCAATATTGGAAGAATAATTGAGAATATAGCCATCAAACGTGAGGCAAGTGGTCTTCTTAGTGATATGAAAAAATTGGGGATTGCCTTAGACAAGATGCAGAGTGATTCTTGTCATCTCTCTGACGCAGTTTATATCTGGTATTCATTGATAAAGGATGAAGAGCTATCCATATACTATAATTCAATAAAGAAGAGATTTCAAGATGCTGTACAACCCTTTCATATTTTGGCCTATATAACTGACCATCGCTATTTAGACGATTACAAAAGCTTCATTGATAATGATAATGATAACATTGCAGAACAATGGTTAGAGGACAGGAACCCTGATTTCTTGGGTTTACTATACAAGTTTAACTTGAAGGACAGGGTGTTTCCCAAGCAAATGTTCTCAGAATCACTGAAGGTTATCTCTCCATCAGAATGGTGGAACATCATGAAAGGAAAGGTTACTAGATCTCAAATCAGGGATAAAGAGGTTTTTGCCAATTTCTGCAGCTTTCTACCATCTCTACACTCCTGTCCTGCTAGCTCAGCCTCAATTGAGAGATGGTTTTCAACCTTTGGAATTATCTGGTCGAAGATCAGGAATCGTCTTGGTGCAGATAAAGTAATGAAACTTGTGAAGATTTACAAATCATTTCAAAATAGCTCAGCAGCTGACAGCAGTTCCTGTGATGATATCGAATCTGATCAATAAGTAGGTAAGTAGCAGGAAAAGTCGTTTTTAACTTCAGAATAACCATCTAAATTCTGAAAAAAATTCTATTTCTATTAAGTGTAATTTATATTTGTTTTAGTTAATTCTTGATGATCCCAGAGGAAGTGTTTAACTGGAAATCTGTCAAAAACATCTGAAAAGCTGACAAGAATTGAAAATTATTGTAATAATCAAACAAAGTAAAATTATGTAAGGAGAATTTTATTTACAGTTCTTCAATTTATTAAATTTTCCTTGTAAAAGCTCTTTTCAATAAATAAATATAACTATTACCATGTGTTTTTAATTATTATTTTGAAAAAATTAAATATATAAAGATAGTTTGAATGCAAAATAGGTATTATGTCTTGATAGATAGTTTGAATGCAAAATAGGTATTATTACCCAAACAAACCCAAAAAAACCCAGTATAAAAAAACTCGGGTTTTTTCCAACCCTGTTTATTTTGGATATTTTGATGTTTTAGACATTTTGTATCAGAAGGGGCACAAACCTTAAACCTAGATCATTTACGATTTTCAATTTATTTGGCATATTTTTAAAACTATGCAAGTGTAAAAGTGTGGATGTAAAGTATAAAAAAGTCTCTTTATAATTAGATAAAATTTGTTTTCAATGCTTTGTTAAATCTTAGTTACTATTACAGTTATTATTTCTCAATTTTTACTTCAATTAAATGATCTCAAAATTTTTTTTTAATAACAATTATATAGAGAACTACTTTATTAAGTTACATCGAATTCTTTTATTTAAAAAACCTGAAGTGTTAACAAATGATTTAGCTATGCTATCAAATACATTTACTGGACATCGAAAGATTTTGGCAAAAAATTTTGGCTAAATTTTTGGCAAATAAATGGTTCATTAGAAAGTGTTTAAAAAAATCTCGGACGAACAGCTAGGATTTTAATTTCAATACATTTGTGACCTCTAAAAGTTTTATTTTAAATCTTTTCAATTTTTTCTGTTGTTTTTATTCAAATCTCTAATTCGCAATTTTTTATTGAACTTGTTAAGGGCCACGGTGGATCATTTTCAGACTAGCAACACTTTCAATTTTCATCAAAGTTGATACTTTTCTAAATTTTTAATTTTTGATATTTTTTCAGAAACAGCAACATTTTTTAAACTAACCAGAAATCTCTCTTCTGCTCTCATTTGTCTGTCCAAAACCATTTTCTAACGGGTCGCTTTAAAACCTGAAGCTTTGGAACTGTAGTTAAAACATACTGATCTTCAAATTAAAACTTTTAAGAAATGAAGCATGGTAGCCAAGTGCTTTTATCTAAGCTGTATTTTTTTATTTTGAAGAAAATTTCTCAGCTATCTTGTAGTAGTGAGAAGATTAAACCCAATTCATTCCATTCTGGCCATCACCCATACTGATAAGGTTCTTTTTATCTCCAGAAACATATTTACTACTTTATTATTGGTCAATAATCAAAAAACAAATATCACTGTCAAGATCAGGAAAAGATGAATCGATTCCATGAAGTAGTATCGTGCAAAACTCTAAGCGCCATCTGAAGCGTTTTCTTTTTTTTAAAAAAAAACAATTGTTAGGATGCAATACTTTCATCATTATTTCTAGTGCCTTACGCAAACCAATACCAAGTGCTAGAAACTTTTTCATTAATATTGTGAAATTTACTCAAACTTATTTCTCCACCATGTCAATGCGATATTTAAAACCACTAAACTTAAAATCTTGAAAGAAGTCTTTTTACGATATAGCAAGTTTTTCTAATGTTTTTAATAAAAACCAGGTGCCAAAAAAAAAGTTGAATTATTTTTATGAGTTTCACAAGAAACAAATCATAGCAGGTTTGATGTGTAAATGTATTTTTAAGACAAGAGACATATGAGGAGTAGCAGTTACGCACAGCAACCCTAACATTACACATGCAGTAAGAATATGAAAACACTTAAAAATTTACATAACATGTTGTTAAGTTTTGAACCTTTATTTAGACTTGAATAGCGATTCAATGGCTGCATAAAGAAAATTTAACAACTACTTGCATTAATCGTACGATCACCATAAATGTTCATTTTTCGCCAACATGTGCTGAAACATCATGAAAAACTGAATTTTAAATATTTGTTATAAAAAATTTGGTATAAAAAAAGAAAAAAGTAGAGTTGACCGACCCTTTTGTACATGCAGCATTTTTCGTTTTTAATAATGACGATATACATTCGGTGCTGCGTGTTCGCTTTCAGTCTATGTGTATGTCAATGCCGACTAGGGTGTGTCGATTTTTAAGGTAAAATAAACTTTTTCAAATTTCGAAAAAAGAGTAATGAAAAAATATAACTTCGCCATTTTTTAAGAAAAGTTATTTTCAAAAATGAAATCATTTTAGTGCTAGCTTGGTAAATTTTGATTCTTAATTCACTTATTTTGGTTATTACCAATAATTCGCAAATTCTCATTTTTTTCTTTAAAAAGTAATTAATACGTCATAATCGGACCAAAAGGGAAGCTCCGTAATCAATTTGACATAAGAATGTCAAAAAGAACAAGGAATGGATTATCTATTAAGATGAGTAATCTTGTAGGAAGTGGAAAGGAACTTTATACATCTGAGCTTCCAACAGCTATAGATATGCTAAGATATGGTATGTTTTTAAGAGAAATTAATGATAAAAATATTAGGAACTATACTGTAGATCATCTAGTTACCGATATGTTACCCGCTTTACTTGGCCAATGGTTGAAAGCAAATGCACTTTTTACATATCCTATTGTCATTCATGAAAAAACAATTTTCAAAAAACTTAAGTGTTTATGGGAATCAGCTGTTGCTTTTAGTATTGGACGTGGTAAAAAAGCTGAAAAAGAAAGATTTAATTTAAAGTTAGACAACCTTGTGGACATCTTATTTTGCAAATGTATACTAATCCTTTGTTCAGAGTACAAATGTGATTCAGAATGTATGGAAAAAATTCATATAAAGTGTCAATGTAAGAGAGATGAAAAAATACCGATTTTAGAGCTTCAGTTCATCCACTCTCAGAGGACTAAAATTGGCAGTTTTGGATCTTTCCATATTGGTGGTGCAGATAAGAAAGAATCCAAAAAAATTAAAATAAAACAGCAAAAGCAAAGAACAATGAAAACAAATAAAGAACAAAAGGTAACTATTTAAGTAGAAAGCTTGAATAACTACATTACATACTCAAACATGTATATATGTATATATGTATATATGTATATATGTATATATATATATATATATATATATATATATATATATATATATATATATATATATATATATTGGACAAAACATTTGCAACCAAATAATGCTACTTTAGTTTCTTTATATAAAAGTGCTGCATTTTTTCAATTTAGAGAAATAACTATGTAACTGTTTAGAGACAAAGTTCTTCAAGTTTTATTCATCACAAAGTTCATTATTTGTACACGAAAATTAATAAGTTAATCAAAAGTATTAAAAAAAGTTGATTTTCTTCTGGACAAAACAAGTGCAACTCAACAAAATGTTGACCAAGCTGTATTTTGCTTTCAAGATTTCGTGGTGAATCCTTTGTTGTCGATCTTCGAGCCATAGATTCGATCAGGTGATCAATGAGACTTTGTGGAATTGCTGCCCAGGCCTTTTGGATTTGTTCAAACAGTTGATCCTTATTACGAACACTTTCACGATTAATTCTGCGGTTGACAATCTCCCACAGGTTCTCAATAGGGTTGAGATCCGGAAATTGAGGCGGCCAATCCATCAACGATTGGTGGTTGTCTTGAAACCACTGCTTTACTACTTTTGCAGTGTGTTTCAGATTGTTTTTTTGCTGAAAAATCCATTTTATTGGCATATTCCATTCAGCATGAGGTAACATAACATCTTTCAGGATATTTTTATACATGAAACGGTCCATTATTCCATCGTTTCGATGTATTAGACCTAAACCGTTAACAGAAAAACAATCCGGCTTCAACAGCACGTCGTCTGATTGTTCGGTCCGATACAGGCAGCTCTAATTGCTTTTGTACCTCGACTGATGATATCCAGGGATCCTTCTTGACGGATCTAACAATCATAGAATCCTCTCTAGAAGTGGTGGAACGCGGTCTTCCACCTTTGTTATCTGCTGCCAACTTTCCCGTAGAACGATATTTGGAACGTAGTCTTGATACAGTCCATTTTTTCACGCGATATTTATCACAAATACTTTTTTGTGACATTCCACTTACGTAATCGCCAATAATTTTCTTTCTTAGTTCCAATCCAAGACTGTTGGGAGCCATTTTTGCACTTGAAGTCATAAAAATAATAAAAATAAATAATCACGCTTCTCAAGGCTTACCGTGTTACATTTACTTTGTGATGATAAAATAATGCTCTGTGGAACACAACGTCTTGGTTAGATGTGGACTGTATTGATGTAATGAAACACTTGTTGTATTTCACTTGTTGTATTGATGTTCTTCGATAAAACACTTTGATAAAACTCGCTTCGATAAACTGTCTTGATAATACTGACTGATTGGCTTCCATATACTGACTGAATTACATGTCGATTTACATGTCTCTTATATAGTAAAATGAACCTGTGTGAACCTGTTCTGGAAGATTCTAGATGCTTCTTTTCGATGCTTCTGGAAGATTCTGGATGCGTCTGGATGCTTCTGAATGTTTCTGGATATTTCTGGATGCTTTTGGATGCTTCCAGATGCTTCTTCTGGAAACTTCTGGAAGCTTCTGCATGCTTCTGGAAACTTCTGGAAACTTCTGGATACTTCCTTTAATTATTAAAAAACTTCCGCGACGTTGACACGGACCAGACTTAAGAAAATGAAACAAGCCAAAAAATTTGCACTTGTTTTTTCCGCTGCAAAATGGCACTTGTCAACGAAATTCTGCCTGTGTGCTGTCACCTGTCAGCTGATTGCTCATGTCAAGGCAATCTAAGACTCCAGACTCCTGAACTGTTTGCTGTGGTAGTATAGTTCGTTTCGCTTTTAAGACATGTAAAATTAGGAACACTTTTTAGCATTGTTCGATGTTGGTTGCAAATGTTTTGTCCAATACTGTATATATAACTTATTTTAAAGCCAGAGGAAATGTTCAATCAAATAGAACAAATCAGTTGCATGCAGAATAATGAATCCTTATCTCTTTTATTGCCACATATTGAGCAAGTAAGTTTAAAACTCTTAGTTGTATACACTTTAGTTTAAATACAGATTAAAAATATAAACAATTTATTTAATTTTTCAGGATTATGAGTATAGTGAAAATGTTCAAACAATTTGTATAAACAGATGCTCTTCATCATTTAAAGATGGCAGTGGTCAGAAAACAATCCAAGTTGATAATCAAACTCACTGTAAATCATCTCTGAATCAAACATGTTCAATTTATAATACTATGAGTATTGAAAATATTGCTCTGGCTAGTATGAGACAACAAACAAGTTTAAGAGAAACTGCTGAAATAGCTACAGCAGCTTTGATAGATGCAAAGATTATAAGCAAGAGTAATTGCCATCTTATTATAGATCATAACTAGGTAAGAAGAGCTCAGGAAAAATTGGAAAAAGAATTAGACAATCAGTTTGAGGTAGACCTAGAAAAAAACCCTGTGTCATGTCATTTTTTTTGACGGGAGAGTAGATGCTACAGAAATGTTTATAGAGGTAAATGAAAGAAGTTTTCCTATTCTGATTAAAGAAGAACATTACTCTGTTGTACAAGACCCTGGTGTTGACTATTTATTTGAACATTACTCTGTTGTACAAGGCCCTGGTGTTGACTCTTTTTAATTTTGTTCCAGATATGACCAATAATAATAAAAAAAGCTGAAGCTATTGCAGATCACATAGTTGGCTGGTTAAACAGTAAAAATCAAAATCAAAATCTCATGGCTATTGGAGGAGATAGCACAAATGTCAATACTGGTTGGGCAGGCGGAGTCATGCAATGGGTAGAAAAAAAAACTAAATAGAAGATTAGTTTGGATTGTTTGTGATCTACATACTGGTGAATTAGGGTTAAGACATTTAATTGAACATTTAGATGGTCCAATGCTTTCTCATAATAAATGGTCTGGACCACTTGGAAAAATGCTTGACACAGCAAGTGAGATTGAAACCAATACCAACTTTGTTAAAATAAATTTAGGTCCTCCTTTGATTTATCTCAGTCAGAAGATTGTTAATGATTTAAGCACTGACGAAAGTTATGCTTATCAAATTTGTCAAGCAATAAAGACTGGAGATCTGCCTATTAGGTTAGTAAAGCTGCAAATCGGACCAGCCTGTCACAGTAGATGGCTAACAACAGCACTTCGATTTTGTAGAATTTGGGTGTCTAATCATGGCCTTACTGGTACAAATCTAGATAATTTAAAAAAAATTGTGAACTTTATTGTTAGTGCTTATATACCTAACTGGTTTAATATTAAAGTTGATTCAAGTTGGGTTGAGGGACCGAGACATATCTTGTATCAACTAGAGTTACTTAAAACTCAGAGTAAAAATGTTTTAGATATTGTTATGCCAACAATTAAATAACAACAATAAAACAACGATCAGCGTGGAATGCACTTTCTGAAGCAATTTTACAATCCATGCTTTGTAGCAAAAATGCAGAAGAAAGAAAAGAAGCTGTAAACAGAATTCTTAACATACGAGGAATAGGAGATGAGGTAACTCAAGTTGGAGATAGTAGTCTCAGAGTAAGAAGAACACCAGAAATAAATCCTAATGCTAAACAGCTATCAGACCCTTTTAGCATGGAATTTAAGTGTAACTGAGCCTCCACTAACCCACACTCTTACCTCTACCACAATCAAAGAGTTTGTAAACTATCCTATGGAAGTTCCTCACTGGAATTCTCATACGCACTCAGTTGAAAGATGTGTCAAATTGGTAACTGAAGCTGTAAGCCATGTTTACACACATGAGCGAAGAGAATCATATATACGTGCTCAGCTTGTAGGTAGACATTTAATGTCACGAAATAGAAGCAAAAAAGATATGGCAACTCTCGTAAAACTGTAGGGAAGTAGATAAAGACTTTTAAAAATGTTTAAAAAGCTAAAAACTTCGAGCTTTATTGTTATACATACTTTTTATTTTTTTTACTCTTTTCTTACGCCTATGCATGGTGTACGTCGTACACCATGCAAATTGATAAAAAAAAAATTATCAGCGCTATTCCATAAACAAATATAAATATAATGACTAACCTCTAAAACGACCAAAAATGCGAAATATTGAAATCAAAATTTACCGAGCTAGCACTTATTGGAATTTAGTTTTTAAAGTTTCCCTGTAGTTAACTAATCGTAAACTTACATTTTTTTCCTACTCTTTTTAATATTTGAAAAAAAAAAAAAAAAAAAAATCGACACACCCTAATGCCGAAGAAGCAAGTTTTCAAAGTCTAAAGAAAATATATCTTTAACGTTACAGACATCTGGAGCACTTGAAGTCGACTTATAAACCAACGTTTTAAAACCTGATAGGTCTATAAATGGAAAAATACACGAAGAAAAAGAATTTTTTATCACTCAGATTACAACAATTTAAAATTTTCGGTGAAGCAAAAAAACCGTAACTAATAAATACAAGTATTTGTAGCGAAAATAATTTACATACAAAATTTAAATAAAAAACAAAAAAACAATAGTTATCTATGAATTCTACCATCGTCTCTCCGTTTGTCAGTTTATTTTTTATTTCGATTATATAAAAATAAATTCTTTTACTTTCGATAAACTTACAAGAGATTCGCGCGTCATTTTTTTTGTGTTAAAAACTGTTATGTACAGATATCGCATGTCTTTTTACAGTATTCTTTCATTATGTTGGGACGATCAGTGCAAAAGTTTCGGACTTTCCATTCGGCGCACTGACTCGGCCAAGAATCTTCACAATCTAGTCGTAAAAGATATTCTATTAACCATCTTTATCTGGCTGTTTATAGTCTAGCTAACCACCCTTAAATATGTGAAAGAAAAGAAAATAAAAAATTTTTTTCACTTACTTTTTTCGCACTTTCTGGAGCATTCACTGATAGTAACAAAGTTATTCATGTTTCCACCTTTTCCAGAATAAATAAAAGCGCTACACTTTTTCTTTGAGCCATCGTACATATACCGAACAAGCCTCTCATTTCCGTTTCCAGCAACATGAGGCATGTCACATTCAGAAGCGAAAACTAAAAAAACAGCCCAAACTCTTAAAAAAAATAAATACACAGTTAAAATGCAGTTTGAATGTTGTTAAGATTCAGTAACAATGTAAACCAATGATAAATAAATAAAAAAAATCGCAAGAAAACACTTTTGATTACAACCCTTCAATGAACTAATATAATATCGTAAGTTAGATAAAATTGTATAAACATTTAATATTAAACATTATAAAACAATTGTATAAACATTATAGCATAAATATTATTGTATACATATTACTACAAAAGTCATTTGTTACCTGGACAACCTTCTTGGTTTGGACCTTTTGCATAATTTAATCCATCAGGACAACACCCATAACCACTACTAGAACCACAACCAGAAAAAACTCTTGTTTCCAAAGATTCATCAAACGCATCTTAAAAGATCCAAAATATTTAATAGTCTTGAATTTAAGTTACTCAATACAATAAATTTTAATGCAAATTCTAAATAAATAAAATTAAGTTTCTCCTAAATTTTAACTTTTGCAGGAAAAAAATCAACCAAATCATAAAAAAGATTTTTAAAAAAAGCCCGCGAAAAAAATTACCAGTAAACTCATCATCATCCTCTCCACACTTTGATAAACATTCAACTTCGGTCGCAAAACTGTTTTCGTTCCCTTCACAGCCTCCCCATGAGAAAGTACTACATGCTTTTTTGCGTCCATCATAAAACCAACGCGCTAAGTTCGCTTTACATGGCCCATAAGCAGGTGGAAAATCACAAGAACTGTTGTATTCTTAAAAAAAAAAAAAAAAAAAAAAAAAAAAAAAAAAAAAAAAAAAACGCTTTTAAAAGGTGAACTCTGATGGAATTAAGGTATATTTATGACAATTATTTTTAAGATATGAAATACAGTGATGCTAGTGAAAACGATTCTTAAAGTTACGAAACAATAAGTATTATTAAATTAAAAATAATTATTTGAAAGCGCGTCAAAAAATTTTGAATCAATTAAAAGAAAAACTTACTTGGACATCCTAAGAAGTTAGGCCCCATAGCACCGTTTACATTGTCTGAACAACATCCATATTCAGAATTACATTTTTTCTTATTCTCTAAACTATGAAAAGTGACTGGGAGGGATCCAGTAGAACATTTTATATTGCACTCATTTTCTGTTTTGAAATTATTTCCATTTCCTCCACAACCTCTATAAAAAGTAAAGAGTAGTGTAATATAAAAGACTAGGAAACACAACTGCACACCACCTACCCTCTCCTGTCAGTTCTAACCCGCCATACACACGCTCGCGTAAAACAAAAAACAAACTTACCCATAAACAAACAATAAACACTGCTTTGATGACACATTATAATAATATCTTGGACTGAACTGTTTGCATGGCCCTTTATTGGAAGGTAATTCACAAACATCCAGTAGAGTGATAGTAGCATTCGTAACTGCTAAATTATTAAGATGGTTTTAAAAAAAAAATACATTAGCCATTTATTATCAAAATAACGTGTGTATTTTTTTTTTACAGTAAAATAACGATTAGCTTATAATTTAAATAGACATTATAATTATTATAATTCTAACGATTATCAATACTTTTAATTCATTTTATAAAATTAATTACATAATTAGGCATAACAAAGTTAAAATGCATAATAGAAAAAAAAAAGAACCTAAAAAAGATGATAAAGTGGTTTGTAAATCCATGATCTTCGCATCATATGTTGAAGTACTTGAGATAACCTCAAAAGAGCTGTTGGGGGATGATCCTATAAATGACTTACTATTTTGATTCTCTGTCCCATTAGATAATAAAACAGACAGACTTTGTTTATTTGCAGATTGCAAAATATTTGATACTAAACTGAAATTAGAATACTTTTCATCAGCTGTTTGCATAAAACCAGGCTTAAAATTAACAACATCTCTTTCATCAAACTTAACTTTATCAGAATTTGTCGACATGCCAACATAATCATCATGTAAGCCAGGAGCAGATAGAATAATGTCATCAGCATTTGATATTGTAAATAAATCAGAATCAATAGTACCAGCTTTTTCAAGCTCATCTAGATCTGCTGAAAGAGAAGAGAGTGACGGATCAGATGGAATAGAAGCAACAAGAGTTCCATTCTCAATATTCAATGTTGCCCAAGACACACTATCTACCGTACTATTAATATCATCTCCTGATTTAACAGAAAGTTCTCCAAACAAAGACAAACTTCTAATCACATGAGAATCAAGTTGCTTCATTTGTGTGTCAGCTCCAACTATATCACTACCAGGCAATGTTGTAAACTCAGCACTCAAAGATGTGGTATCTTGCTCAGAGGTCACTTCGTTTTGTTCAGACGGGATGAAGCCAGCTTCAGTGCTTTTCTCAGAGTCTTCAGATGTCAAAACAGAACCTTCAGTAGCTGCATCTTTTTCAGAAACAGTTATGCTGTCTGTGGGAGCAGCAGTTGATTGCTTCACTTCTGATTCTTCCGTGGACTGCACCAACTCTGAAGCAACCTGAGCGGAGAAAGCCGATGGTGAGGACGAGACATCACTTTCATCTGAGATCACACCTCCAACTGTGGATTTTACTGAGCTGTCTGACACACTTGAAGTCTCTTGAGAAAGGTCGGCATCAGATGTTAGCAGACCAGAGGAAGAAGTGCTTGTTTCTACAATGGAGCCATCACTTCCGGCTGATACAGAAGTAATACTAAAATCAGTTGTCACAGACTGTGAAGCAAGTGTTGTATCATCGGAGACAAACGTGGTTGCTCCAATTTCTTCAACAGGAGCACCAGTTGTAAACAACTCATCAGTCTTGAGCTCTGCAGAGAGATAAAGGGTTTCGATTGCAGCCTTTTCAGTGCTAGGCAATGTTGTAAACTCAGCACTCAAAGATGTGGTATCTTGCTCAGAGGTCACTTCGTTTTGTTCAGACGGGATGAAGCCAGCTTCAGTGCTTTTCTCAGAGTCTTCAGATGTCAAAACAGAACCTTCAGTAGCTGCATCTTTTTCAGAAACAGTTATGCTGTCTGTGGGAGCAGCAGTTGATTGCTTCACTTCTGATTCTTCCGTGGACTGCACCAACTCTGAAGCAACCTGAGCGGAGAAAGCCGATGGTGAGGACGAGACATCACTTTCATCTGAGATCACACCTCCAACTGTGGATTTTACTGAGCTGTCTGACACACTTGAAGTCTCTTGAGAAAGGTCGGCATCAGATGTTAGCAGACCAGAGGAAGAAGTGCTTGTTTCTACAATGGAGCCATCACTTCCGGCTGATACAGAAGTAATACTAAAATCAGTTGTCACAGACTGTGAAGCAAGTGTTGTATCATCGGAGACAAACGTGGTTGCTCCAATTTCTTCAACAGGAGCACCAGTTGTAAACAACTCATCAGTCTTGAGCTCTGCAGAGAGATAAAGGGTTTCGATTGCAGCCTTTTCAGTGCTAGGCAATGTTGTAAACTCAGCACTCAAAGATGTGGTATCTTGCTCAGAGGTCACTTCGTTTTGTTCAGACGGGATGAAGCCAGCTTCAGTGCTTTTCTCAGAGTCTTCAGATGTCAAAACAGAACCTTCAGTAGCTGCATCTTTTTCAGAAACAGTTATGCTGTCTGTGGGAGCAGCAGTTGATTGCTTCACTTCTGATTCTTCCGTGGACTGCACCAACTCTGAAGCAACCTGAGCGGAGAAAGCCGATGGTGAGGACGAGACATCACTTTCATCTGAGATCACACCTCCAACTGTGGATTTTACTGAGCTGTCTGACACACTTGAAGTCTCTTGAGAAAGGTCGGCATCAGATGTTAGCAGACCAGAGGAAGAAGTGCTTGTTTCTACAATGGAGCCATCACTTCCGGCTGATACAGAAGTAATACTAAAATCAGTTGTCACAGACTGTGAAGCAAGTGTTGTATCATCGGAGACAAACGTGGTTGCTCCAATTTCTTCAACAGGAGCACCAGTTGTAAACAACTCATCAGTCTTGAGCTCTGCAGAGAGATAAAGGGTTTCGATTGCAGCCTTTTCAGTGCTAGGCAATGTTGTAAACTCAGCACTCAAAGATGTGGTATCTTGCTCAGAGGTCACTTCGTTTTGTTCAGACGGGATGAAGCCAGCTTCAGTGCTTTTCTCAGAGTCTTCAGATGTCAAAACAGAACCTTCAGTAGCTGCATCTTTTTCAGAAACAGTTATGCTGTCTGTGGGAGCAGCAGTTGATTGCTTCACTTCTGATTCTTCCGTGGACTGCACCAACTCTGAAGCAACCTGAGCGGAGAAAGCCGATGGTGAGGACGAGACATCACTTTCATCTGAGATCACACCTCCAACTGTGGATTTTACTGAGCTGTCTGACACACTTGAAGTCTCTTGAGAAAGGTCGGCATCAGATGTTAGCAGACCAGAGGAAGAAGTGCTTGTTTCTACAATGGAGCCATCACTTCCGGCTGATACAGAAGTAATACTAAAATCAGTTGTCACAGACTGTGAAGCAAGTGTTGTATCATCGGAGACAAACGTGGTTGCTCCAATTTCTTCAACAGGAGCACCAGTTGTAAACAACTCATCAGTCTTGAGCTCTGCAGAGAGATAAAGGGTTTCGATTGCAGCCTTTTCAGTGCTAGGCAATGTTGTAAACTCAGCACTCAAAGATGTGGTATCTTGCTCAGAGGTCACTTCGTTTTGTTCAGACGGGATGAAGCCAGCTTCAGTGCTTTTCTCAGAGTCTTCAGATGTCAAAACAGAACCTTCAGTAGCTGCATCTTTTTCAGAAACAGTTATGCTGTCTGTGGGAGCAGCAGTTGATTGCTTCACTTCTGATTCTTCCGTGGACTGCACCAACTCTGAAGCAACCTGAGCGGAGAAAGCCGATGGTGAGGACGAGACATCACTTTCATCTGAGATCACACCTCCAACTGTGGATTTTACTGAGCTGTCTGACACACTTGAAGTCTCTTGAGAAAGGTCGGCATCAGATGTTAGCAGACCAGAGGAAGAAGTGCTTGTTTCTACAATGGAGCCATCACTTCCGGCTGATACAGAAGTAATACTAAAATCAGTTGTCACAGACTGTGAAGCAAGTGTTGTATCATCGGAGACAAACGTGGTTGCTCCAATTTCTTCAACAGGAGCACCAGTTGTAAACAACTCATCAGTCTTGAGCTCTGCAGAGAGATAAAGGGTTTCGATTGCAGCCTTTTCAGTGCTAGGCAATGTTGTAAACTCAGCACTCAAAGATGTGGTATCTTGCTCAGAGGTCACTTCGTTTTGTTCAGACGGGATGAAGCCAGCTTCAGTGCTTTTCTCAGAGTCTTCAGATGTCAAAACAGAACCTTCAGTAGCTGCATCTTTTTCAGAAACAGTTATGCTGTCTGTGGGAGCAGCAGTTGATTGCTTCACTTCTGATTCTTCCGTGGACTGCACCAACTCTGAAGCAACCTGAGCGGAGAAAGCCGATGGTGAGGACGAGACATCACTTTCATCTGAGATCACACCTCCAACTGTGGATTTTACTGAGCTGTCTGACACACTTGAAGTCTCTTGAGAAAGGTCGGCATCAGATGTTAGCAGACCAGAGGAAGAAGTGCTTGTTTCTACAATGGAGCCATCACTTCCGGCTGATACAGAAGTAATACTAAAATCAGTTGTCACAGACTGTGAAGCAAGTGTTGTATCATCGGAGACAAACGTGGTTGCTCCAATTTCTTCAACAGGAGCACCAGTTGTAAACAACTCATCAGTCTTGAGCTCTGTAGAGAGATAAAGGGTTTCGATTGCAGCCTTTTCAGTGCTAGGCAATGTTGTAAACTCAGCACTCAAAGATGTGGTATCTTGCTCAGAGGTCACTTCGTTTTGTTCAGACGGGATGAAGCCAGCTTCAGTGCTTTTCTCAGAGTCTTCAGATGTCAAAACAGAACCTTCAGTAGCTGCATCTTTTTCAGAAACAGTTATGCTGTCTGTGGGAGCAGCAGTTGATTGCTTCACTTCTGATTCTTCCGTGGACTGCACCAACTCTGAAGCAACCTGAGCGGAGAAAGCCGATGGTGAGGACGAGACATCACTTTCATCTGAGATCACACCTCCAACTGTGGATTTTACTGAGCTGTCTGACACACTTGAAGTCTCTTGAGAAAGGTCGGCATCAGATGTTAGCAGACCAGAGGAAGAAGTGCTTGTTTCTACAATGGAGCCATCACTTCCGGCTGATACAGAAGTAATACTAAAATCAGTTGTCACAGACTGTGAAGCAAGTGTTGTATCATCGGAGACAAACGTGGTTGCTCCAATTTCTTCAACAGGAGCACCAGTTGTAAACAACTCATCAGTCTTGAGCTCTGTAGAGAGATAAAGGGTTTCGATTGCAGCCTTTTCAGTGCTAGGCAATGTTGTAAACTCAGCACTCAAAGATGTGGTATCTTGCTCAGAGGTCACTTCGTTTTGTTCAGACGGGATGAAGCCAGCTTCAGTGCTTTTCTCAGAGTCTTCAGATGTCAAAACAGAACCTTCAGTAGCTGCATCTTTTTCAGAAACAGTTATGCTGTCTGTGGGAGCAGCAGTTGATTGCTTCACTTCTGATTCTTCCGTGGACTGCACCAACTCTGAAGCAACCTGAGCGGAGAAAGCCGATGGTGAGGACGAGACATCACTTTCATCTGAGATCACACCTCCAACTGTGGATTTTACTGAGCTGTCTGACACACTTGAAGTCTCTTGAGAAAGGTCGGCATCAGATGTTAGCAGACCAGAGGAAGAAGTGCTTGTTTCTACAATGGAGCCATCACTTCCGGCTGATACAGAAGTAATACTAAAATCAGTTGTCACAGACTGTGAAGCAAGTGTTGTATCATCGGAGACAAACGTGGTTGCTCCAATTTCTTCAACAGGAGCACCAGTTGTAAACAACTCATCAGTCTTGAGCTCTGTAGAGAGATAAAGGGTTTCGATTGCAGCCTTTTCAGTGCTAGGCAATGTTGTAAACTCAGCACTCAAAGATGTGGTATCTTGCTCAGAGGTCACTTCGTTTTGTTCAGACGGGATGAAGCCAGCTTCAGTGCTTTTCTCAGAGTCTTCAGATGTCAAAACAGAACCTTCAGTAGCTGCATCTTTTTCAGAAACAGTTATGCTGTCTGTGGGAGCAGCAGTTGATTGCTTCACTTCTGATTCTTCCGTGGACTGCACCAACTCTGAAGCAACCTGAGCGGAGAAAGCCGATGGTGAGGACGAGACATCACTTTCATCTGAGATCACACCTCCAACTGTGGATTTTACTGAGCTGTCTGACACACTTGAAGTCTCTTGAGAAAGGTCGGCATCAGATGTTAGCAGACCAGAGGAAGAAGTGCTTGTTTCTACAATGGAGCCATCACTTCCGGCTGATACAGAAGTAATACTAAAATCAGTTGTCACAGACTGTGAAGCAAGTGTTGTATCATCGGAGACAAACGTGGTTGCTCCAATTTCTTCAACAGGAGCACCAGTTGTAAACAACTCATCAGTCTTGAGCTCTGTAGAGAGATAAAGGGTTTCGATTGCAGCCTTTTCAGTGCTAGGCAATGTTGTAAACTCAGCACTCAAAGATGTGGTATCTTGCTCAGAGGTCACTTCGTTTTGTTCAGACGGGATGAAGCCAGCTTCAGTGCTTTTCTCAGAGTCTTCAGATGTCAAAACAGAACCTTCAGTAGCTGCATCTTTTTCAGAAACAGTTATGCTGTCTGTGGGAGCAGCAGTTGATTGCTTCACTTCTGATTCTTCCGTGGACTGCACCAACTCTGAAGCAACCTGAGCGGAGAAAGCCGATGGTGAGGACGAGACATCACTTTCATCTGAGATCACACCTCCAACTGTGGATTTTACTGAGCTGTCTGACACACTTGAAGTCTCTTGAGAAAGGTCGGCATCAGATGTTAGCAGACCAGAGGAAGAAGTGCTTGTTTCTACAATGGAGCCATCACTTCCGGCTGATACAGAAGTAATACTAAAATCAGTTGTCACAGACTGTGAAGCAAGTGTTGTATCATCGGAGACAAACGTGGTTGCTCCAATTTCTTCAACAGGAGCACCAGTTGTAAACAACTCATCAGTCTTGAGCTCTGTAGAGAGATAAAGGGTTTCGATTGCAGCCTTTTCAGTGCTAGGCAATGTTGTAAACTCAGCACTCAAAGATGTGGTATCTTGCTCAGAGGTCACTTCGTTTTGTTCAGACGGGATGAAGCCAGCTTCAGTGCTTTTCTCAGAGTCTTCAGATGTCAAAACAGAACCTTCAGTAGCTGCATCTTTTTCAGAAACAGTTATGCTGTCTGTGGGAGCAGCAGTTGATTGCTTCACTTCTGATTCTTCCGTGGACTGCACCAACTCTGAAGCAACCTGAGCGGAGAAAGCCGATGGTGAGGACGAGACATCACTTTCATCTGAGATCACACCTCCAACTGTGGATTTTACTGAGCTGTCTGACACACTTGAAGTCTCTTGAGAAAGGTCGGCATCAGATGTTAGCAGACCAGAGGAAGAAGTGCTTGTTTCTACAATGGAGCCATCACTTCCGGCTGATACAGAAGTAATACTAAAATCAGTTGTCACAGACTGTGAAGCAAGTGTTGTATCATCGGAGACAAACGTGGTTGCTCCAATTTCTTCAACAGGAGCACCAGTTGTAAACAACTCATCAGTCTTGAGCTCTGTAGAGAGATAAAGGGTTTCGATTGCAGCCTTTTCAGTGCTAGGCAATGTTGTAAACTCAGCACTCAAAGATGTGGTATCTTGCTCAGAGGTCACTTCGTTTTGTTCAGACGGGATGAAGCCAGCTTCAGTGCTTTTCTCAGAGTCTTCAGATGTCAAAACAGAACCTTCAGTAGCTGCATCTTTTTCAGAAACAGTTATGCTGTCTGTGGGAGCAGCAGTTGATTGCTTCACTTCTGATTCTTCCGTGGACTGCACCAACTCTGAAGCAACCTGAGCGGAGAAAGCCGATGGTGAGGACGAGACATCACTTTCATCTGAGATCACACCTCCAACTGTGGATTTTACTGAGCTGTCTGACACACTTGAAGTCTCTTGAGAAAGGTCGGCATCAGATGTTAGCAGACCAGAGGAAGAAGTGCTTGTTTCTACAATGGAGCCATCACTTCCGGCTGATACAGAAGTAATACTAAAATCAGTTGTCACAGACTGTGAAGCAAGTGTTGTATCATCGGAGACAAACGTGGTTGCTCCAATTTCTTCAACAGGAGCACCAGTTGTAAACAACTCATCAGTCTTGAGCTCTGTAGAGAGATAAAGGGTTTCGATTGCAGCCTTTTCAGTGCTAGGCAATGTTGTAAACTCAGCACTCAAAGATGTGGTATCTTGCTCAGAGGTCACTTCGTTTTGTTCAGACGGGATGAAGCCAGCTTCAGTGTTTTTCTCAGAGTCTTCAGATGTCAAAACAGAACCTTCAGTAGCTGCATCTTTTTCAGAAACAGTTATGCTGTCTGTGGGAGCAGCAGTTGATTGCTTCACTTCTGATTCTTCCGTGGACTGCACCAACTCTGAAGCAACCTGAGCGGAGAAAGCCGATGGTGAGGACGAGACATCACTTTCATCTGAGATCACACCTCCAACTGTGGATTTTACTGAGCTGTCTGACACACTTGAAGTCTCTTGAGAAAGGTCGGCATCAGATGTTAGCAGACCAGAGGAAGAAGTGCTTGTTTCTACAATGGAGCCATCACTTCCGGCTGATACAGAAGTAATACTAAAATCAGTTGTCACAGACTGTGAAGCAAGTGTTGTATCATCGGAGACAAACGTGGTTGCTCCAATTTCTTCAACAGGAGCACCAGTTGTAAACAACTCATCAGTCTTGAGCTCTGTAGAGAGATAAAGGGTTTCGATTGCAGCCTTTTCAGTGCTAGGCAATGTTGTAAATTCAGCAAGTGATGTTGTGTCTTGGATAGTGAATATATTATTTTTACTTGAGTCTGTTATATTTTTATTTTTGTTACCTTCTGTTTTATTAAAGGAAGTTGTCTTTACTTTATCTTCTAAGCCTTCAGTTATAACTTCAGGAGCTTCAGGAGTCTCAGGAGAGTTAGTAGTTGTTAAATTTAATTTTTCTTGTGATATTAATTTAGTCGAATTATTCATTGATAATGTCATTGTTTCAGTTAGATAATTACTATAAGAGTCATTTTTTGTTCTAGAATAATTGAATGGGGTTGCTGTTATTGCTAATTTGTCATTAATTGGCTGTGTATTAGTAATATTTTCACTTTCAAAACTTTCTTCTGTAATTACTAATGGTTTTTCTGGGGTTTCAAAGGTTGCTATTGTTATAGGTTCATTAGTGGTTATTGTTGTTAAATCACTGAAAGAAACATTGGAAGGAGTTGTTATCATTATTGTTGATATAGTTGATGTTGCAAATATGGTTGAATTAAACTTATGAGGCTCACAACGCAGGGTACATTCTGCAATTGATAAAAAACTATTCATGTTACCATTACAACCACTGTAAATGAACTTCTTACATTTTTTCTCTTTATAGCTATAATAAAACCTTGTTTGATGTTGTTTGCAAGTTCCAGTATTTACAGGCATGCTACATAAACTTTTATATTTAGGACATTTGTTTTCATCTTCTGTTTTTGGTGTCATACCATTGTTACAGCAACCAAATATGCTTTCACATCCTGGACGCTTAACAAACTTTGGACAAAATCCACATGTTTTGGGGCATCTTTCAGTCATAAATCGTTTATACAATCTGCAATATTTTCGTGTCCCATATTGAGAGCACTTTCTTGGATGACTATCTTCACATACATTTTCTTTTGCTATCAGAAAAGAGGGCATTTATAAACCAAACTGCCATTTTCAAAATTAGATCACTTTAAAATAAGTAGCAATTCTATAATTATTAGTTCTGCAATTTATTGCAGAATTAAAAAAAAAATATTATATAATACAGAAATATTGTCATCTGCCTAGCAATTTAAGTACTTGATAGTACACAAAATACAATAAATACATTTATAACAATAGAAAATAAACATACGTTTAGGACAAATTGGCTTTGTCAATGATTTTGTATTTTCAATTTCATTTCCATCTTGATCAACACACCAACAAATTCCATTTTTATCACACTGAATCTCACGAAAATTTCCATCTGATGTGCAATTTGGTGCAAAAATCCTTTCTGCAGAGAAAGATTCTATACTCATTATAGCTGTTGCAACCAAATTACGAATTTTACATTCTGTAGAAAAAGAACAAAATCAATTTTAATTATTTCAATTTTGATTTAAATATTTATTATTATTATTATTTTAAATATTTATTATTATTATTATTATTATTATTATTATTATTATTATTATTATTATTATTATTATTATTATTATTATTATTATTATTATTATTATTATTATTATTATTATTATTATTATTATTATTATTATTATTTATAATTAATTCAAATTTTGATTTAAATATTTTAAAATAATACCTAAAAAATTTTGAAGTTTAAGCAACTTAAAATATGAATTAAACAATAACAAAAAAGTATAAAGTATATTTAAAGAAATACTTTAACTGTATGAGAGTTGCAAAGATTCAGAGGATAATAAAAAAGACTGTGTTGTTAGAAATGGAGTTAAAGACGTTGATGGATTAAACATTTCTGAGGTGGCAGATACCTATTGATTAATTCTATTATCATTGAGTGGAATTAGCCCAGTATATTGAAAACCATCTATGGCATATGCCTAAAACATTTGCCATTCTCATAGACTCTGAATACTCTGTGTATAAAATGTATATTGTAATTGAAAAATAATTCCTTAACTAAAATTTAAAATGTTCAAACAAATTTACCATTTAATACATCCCAATTAGCTGTCATTGTTTGAATTATTTTATTTGTAACATCAAAAACAGACATCATATTACTTTTAGAGCTGTTATTTGGTGAAGTTCTGAGTTCAGTAAAGTCATCCGTTTTAATGGATTGATCAGTAAGACTTTGTAAATCAGGCTTTTTTGAAGCTAAAGGGAATAAATACTTTTCAGTTGTATTTTCAAGTTGAGGTTCTTCAGAGAAAACTGTAGTCGAAAGAGTCACTTTAACTTCATTTTCAGTTTGAACATTCTCTGTCGCATTTTCTGATACAGGTTGTTCAGTGTTTATTACAGTTGAAAACTTTTCAGTAACAATTTCTGAGACAGAATCTCTTGGTTGATCAGTGGTTCTTACGACAGACAACTCTTCAGTTGCATTTTCAGGTTGAGGTTCTTCAGAGAAAACTGTAGTCGAAAGAGTCACTTTAACTTCATTTTCAGTTTGAACATTCTCTGTCGCATTTTCTGATACAGGTTGTTCAGTGTTTATTACAGTTGAAAACTTTTCAGTAACAATTTCTGAGACAGAATCTCTTGGTTGATCAGTGGTTCTTACGACAGACAACTCTTCAGTTGCATTTTCAGGTTGAGGTTCTTCAGAGAAAACTGTAGTCGAAAGAGTCACTTTAACTTCATTTTCAGTTTGAACATTCTCTGTCGCATTTTCTGATACAGGTTGTTCAGTGTTTATTACAGTTGAAAACTTTTCAGTAACAATTTCTGAGACAGAATCTCTTGGTTGATCAGTGGTTCTTACGACAGACAACTCTTCAGTTGCATTTTCAGGTTGAGGTTCTTCAGAGAAAACTGTAGTCGAAAGAGTCACTTTAACTTCATTTTCAGTTTGAACATTCTCTGTCGCATTTTCTGATACAGGTTGTTCAGTGTTTATTACAGTTGAAAACTTTTCAGTAACAATTTCTGAGACAGAATCTCTTGGTTGATCAGTGGTTCTTACGACAGACAACTCTTCAGTTGCATTTTCAGGTTGAGGTTCTTCAGAGAAAACTGTAGTCGAAAGAGTCACTTTAACTTCATTTTCAGTTTGAACATTCTCTGTCGCATTTTCTGATACAGGTTGTTCAGTGTTTATTACAGTTGAAAACTTTTCAGTAACAATTTCTGAGACAGAATCTCTTGGTTGATCAGTGGTTCTTACGACAGACAACTCTTCAGTTGCATTTTCAGGTTGAGGTTCTTCAGAGAAAACTGTAGTCGAAAGAGTCACTTTAACTTCATTTTCAGTTTGAACATTCTCTGTCGCATTTTCTGATACAGGTTGTTCAGTGTTTATTACAGTTGAAAACTTTTCAGTAACAATTTCTGAGACAGAATCTCTTGGTTGATCAGTGGTTCTAACGACAGACAACTCTTCAGTTGCATTTTCAGGTTGAGGTTCTTCATAGAAAACTGTAGTTGAAAGAGTCACTTTAACTTCATTTTCAGTTTGAACATTATCTGTCACACTTTCTGATACAGGTTGTTCAGTGTTTATTACAGTTGAAAACTTTTCAGTAACAATTTCTGAGACAGAATCTCCTAGTTGATCAGTGGTTCTAACGACAAACAACTCTTCAGTTGCATTTTCAGGTTGAGGTTCTTCAGAGAAAACTGTAGTCGAAAGAGTCACTTTAACTTCATTTTCAGTTTGAACATTCTCTGTCACATTTTCTGATACAGGTTGATAAGTGTTTATTACAGTTGAAAACTTTTCAGTACTTATTTCAGAGACAGAATCTGCAGGATGATCAGTGGTTCTTAAAACTGATAATCTTGTAGTTTCATTTTCAAATTTTAATTCATCTGAGAATATTTCAATAATACAATCTTTATTACACATGGTAATATTCTCAAAGTTATTTGCGTTTCCACCACACCCACCATAAAGAAAATCTTCGCATAATTTCTTTTCAGGATTGTAGAAGTATCTCATATTGTAACCAGTACATGGTCCAGAAGCAGGGGGCATTTCACAGAAAGAGGAATATTCTATGAGAAAAAAAAAACTACAAATTATTGTACAATTTATTTTTCATTTAAATAAAATAATTTTTAAGAAATTTTACTAATATAAGTAATTGGTATTATTTTAGTTATCTTTTTTTTCTTTTTTAAAATAAAAAAAGAATCAAGTTTTAAGAGTTTTATTTATGGGTATGATGACATTTTTTAAAAGAAAACTTACTTGGACAGCCTTCAAAGTTTTTGCCTAAAGATGGTGTTACACCATCTTCACAACATCCAAATTTGTTGCCACATCCTACTATTAAGGGGCCAGCAAGAACATCTAAGGCTGCAACTTCAGTAACTATTAAAGAAAAAGAATTATTGTTGAGGAATATAATGAGGTTGAAACAAAAAAGTGACATAAATACATAAATTGAAAGATTTTGTAAAGGTTTATAAATGACTTTATGGATAATACAAAAGTGTTAATAATAAAGAAAACTATATAAAAAAAGCATAAAACTTGATAACCTTTACTTAATCAACTGTTATTCTATTTCTGTTTTTATTGTAACTGTGCTATATGAAATTTAATATTAGTTATAAAATTCAAAATACAATTATAATTTACCTTCATCAGTTGGGACAACTCTGATCTAAGAAAATATTTATAAACCAATTAAATAATCTTAACATAAAAATTCAGACAAAAAATCATATAAATTTATGAATTAAAAAAGAAAAAACATACATTAAAAACACTATTATGCATAATTATGCATAACCCTTTATGTTGAGCAGGTTATGTAAAGTAATAAGTAATACCTCAGTGGGTTGTGTAGGAGAAAACTCAGTTGGTATTATCTCTAGAAAGGAAAAAATTTAAGTAGTTTTTCAATAAAGAACACATAATTTTATAAAATATTCTCTTATTTAAGTAGTTTTTGAATAAAGAACACCTAATTTTATAAATTTTTTCTCTTATTTTGATATAATATACCTTCCAAACACTTCTCTTCACATTCATTTTTGTCTGCAAAATTATTACCATTATCACGACAACCACCATAAGTAAATAACTCACAACGATTTGTTTCCTGATTATAAAAAAATCTTGGAAATGAGGCAAGACACTCTCCAACAACTTTTGGCATGGAGCACACAGAGCTATATACTAAAGATAAAGTTCAAATTATAAAGAAAATTTAACGTGTAAATAGAAAAAAATAAGCCATTTTGCAAATCGAAAATGCTAACATGTAGATACTATTTTTATAAGCCTGAACAACTACAATACAGTTTGAATACTATATCACAGTGGACTCATAGGTGGAAATAGACCCTTAAAAATATTGCAAAAATGTATATGGTTTACTTTGAAAGCCACATCAATTTGTGGATAATCAAAAAAAAATTGTGCTTCTAGTTATTTCTGACCAAAAATAAATAATTTTTGTCTGAAAAAATTATTTTAAACACTTCATTGAATCTATTACTTGAATAGTAGTAAATTTTAAAAAATAATTACTATTATATATAAATATTTCTTACATAATTATGTAATTTTGTTTAAGATTGACAATCTTGATAGTAAAAATAAAGGATTTTGAATCTAAATTGTCAAAAGTATTATTTCCTTAATGGTGGTCATAGATTTTTGGAAAACATAACATTTCTTCTTTAAAAATAAAACTGGTGCAAAAAGTCAAGTTAGCAGAATGTTTAAACAATTCAAAACTACAAAAAAGGAAAAAAGTTTGAGCATTTGGATAGAGTCAACATAACTCCTTGAATGGTTTGAAATGGTTTTTATAGATGAAACAAAAATACATGAAATTCCTTGTTGCTTCTCTCTCAAAACCCATCATAATTAAAACAACTTGATTAGATTAAGCTTTTAAGATTAGAACAAGCTGATCCAGCATTGTTGGACCAAATCATGCATCAACATTCTCCAAAGTTATGTAGAGAAAGCGGGTGAAATAAGTACCCAATCAGAATTAATGATTGTATGTTTTCAAAAACAACCAGAGAATTCGATGAAATGTTCAAGAACATTTGAACTGATTGTCCAATAAAATTTTTTGAGTATTTTTGATTTTTTTAGAGGTTCCCAAGTAATAAAATGTAGGAACCAGACCCCAAAACCAACTTAACTTTTTTTTAGTTGTTTTCCTTTTACACATCTTTAATTTTACACCATCTTTGATTTTTCTAAGTTCCAAATAATTCGGAAAAATAACTAATTGGTTTAAATTCTCATTTCATCCTAGTCCATATGACTAATTAAATTTTAAATTTGTATTTTAGCATAATTACTAGATCAATACCTTTCCAACAAGCCCTCCTCAATAACTTTCCTTGGATTTTTCAATCATAATTTATGATTACATTTCCAAAATGTCCATTATGTATATATTATCAATTTCTGATTAGATCACAAACAGCTTAGGTTAAGTTTATCATTATGTATATATTATCAATTTCTGATTAGATCACAAATAGCTTAGGTTAAGTATATCATTATGTATATATTATCAATATCTGATTAGATCACAAATAGCTTAGGTTAAGTATATCATTATGTATATATTATCAATTTCTGATTAGATCACAAATAGCTTAGGTTAAGTATATCATTATGTATATATTATCAATTTCTGATTAGATCACAAATAGCTTAGGTTAAGTATATCATTATGTATATATTATCAATTTCTGATTAGATCACAAACAGCTTAGGTTAAGTATATCATTATGTATATATTATCAATTTCTGATTAGATCACAAATAGCTTAGGTTAAGTATATCATTATGTATATATTATCAATTTCTGATTAGATCACAAAAAGGTTAAGTATATGAAAAACACAATTTTTTCTTACATGGACACATATACTCATTGGGACCTTTAGCAGCAGATATGAAGTCAGAACAACAACCAAATGGACTGGAGCATCCTGGTCTCACAGGCTCATATTTTATGTCAGATATTTCTGAAAAATATTAATCAAAAAATCAAGATTAATTTTAGAATTTACATAAATTAAAATTACCTCACAATAAAATAGGAAGACAGACTAATGCAACATTTAAAAAAGGATTAAGTGATTTTATACAAATATTTGTTGATTAAAAAAAACAGTGTCTTTTTAAGATATTTCCAAGACTGTTAAAACTTTTAACCATACCTTTACAATAACCACATGATTTTCGACAATATTCTTTCATGTAATGGCTTATTCGAAAACAAAATCCAGGAACACTAGCAAACTTTTGACAATCATTTCTCTTGTCTTCACAAACAGCTAAAAAAATCATTAAATTATTTACATATAGAAGGTATACTCAAATAACACACATTTATATTTGTACATAGTACATGCATGCCAAAAAAAAACACCTATAAACACCTGCAGTACAATCTGGCTTTTTCCCATGCACTCTTGTTCCCTTAAGCTCTCTCCCATCTTTGTTCACACACCAACATTGATTAACAGTATTCCAACACTGAATGGTATTAAATTGGCCTTTTTTATCACACTGTGGCCGAAATGAAAAACTATGCTGAGGTATGGATCTCAATTGTTCACATTTTGAAAGTGAGCCTATAAAATTTTTTGTAAAAAATAATTAAATCCATTACGTAACAATACTAAAAAACTATTCAGTAAACTGGAAATATTCATACTTACGAGAACACCCTACTTGATTTGGTCCTTTAGCAAAGGTAACTTGATCATCGCAGCAACCAAACAAGGACATTCGACAATTTTTAACAATAACATCTAAATTAAAAAGAAAAACGATTGTAAAAGCTATTAAAGTTCAAAAAAAAAATCATTGAATAACCAATTTATACAATTAAAATCATTTTTCCATTGTTTTTATTTTATTATTTTTTTTATTGTGGTAATTTTTTTTGAAAATATTTTAAGTATTTCTTCTTCAACATCTAGTTTAACAGGCAAAACAAAACAGTCAAAAATATTCTTCTTTTTATTTGTTTTAATAGAAATTTGGTTTGATTTACACTAAGAAACTACCATGATCCATTAAATTTTATTTAAATACAAACTTTGTAAAAGTAGCACTCATAAATATTTAAACACAGTTATAATCAATTGATGGTTATGATAAACATATTTACAAATCTTATAGAACTTTTTTTATATAAGAGTTAAATAAAAATGCAAAAAGAAAATTAAAACTTTAGTATTTTGTACATTGAATTGAAAAGAAACATACTTGGGCATCCTTGGTAATCCAAGCCTTGTGCTGCTGTTTGATTGTCTGGGCAGCACCCATACTCTTTGTTTCGACAATCTTCTACTAAAAATTAAATTAACAGAAATAGGAACAACAAGAAAAATTTAAATTAGAATTAAGAATATGTATAGAACAATAAGACATTTTCTTACACAAACTTTCACAATCTGGCGTTTTTGGAAAGTAATATCTTGTTCCAAACAGCTCTTCTCCATTTTTATTAACACACCAACACAAGCCAACTGAAGGCCAACACTGCAAAGAGTTGAAAGAACCATTTGGCTGGCAATCAACAAGAAATTTATTTTTCTTTCTGCTTTGAAGGATTCTTTCCCGCTCTTGAAAACATGGTGATAATTGACTAACTGTTTGCGGAGAGTCTAATAGAAATAAAATTAAAAATAAAATATTTAAATTTAAAAATTGAAGCTAACATTGTTAGGAGCCTAAGATTTGATATGAGTACAAACAATATATAAAGAAAATACTTACAACAAAATACTTGCAGGCCATTAACATAGAACCTTGCTTCACATGTGCCACATAAATTTACATGACACTCTGCATTTGGATAGCGCTCACATTTGTATTGTTCACAAGGATTCTTTTCACAACTAACCAAAGAAACACCTGGTGAACACTTGTCATCAAACTTTATTCCCAACAATTCTATGCAAGAAAAAATACTTATAAAAAAGAAGTTTTAATAAACACAAAAACAAAAAACAAAAAACATATTACAATTTGCTTTTAATTCTAATGATAGCCTAGAGTAAAGCATATTTAATTTTTGTTAAAACCATTTTAAAATCATTAAAACTATTTAAAATTTTGTAATACCATTTTTTGGTGAGTTTGAAAACATAGGTGCCACAGTTTGAACTAAAAAAAGAAAGTTGCTAAGAAATTAAAGTTCTATTCTTTTATCTTTATTTATAATTACAAGTATAACTCCTTGAAAAGTTGACACAGAAAAAAACCACATGCATAATCTGGTAACAATTTCATTAAATTTTATAAATCGAGAAACTTACAATCATAACAATCCACTTTTTTTCCTTCAAAAAAATATATTGGTTGACACTTCCCACACAAGTTTAGCCGGCATTTTGCAGTTGGGAAATTTGGACATGATGAGAAATCGCAATAATTCTTTTCACAACTAACTAATGGTATGCTAGGATGACAGTCATCTTCAAACACAACATCACCTTAAGTAGATCATACATACATACATATACATACACATACATACATACATACATACATACATACATACATACATACATACATACATACATACATACATACATACATACATACATACATACATACATACATACATACATACATACATACATACATACATACAACATAGAACTTAAATAACTAAATGTTTATTATGAATTTTACCTATTCCATTTACTTTTAACAACAATTCTCTTCTAAATCTTTTTTCTAAATAAAGCAATATTATATAAAATATCATTTGTAATCTTATCTCATGTGATAAAGTTATATATCAAATATTAGGAATACCAAAGCGACAGACAAAAATTACCTATATGTGAAGTTGATTTTAAAAAGTTGATTACTTTTGCATTTAGCCTTCGTTCTTTGCTGCCTGACACAGCTGAAAATATTTATAGAGATATGTTAACATGATAGTATTTTTTAAAATTTGAAAAGTCTAATAGGTACTATCAACTAAACAATTAAAAGGTTATTAAAAACCACGTGCTTCCTTATCTTTTAAATCAGTGTTTTTGTTTTTTAAACTTTAGCTATTTCACAGAACGTTTTTTTAAAGTAACCTTGTTCCAATTTTAAAATTTCATACATTGGTACATCAAGGAAGGATGGGGGACAGGATTTTATCCCCCTCTAAAAGAAAACAAAAAACAAAAAACAAGTAAAAAAGTTTTTTCAATATAAGTATTATGGCTGTCAAAACTGGTGGCCTCCCATACGCACTACTTTGAACATCAAGTTATTTGAAAGCATTAAAGTTACTGAATATAACGAACTATATAGAAGTTTTTTCTATAACGATAAGATAATTATGACATGTAAGTTGCACAATGTCAGAATTTTGTCTTAATTTCTTGTATCCATGGTAATTGTTGTGTTTTCTTACTACTTCATGTTAAGTGTAAACCGATTTTTAAGAATTATGCTTGAAAAAAGTTGCATAAACGCCTGACAAAATATAGAACTGGGCATAATTTTGCTTAAACTTACAACTATCAGCGACTTTTAAATACAATAAGAGTCCTCAGTGCGGTTTCGATTTAATATATTGCACAAACCCTAGAAAATGATTGTACAATTGAATTTATTGCATTATTATTATTTTGTCTTTTAATTTTTACATCACGATTGGTCATGCCGATAGGCATGAAATGTTAAATGCCACAAAAATTTCTGTATTTCTAATTTTCTTTTTTGTACTTCTTATTAAATCATCCATCACTAGCAGCTGTAATTGTGTCACTCCACATTAAGATTGATTTCGACGGCCTTTTACAAATATCAATACTTCTACTACGAACTTTCGAAATTCGAATCGAATCAGATATGAGATTTGAAGTTTTGTTTGAGGCTATTTTCTGTACTCCAACCAGAGTATCTAGAAAAGTCTGAACTGCATTTTTTAATTATTCTATAGCATTTTTTAATTGCTCAAGTTAAGAAGAAAGAAATTTAGTATATCAGTATTTATATGTGTACTTATTCTTTCACTTCATCTCAACAAGATATATCAACTCATAACCTTAAATAACTCCGAACAGTTTTCTTTGTCAATTACATATTAGACTTTTTAAAAACGCTCTAAAATGTAACATATACGTCCGTGTAACAGAGTAGGTCATAAGCGGCACATTCTTTTTGGAAGGCTGAATGGAAAGTTCAGGAAGAGAAGAACTTTGTTAATCTAAAAGTAAGATATGAAATTCGATTCGATTTTCGAATCTATACACGATTTAATCAAAGATTCAACTCGATGTAGAATTTTTTGATTTGCAGAGGCCTGGTTTCGTTTCATCAAAAAAAATTGAAAATTTTTTTGATCTGTTTATCTCAAACTCCCCGAGTCAAAAGATTAAATCCTGGGTGCGCCACTAATCAAATATCTAACTTTTTGCAATAACACTAGATGCTTACTTAATGTAAGTTTCAACTGACGAATTTTTACTTAAGGACCAGACATAAATACGTCAAAATTTTATGACAAAATATTGTTAAAGACCTCGGAATTTAATTCATCCTATATATGGCCCTAGCATGGTCTGATTTTTTTTTGCTGGATAAATAATATACTGAAATTAAATTCAATCGAGCATAAATAACAATAAATTTTTTAAGTGTTATTTAAAAAGTACAAGCTTCTAGTGATCATCCAACGTTACAAAAGAAAACAACGTCAATATTTTTTAAAATTTTTATGTAAATGTTTACGATTATTAAAAAGTTATTGAAAGTTTTTTCACTGATGTGAAAAATTCAAAATAGTATTATTTAAAAGTAATTGTTTGAAACAACTGTAGTCGTAAAATGTAAACTGTATTTGAAATATATGAAACTGATTTAGAATAGCTGTTTAAAAGCAATTGTCCTAAAATATTTTGCTACAAATATCCTACATGAAAATATCCTGCTTGAAAATTCAGTGGTTTTTATCATCAGTGTTATTTTTTTTTTTTTACATTTTATCATTACTAAATTTTTTCACAAAAAATTCTCAATAGCAAACAAAGATTTAAAAAAGTAATGGTAAATTTGAAAGAAAAAAAAAAGGAGAAATACAACCAAGGTGTAGATTAAAAAAATCAAATTACCTTCTGCGGGATTAACTGAAAAATAAATTAACAATAAGTTAATTATCCACATTCTTTTTACATCTGACATCGGAGATCCGACGATTTTCCGGTAAAATTGAAATATATTTTATTTTTCAAATCGTCGTGTCTCTGTCTTTCGTTATATATATTAGCAGTCTAAACTGATCATGATTTCTCGACACGAGGAATAAATTTAAAGAATTTTTTTTGAATAGAACGATTCAGTCATTGTTTACAACATAAACAATATTTAAACGTTTGTTTGTTTATAAGTCTCAGTAAATTTTGTTAGTTTATTCATTTACTATGACGACTTCAAAATTATGTCATGAGTGTACGCAATACTTTTAGAAATATTAAATTATTTTGTAAAGGATACTCATAAGACAAAGATACTTTTTACACGTCTTTGATATGGACAGAACTGATGATACATTCTCTGTTAAATCATCCTCCCTCCTGATTTAATAAGGACGCTTGAGATCACTTTTAAAATGGCGAACTTTATTAAAGAAACTTTTTAATATTCAATGGTAATTAAAATGCTTTTATCTTAATAAAATTATATTTTTCTTCAATGAATGACATAAGAAAAACTTCACGTGGAGAAAATTGTTTTTGTAACTAAAATTTGTTTACAAATTAACGTCCTGTCCTTTTCCAAATAAAAAGTTCTGACGCCGCGGTCACAAATGAACATTTCGTTCTATTTAAAAAATACGGAGCTCAGACGCGTGTATCTTATCTGCGCAGGACTTAATGAGCTTCAAACATTCAAAATGTGTTGTTTGTATTTTACAAGTTTTGCTGGAAAAAAACTCGTTATAAATGACCCTGTGATAGAACAGCTCGCTTAGCACAATATAATTCTTCATCGTAAAAGGGTTTTTAAGATTTTGGTTAATTCTACAATAATAAGTAGTTGCATCGAAACACGTTTCTTAAAGTACGCACAGCAAATTAAATCTTAAAAACAACAGATTATCACATTTAAAAATTCTTAAAATCATCAAACCAAGGAACATTTTATCTTCATTATTTTTAATTCCCATTTTGTTATTTGAGGGATTTTGAAATGAACAACAAGATTTTAAAACTAAAAGTTGTCCTCTTTTTAAAAAATATTTAAGTTTTATTTAAGAGTAAACTTCACGTTTGTTTTGATTATGAATCATTGCAACGTGTATATTAGTCATAGCCACGTGATCACTATTTTTGTGTTTCCTAATAACAGATCCGTGCATCTTTAATATTCCCAAAATGTTAATTTTTAAAAAGTTTTCTTTTCAACAATTTTTTTCCTTACAAAAGCTTTAAATCTGCGCCGTTGATGTTGATGGTACTAACACTGGCCAAATCTTCTTAAAATTTTTTGACAGAGAGAAATGGAGACGGCTAGTTTGTGATCCTAGTATGAATAAGGGAGGATTAACGTAGCAAGTGCAACCCAGTTAGATGAAATGGTTAATAATTATGCTAAGAAATTTTTCAAAAAGGTAAGAGCGTGTTATGTAACATACTTGAAAAATCGTTATGAAAACTTGTTATGTTCAGTTACTATTATAGTTCGTAAAGAGCTCTTTCCTTCTTCTATTCGCAATTATATCAACAAAATTTAAATTTACATGCGTTTAAACTCTTGACAAAAAAAAACTCTCTCTGAGGAAAGTATTAATTTCATTTTTGGTTAAGGTTTTGTGATTTGTCTTTTTGGTTCAGGAAATCTTAAGTAGACCATAAGGAGATCATAAGTAGAATCTTCAATTTAATGTTTGCTTTTGTAATTAAAGTTTTAACTTTTAGAAAAAAAGTTATCTTTGGAAAATAACTTTTTAAAGAGTTTTTCTAAAAAGCAATCCTAAACCTCTCTTTCGAAAATGTTACAAGTTCCCTTATAATTTCTCACTGAAAGTTCTAAATTATTGATCTAACAAGCGAAATGCTCGTTAGATCAATAATTTAAAACTTTTAGTATAGCATTTAAACAATATGTAGATTAAGGAAAGTTTTCCGAATATAAGGAGCTTGTTAAGCTAAACTAGGGATTGCAATCCCGCATTAATTTAGCGCATGCGAGATCCCGCAAAAACTACTGCGGGATCCGCGGGATTTGCGGGATTTTGAAACTATTGCTTTTAAACAAAAAAAGTCAATTATTTTAAACTAAAAAGGCAAAAAAGATATCAAACTAAAAGTGTTTAATGTATTTGCGAAACAAATCCATTTAAAAATTTATCATCAGCTATTAAAATATTTTTCTTAGCTATAAATATAAAAAAATCATTCAAAAATAAACAATTATTTAGCAAAACATTAGTCGAACTCGTTCAAATTTTTTTTTGTTTAGTTAATGATTATGTTGAAATTTTCGCTAATGAGTATGTTGAAATTTTTGTTAATAAGTATGTTGAAATTTTTGTTAATAAGTATGTTGAAAACGTGAAATTGAAAACGTGCGTGCATAATAATAAAAAATATAGAGTAAAACGGGGTCAAATGAAATAGTTAAGAATTTTAATTAATTTTTTTTTAAGGGAAAAAGGTTTTTAATTTTTTTTTTTTTTTTAAAGTTGTAGAGAAATTTGAGCTGTATTTAAATATATACAAATCAAGTAAAAAAGGTTTTTAGTTTTTTAAGAAACTTTATTTAATTGAAAAAAAGTTATTTCATTCTACCCTCACATTCGGGGAGAATGAAATACGCAAATCTATGTGAAATTAAAACAACACTTAACTAAAAAAAACAAAAAGCAACCAATAATAACAATTTAAAAAACAACCAACAATAATTAAATAAAAAAAACTTTATTTTTGTGATGATGTTGAGTCGTAGAGAGGTACTAGAGGTTGAGCTGAATTGTCACTTGTGCGGCACTTTTTGGTGCAATAAAACTCAGCGCCTTTTACATATCGCTTTGGTATGCATGTTTGACAAAGCCAAGCCTTGCATTTCGAATTTTCACACTGAGATCATTCCATGTATTGACTTGTTGAAGCTTCGCCTAAAACTTTACGGCACTTTTTACACTTCACTTGGTTTGTAGCTGTTATTGTTGTTGGAGTTGCTGTTGTTGCTTGATTTATTTGCTACTCGTCATTAAAGCTTAGCTTACGTTGTTTTTTAGCTTGCTTTGTTGCTTTTTTGATCTCAGCATCTTTCAATCTTTCGAGTATTTCAAGTTTACTGAGACACTCCCCATCGAACCTTGGTACATCTACATTTTTTCGGTTTTTTTTGTGTCAACGTGTTGGATGCGGAACATGGTTGTGGTACTTTCATTGATTCTGGTGGTTCAGATGATGATGGTTCAGGTTGAGATTACGGTGTTTCAAACGTATTAGCAATTTTCAATTTTGACTGATCGATTTTACTGATGTCGAATGGAAACAAGCCAGTATTCTGAAATCCAAAAACTATTTGGTTGCGTGTAAACACTTCACCAGAGCTAAAAAGTTTTGCTTGCAGTTGGCTAAAACATTCTTTTGATAAGTTGCTGCACTTTTTCTCTGCATAAAACTGTTGAAGTAATTTGCGCCAAATTCTTTTGACCTGACAGTAAACACCGACATCTAGTGGCTGCAGAATGTGTGACGAATGAGCTGGTAAGCAAATTAACAAGATATTGTTTTTGATACAAATAAGTACGACCCGATAGGTGACATGTGTCACATGTCCATCTACGACTAAATTATGAATGCCTATAATTGGATAACTATAATTAGATTTATTCAATTAAGTAATTAACTGATTAAAGTAAAGATTAAACTAATTACCTGGAATTTTTTTAATGGCAGGAACATACACGCCAGTGAGCCAATTCACAAATTGCTTATCTTCCATCCATCCGGATGGAGATATGGCGTAAACGGCATCGTCTGGAACACTTAAGCATCAACTTCTGTACAGGCGTTTTTTTGATTTAAAAAAAATATATGGATCAAGACGATTATCAGCTGCATTGATGCAATTTCCAACTGTATAATGGATGTTTTCATTGTTGCCAACCAATTTAAATGGTCGTTTTGCACCACGCCGGCAAACTATATGCTGCTTGCCTTGATTACCAGAAAATCCAATTTCATCAAAGTTCCACAAATGACATGAAGTACTTTCATTGATTCCTATTTCGTTGAATTCTTTTTGCAGTGTATTGAAATACTTTGCAAATATTTCTTGTGTGCAAGAAGCAGCTCTGAGTGATGAAATATTGCCTATGGCCCTGATGCTTAACTTATGACTCCACTGGTTTATGAAAAGCTTATACCAATCTCTCCCTGGTGTACCATTAGGAAACAAATGAGATTGAACTTTGTGTTGAAAATAGTCGGTAACTAGTGTGATGACGTCAATGTAATTTCTACCATAGCCCCAATCGGATAATTTGATTAGGATATCTACCAAAGTTGATTCAAGTTGTTGCAACAATCTCGTGTTTGAACCACTCCCAATTGTTTCACCTATGCCGTGGACACGTCTGTGAAGAGTTGCTACTGGTATGCTGAATGATTAAGCAGTTTTGTTAAGTGAAAATTCACTATTTTGTACTTTGGCCACCGCAAGCGCAACTTGCTCTTTGGTGTATGGTTTTTCTTTTTTCTTTGAGAGCAACTTATTTCGAGGCATATTTTATATTTTAATAGATTTAACACGAATTTATTTAAAATTTATACAAAAAATTCATAGAGATTGATTGGTAACTTGAGATTTTATTAATAAAAGCCGCATTGAGCAGTTAGCGTATTTCATTCAACCCCACATGTGTCCGTTTTCGTTTTTATCTCATAATTTTTTTCCCTGAATAGCAAATTTAATTTTGAAAAAAGATTCTTGACCGGCGTAAAAAGTTCTACCAGTATACTTATTAAGTTCATTAATATCAAATTTAATTTCCGAGAGTTTTATAACCATTTTTCAAAAAAAGAAAAAAAATATCATCACGCATTCGAAAGCTTAACAAAATATAAAAAAAACTTTTTTTTTTTAATTAGAATTTGATTCATCAGAAAAAAATTCTCCGCAACAAGACCAAAAAATATTTGCAAAAAGCTTATTCAATAATTAATTAAAAACAAAAGAATAAGCATAGTCATAGCTATTTCATTCTACCTCCTATTTCATTCTACCCCGTTTTACTATACTTTTAAAAACCACTTTTTAAAAAATCTTTAAAAATTAATTACGTCAAGATTTTAAAACAAAAGTACTAAGCATGTCGCAAATTAAAACTATATGGCATTATTTTAAAAAAAGTGATAATGAAGAAAATGCGAAGTGTATGTTATGTTCGGCTTTACATTTAATAGTTTTTGCACATCTTCAGATTTACGGTTCTTGTTTTCAAAGAGTGGTTTCCGGCTCCCTACTTCACCTAATACTATAAGATCGATGGTAGTTAAATTCTCAGATTCTGTAAAAGCCGATATAATGCAAAAATTCACATCACTAAAAAAAGCAAAATCAAAAGTTTTCAATAATGTTTGATGAATAGACATCACAAAATAGTCAGGGATACTTAAAATTAATTTACATATGGAGGCGAAACACTTTAATATTGGATTGATTCGAATCCATGGATCGTGCAATGCAGAATATTGCATCAAGTTAGTTTCAGAAAGGCTAAATAGCTTCGATATTGACCTCCAAAAAGACATTATTGCCATGACCACTGATGGAGCAAGTGTGATGGTAAAAGTTGGTAAAATGATGTTTTGCTATCAACAACTATTAGTAGGAGAGAATTAGCGAAAAATAGGGTCGAACCCGGACAAAAATGGTATAAAGCTGAAATTTTGCAGAGAAAAAGTAGACAGTGTCTGGATGAGCGTAAAAAAAAGCCCCGTTAATTGCGCTACGGGAACATCAGTTATGGGGCAATTTGGGGTACAAAAAAGGGGCAATTTTGACAGCACCAAAATATCATAAACTTTATATCGTTGGATCGAAAATTTTATGCTGATCAATATTTATATAAGAACTATTACTTGAAAAAAATTATTTTTTAAGTTATTTACGTTTGAAAAGTGTAAAATCGTTAAAATGTTATATTTTTTGTTTTCAAAACATAATAATATAACTTTTGTCTGTGCGCAATTTTAAATGGGAAAAAATTAGAAAATAATATATTCTTTTAAAATAACTTTAAGACTTGAATGCAAATTTCTTTAAAATTAGATGTCCAATATCTTACTTTTCTCAAAACAAATCATCAAGTAAATTTCTCTCGTTTTCAATTTCATCACTTGAATCTTCTTCAATTTCAAAATCCTAAAAATGCAAAATATTTGTTTTCCAAAAAAAACAAAAATATTTAAAGAAGATTATGTGGATATTTAAAAAATAAAATTTACCGTTTTATTACTGCAGTCTTGCCTATGACAGCCACCATACAGACATGCATTTTAATACGTTTTTCCTGCAAGAACACATATTAGTTCCGCACATACTTCTTGACGAAGTTTTACAATCGCAGCGAATCACTTTTAATATATTGGGTGGTGCCACATCTTTTTCTGCTGGTATTGGAAGAAGGCAACCATTATCTAACTTCCATGCCCATTCTATAGGATCCAAGTTGAAAGATTCATCTAGCATTTTTCATTCAACAACTTGTAGGTGAACTCTAAGATCATAAAAATAAGCAGCACGGTATGTGGGTGGTCACTTTTCTGGCTTAATAATTCCTTCACAAACCATTTGTTTATATTTTAATACCTAAGAAAAATACTATGAAAATATGACACTTTCTAAATCTAAATGAGTGACTTAAATCCACAAAATTATAACTAAACTTTCAAATAACAACCGCATTTTCCTTAGGTTTTCCTTTTCCCAGTATTGAAGATGTCGAGTCACATCCTGACCATGCGTGAACAAATAACAGATGTTCTTTAAAATCCATTACTCGAGATTGAGCGTCTTTAATGCTCTAGAGTTTTTTCTTTCTTTATAAAAGATAAAAAAAAATCTCATTTAATTCATCTTTCCAACAATACATTAGCATAACTGCTATATCAGTATCATCAGCAACAACAATGCATGGTGAAATTTCCTTTGCAACTTCCAACGATTTAGAGACAATTTTCGTGTCAGCATCCCCTTTGCAAATATATACTTCATATCCATCTCGTTTAAGGTAATCTGACAAAAGTAAAATTAATTGTGCCTTGTTGTGAGAATTCGATAGAAAAAAACCTTGTGAATACGGAACTTGATTATTTTATCTTATAACAAGAGTTTGGGAAGAACCTTTGCATTTTCTTCTGATGTGCTCATTAGATTTAATTGAAGATTTCTTATCATAACCATCAAATATAATATAAGTGGTGGCATAATTTTGTCTTATATAGCTGATGTAGGTCTCAACAATTTCTACAAACCTCATACCTTTGTTCCAAAGAACTCTGTGGAGTAAGGAACCTCCATCAAGGACATATTTGCAAAAACTGACATTTGTACTTGCTTTAATTTCGTCGTCAGGAAGAATCACCTTGCGCAAAGATGATTTGTTTGCTTTCAGCATTAGGTTATTTTTAAATAATGGGTGTGGGAGATGAGTAAGCTCATAATCAAAATATAGTTCAACGTCATCCTCTCTTTCTGCAATTGCTGCAAGTCTATTAAAAAGGAGTGTTGGATCGACACAACAATCAGTTTGTTTGTCTAGTTTTACGCTATTGATCAAAACATCTAAAGAAAAAAATGCATTCTTCTTTTTAAACTATGCTTCATTGAACTTAAGGCCGTTGAGAAATGTTTGTAGACGAACACCTATGTTCTCAGCCTCGTCACAATTGACAAGATCTTCACCATTGACTGATACAAGACCCGTAGATAATGAATTTAGATTTCTATCGACAGTATTGAATGGATTTCTTACAGAAAACCAGTCATAAAACAACTCACAATGTTCATAATCGCATACTAATCTTTTAATACCCATTTCTTTATTGCTTTCCGTAACTCCGATGTCAAATCCAGATAATTTATTTATTGCTTCATGAACACTTGCAGAATAACAGATGCTCATTGTCCATAGGTTGCGTACTTTTTCATCAAATCCTCTACCTCTAGTTAAACCACCATTGCATTTTATAGACCGCATCAGGGTCTGCTCTATTACAAGATCAGAAGATAGGCCAGCCCAATACCTTTCAGATCGGCGGACTGCGTGATGACCATCTAAAAATTGTTGATGTAACCATGGATTCGTTTCTGAAAGGTATTGCATTTCTTGCAAATATAACCTGGAGCACTTGGCATAGTTTAAATGCCCTGATGCGGCAAATAAGTTTAGCGTTTTTGAGATTGTTTGAAGATGCAAGTACCAGTTACAAGTTCTCTCTGCAACTAAAAATTCCTTTATGATAGTAATATAGTACATGTACAAGATCCATTTTTTTTTTTCTCAAATGTAAAAACTTTTACTACACGTAACGTTTAACTTGTAAGTTTTACTTTCCTATATAATAGTTTCAATGTAATAAGACACAACCTTTTTTCGGTGTAAAACTAAATTATCCATTCATACAAAATGTTTCATTGAAAACTTTTTTTATGAAAACAAAAGAAGTGATCAAGTTTTTCGCAGTTAAAATTTTCTTTTGAAAACAAAAAATCGAATGAAGTTTTGCGCGGCATTCACTTTTAACACTTTTACACTTTTTAAACGTAAATAACTTAAAAAATAATTGCTTTCAAGTCATAGTTCTTATATAAATATTGATCAGCATAAAATTCTCAATTCAACGATATATAATTAATGATATTTTGGTGTTGTCAAAATTAGCCTATTTTTTGCCCCAATTTGCCCCAAAAGGGATGTTCCCGTAGCGTAATCAACGGGGCTTTTTTTTACGCTCATCCAGAGACTGTCTACTTCCTCTGTGCAAAGTTTCAGTTTTATACTATTTTTGTCCGGGTCAACTCGCAATTCTCTCCTACTATATATTATGCTCATGGAATACAACTTGCAGTTATTGATATCTTATACAAGAAAAACAACGGAGAAGTCGAAGAATCGTTTACTACATATGAAAATTGTGAAGAAGAAGATGAATATGGTAAAACTGAGGATGATGAAGTTATAAATAAAGAATATGGTTTGACAATGGTTTTGGACCGACCATCTGCTTCGTTTCACCCAAGAAGAGTGGTCCCAAATCAATGACTTAATTATTTGCCTGGCACCACTAAAACTTGGTCTCGAACTTTTATGCAGGAGAGAATCGAACCTTGTCACGGTGGAAACAACTTTTCAATTTATGCTAGATAAATTACAAAAGAAATCATCACTTTTGAGCATTGATTTACCCGCGGCACTTCGTGAGAGGTTTACACAACGTCGTAATAAGAATTTAAATGGACTACTAGTTTACTTACAAAATCCGACAAGAAAATGAACTCGAAGAACAAGAAGCTGTAGATTTTATTAACAATTCCCAAATACTTACTCCTACAATTCTATCGCTGAAAAAAGAATTGGAAAATCAAACTCAGAAAGACAAGAACAGCTGGACAGAAAATGTAAAGGAGATACCAAACTTAGATTCTTTAGACTTTGATAAACTATTTAAGCCGGAAATGTCTGCCTATGAAAGAAATGGAGTAAGAGGCAAGTTTCTAGATATAGCGCATAGTTACTTGATGACCATACCACCAACAAGCGAAGAGGCTGAGCAGCAGTCCTTTGAGGAGTAGATTGAGTGATGATACCTTAAGTAGGGTCTGTTTCTTAAGAGCGCATTTCTTACAACGATTTTCTCATTTTGATATTTAAAAAAATAAATAAAGCTAATAGACGTTCTACGTTAAGCTAAAAGACGTCCTCTGTACTTTGGCTTATCTTTTTGTTCATTAAATGTTAAGAATTATATTGATTTACAAATGAATTGTGTTTTTTGGCTTTATTTACCTTATCTTATAAATTTAATAAGTTGAGTATATTTTTTCTGAAATACTTGAAAAAAAATACAATCATTTTGCCTTTTATAATTTGCATAAGAAACCTACTAATCCCGCGCGGGATCCCGCGGGATCCGCACAAAAACTAAAAAATTCCGCGCGGATCCCGCGGGATTGAAAAGTGTGCGGGATTGCAATCCCTAAGCTAAACGTATTATTATAACATTTAACAGCAGTTAGCAGCATTATTGTAATCCACCTGTGAGGACAAGTCATAGTAATTGTTTGAAAAGTCATAGTAATTAACTTGAAATCTCGTTAATTTTCTGAAAAACATTAAGTTAGCTGACAAACTAAAACACGTTTAGGATTTTTATGACTGATTCTCAAATGCAGAGCATTTGATGATAATCAGATACAGTTCGAGTGTTAAAAATGAAAAAACTAAACTTCAATGCTGAAGGCTACATCAAGTGTATTTTCATCTAATAATTTTTTCAATTTATTTTTTACATCCTACTTACTTGACGGTGAAGTAAACCTAGTAAACATAGGGCTCGCCCTACTATAAACGGTCATCAGGAATGCTAACCCGGACAAAGGGAGTCTTCATCGGAAGTAGATGAAAGAGAGGCAAATTCTGGTATAACACTCAACAAGGTCTTCTCTATACGGAGAAAGCGTACATGTTCACAAATCAATTAGCTGGAGGAGAATAAATCATAATCGCTTTTATGTAATCTACGACTTCGCTTTACATGAATATCTGCCATGAAAGCAACCTTAAGATGTGCTATGGAACCGTTATAAAAAGATGTTCTTAGGATAGAGTTATTTGCAGAGCTACTTCCCATTTTTCTTTTTCTAAACTTAATGTTTTAGAGCTAGACTAATAGCTTTTAGTATAGTTCTGTCTATCCATTCATATTGTCCGTTGCCTTGTGGAGCAATTCTGGTTTAGATGGAATCGTTTTTCTTTAGGAACAGGGTCCCAAACTCTTGGCTTTGTGAATCAAATAATAAGAAGAGACTGAAAAAGAGGCGCATAACAGTGTTCGGCGTTATATTCTAAAACTTAAGTACGAATGGGTAGCGTGAGTCCATTGCCATGAGGATGTTATTATTTTCAGTTGTAGATTTCTGGATCTAAACGTTTAGATAAACGCTTCCACAGCTTCTTTGTCTGAATAAGACAACCTTGGGGAGTTTATAGAAGCGTGGTTTATGTCTATTGTATGTTGTAATGGTTTGTACGTTGCTTGATTTTATGATTGAGTAAGGTAGGTTTCGAGTTTTGCAGTAAAGCAATTTTCTTTTATATCCAGGATGACATACTTTTCGAGGCATCTTGAAATTGAACATCATCTGGAGAAGATATTGTCTGCAATATTTCGGTATCCATTTCTGTATGAGATTGTGTAAATTATGTTTATAAATTTTAAACCCCAGTGTTTGTCTAAAGCATTTATTTACATTTCTAGCGGATCATTAAAACTGGGAGAGGTCAGGCAAGCTTCAGAAATTTTTTTTTGAGTTTTTTTTTATCAATTATTTGCCATGCAGGGTTAAATCCTTGTTGAAAAAGCTCTCTTATTTGAATAAGTGCCATAACTTACCGGTGCAGTTACGAATCCATAAAGTGTATTATACAAACAATACTATAATTCGATTTAATTCCCGTAAGGCTCGAGGCTATGGCATATTCATTAAAATATCATTTCTTTTAGGGACGATTTCATTGTTCCAGTTTCGATGAAATGACCTTAGAATTCAAGTTTTTTTTTTTTTTATCTCTTTTCCTTGTTTATCTCTATTCTGGCATTTTTAACTACGCGTAGAAAGCGATTAAAATTTGTTTTGTGCTCTTGGACCTCTTTTCTATAGATGGTTATATCGTCAAGTTAAGCGTGTGTTTTCCAGTGTATTGGCCTGATTCATCCTTAACCTGCTGAAAAATTGGTACGACGTTCGTGCAACCAATGGGTAATTGTTTGAACTCATTTAATTTACCATTAGCTTCAAATGCGATGAACTAGTAAACTTCCAATGGTATTTTTACCTGATTATACTCCGATTTGAGGTAAATTGTGCTAAAAACATTAGTAGCTGCTTTTTTTAATAACAATTTATTGATTTGGGGTGTTAGATATTAATCAAATGGAGTGTATAAATTTATCGTATTTGAATAATAGATCGCAAGGCGATTCTTGTTTTCTGTTTATGTTACAAAACATTGAGTACACCAAGGACCACCTCTCATATGAATTGTATCTTGTTTCAATATACGGTTCATATCGTTGAATGTAAAAGAGACATTCTAGGGAATCTTTTTGTGAGATTGTTGTGACAGGTTTAATTTTGTTGATATCAACTCCGGATGATAAGGCGTATGTGGTGCATTTCATGCTGTCTGTTGCGAAGTAAATTTTATTGGTTCTTTATTTCCTTCAAAATTGATAGTAACTAAGGAATGTTGTATTAGTGCGTCCATTCCGACAATTATAGGCGACACTAAGTTGTCAACAACAAGCAACTGTACTTCAATTTTTCGGAAAACATTAACTATGATTTCTCTAACTTTTAATGCCGAGTGTTCAGCCTGAGATATCTGTTACGTGAATTAAGTGTCATATGGAAGGTTTCAATGCCTAAGTTCTGAGATAAAAAATGTTTTGTCGGAACCGGTATCCCTGTGTAATATTTTTGTTTATGGTAACGTCAACAAATCTATCAGGTGAACTAATTACTTCTATGACCAAAGACATTGGCTTCTCCTTCTCGTTGTCGTTTTCTTTAACGTTGTCGTTTTCTTTTTTTTTTTTAACTACTGCTATAACGTAGAGTTTTTTTTTGTATATCTTTAAGAGACTGACAATTGCCCAATGACCCATATTTTGACAATGAGTACAGATAGATGTGCGTTCCGGGCATTTGTTTTTTGATGTGACAAACCACCACACCAGAAGCAAGGAGATTTGGTAATGGTAGCAGCCGCAGTTGTTGTTAATTAAAAGCATCAGTTGTTTATTCCATTGTAAAGATACATTTATGATGCGCATCTAGGTTATTTTCTTTAGATTCAAGGAGTCGTCGTCGAATTGAAAGTAAATAAATACCAATAATAAGTACGTCACATATTTGTAAACTAGTATGTTGTTTAGCTGTAAGACGTTTTGTTAGACAGTTTCTGGCAAATAACCTTAAAAAGTTTAAACTTTTTAAGGTTCTAAAAGTTTGTGCTACCTTTACATTTTTGACTAAATCGTCTTCTTGCTATTTAAGTGAACGAAATATAGTGCATCATATTAGCCGTTTAGTTGTTTTTGAAACGTGTGGTCGAGTATTTTTACTGCTTGATGCTTCGTTCTATAAGGTTGTATCCTAAGTTATTGCTATTATTAAATATTATTGTAATGGATTATTGTAATTATCATTGTTATTGTAATTATTATTAAAGCATTATATATTATTGTAATTACTATTGTTACTATGTAATTAATAAATGGATGTATTGTATTGCTTTCACTCCACATTAAACAAATATTAGTTAAAATTTACAGTCTTCTATCATATTGGCTTTGTTTAGGTAAGTAATAATTTTTTTCCGGTACATATAATCGCTTGTTTTGTCGCATAGTATTTATTATTTTGAACATCCATAACTTTATATTTATCAAAGCTGTTGTGGAATCGTAATAAAAAATCTATTTTATTCTCTTTGGTTTTTGTCAAATATAAAGTCAAACACAGCAAACTAATGAAGTAAAAGATAACATAATATGTAAAGTTAAATGACGTAATCATGTAAAATGTTAAATATATAGGGTGTTATATATATAAAGTGTCTGCGTTCATAAAAAAAAAGATAAATTGGTGATTTCTTTTTTTTTTTTCTCATCTAGTTTGATCCAGAAGAGGTTTTTAAAAAATGATACAGAATCACTCCAACTAAGTAAACGAGTAGTTTTAATATCCGAGATCTGTTTTACCTTTAGGCTAATCTTGCGTACAACTCTTATTGATTTTTGGGTGTCTAACGTGATGAGTTTGTTAAAATGAGCAAGAAACGAATGTCACTAGAACATCGCTATGGCAATATCATTTCAGCCAGTTTTTAATGTTAATATTTGGCCTTGTTTTTTCAGAAACCACTAACCTTTTTTTTTAATGCTACATTTCATATGGTTCCAATCTTCCATGATCGTCAGTTTTTAAATATTTCAGTGGAGTTTGGGACAATAATCCTACATGACTACTACAATATGCGGATTCTGGGACATTGACATTTTTTTATATGCATTGACAGTGGCGCATTGCCAGTTTTCAAGACATAGTTAATGAATTCAAGATGTTATTATATTTTTATCTCATTGTTAATATCATGCCGGAACCTGCAAAGAAGTATAAAACTGTATCTTTTTCGTAATTTATTCTAGACCAAAGAGTTTATCATAGTCCATAAATGTAAAGCACGGTTTTAATTTGTAGTGTCCAATGGCTAGGGTATGAATACCGTCTTCCAAAATGACTCTTGTCGTCGTTAGCGCTGAGAGCCACTTTGTTGATTTCTTCGGTGTAAATGTCATGGTCATGTGATCGTATAACGTTCATGGTTTGTTATTTTTAAAAAAAATTTATTCTTTAAAAATTTCACAAGGTATTGATAACTTCTTGAAAGTCAAGACCTTCATTCAATTTTTTCAAGACGTAAAGGCACAAATGGCCGCAATAAGAAGTGTTACCAAATTGTACTCTTTCACTGTTATAATAAACTGGACTTTTCAAGTAGTCGACCAGCTCAACAAGAGGAGGCTGAGCATAAGAGTCGAAGCTGTATTTTCTGTCTCCGTCTTTATACCAGCATACCCAATGAAACCCATCCGTGCTTGAATCTCCCGTATTCACAATTCCACATTCTTTTTTTCTTGTCTTTTTCGGTAACTCATCCCTGACAAACACGCCTTGAAAGTTTTTTAATTTTAACTGTTTAGCAGACTTTATCAATTGAAAGTTAGTTAAAGCTTCATTAGGTAAAACAATTCCTTCTACGTCAATCCATTGAAAGTTGATCATTTTTTTAATTTCTTAAAAAGTTTATCCGAATTTTTTTAACAAGCGATTTTTCATAGAATAGCGCCTAAAAAGGGTATACTATTAAAGGGTGAGTTAGGTCCGAGTAATAAACCAGCTCCAACAGATTGATAACCTTTTCCAGTTTTAATGAAGAGTCCTTCACCAATAGTAGGTTTTACCCAAGGTCTTAAAAAGACTCCTGATCCCGCAGCAGTCATTTTCATTCCATTTCCATTCTTTTTCAAGTAAACGATTCCTCTTCCTGCAATTTTGTCAACCATAGCAGAGCCAGCAGAAGAGCCTACACCTGCTAGCAATCCGGTGGCTAGAGCAGGAACTGCTCTTGTGGCAAGAGTGCTACCTAACATACCTAATAAAGGTAGAAGAGCTCCGATGAATCCGCCTTCAATGGTTGAGTTGTATGCAATTTGTCTTTTGCTCAATTTAAGAGTGACTCCTTTACCAGCTTCATACGCTTTTCTAATTTTGTTCAATTGCGAATTAGTGATAGCGAGAACATGTTTACCGTTCAAGTCTTGATGAGAAAGCTTAATGCTAGTATCGGTTTTATCATGCATAGCTTTTTTAATTTTATCAGATTGGCTCTGCGAGATATTAATTTTGATATTTTGATAATTGCTCATTTTTTATGTATTAAAAATTATTTATTTCACTTCTCGAATATGATATCGCATTGTAATATCCTCTCCACGAAAATCAACCAAATCTCCATTCTGATCAATGATGCGAGTAACCATTGTTGAAATTTCAAACAGTTTAACAGGAAGATAAATCAAATGCATTGGTCTCTCGATGATTTTATAGCCAGGACTAACATTTGGATAAAAGGAGTAAATGCAATTTAATTGGGTTCCATTAATATAGGATGATCCGATAACGTTGTTAACGATTCTGATGGTGTTAATGCTTGAAATTCTAACGATATGATCCGACTCGTATTCGGAATTGGAATTTAATTTTCTTTTAGTAAACCCTAAAACTGAAGAGATGCTATTCTCCACGTTAAAGTCAATCAAATAATTCAAACCAAGTTTAATGGTTGATTTTAAAGTATTAAGATTGATTCCAATTTGAAGGTTGTTTGGAGAGTAATTAATTTTATTTGCAATAATATAACTTCCACGTTGAGCTGTTTTTATTGTGTTTAAAATAGACTTTTGCAAATACTCATTGATACCTTTAATCTCATAGTTTCCTAATGGAATGATAATGTTCTCCCAATTAGCTCCATTGTTCATGCTGTATTTGAAAGAATTGTTTTTACTGTTTACATTTGGAATGCTGTTGTAAGTCTCAAGACCGAGAAAAGCCATTTCATAACTTTTTCCTTCGTCAAAAACGATTTTATCCAAAAAATCAGTGGTGATAACACTTGATTTTCCATCTACATCGATGATTATACCTGACATTTTTTAAATAAGAATTATTTTTTAAATTGTTTTAGAAAAATAAAAAATCGTCAAATCCGCTTCGGTACTTTCCCTCGTTCTTTTTAGAAGAGAGATCGATGACGGCAAATCCGTGAGGTTCATTCCAGCAATGATTGCAAAAGGCTTTAAATTCTTCTATTTTCATATCGCAGGAAACGTGATCTTGATAAATGTGATTAACGCTTTTTTGGTCTTGTTTAAAGAGGCAAATAAAGTTAGCATTTTCTCTGATGGTATGTCTTGGAATCTCGAAATAATTTTGAGCGAGGTAAAAGCAGTCGACGTTGGAATGTCTTCCTCGGATGTAATATTTTTCACACTTGTTTTGATTGGTCAATTGCAAATCGTCAAAGATCATCAAATTGTTTTTGGTTGAGTCTAAGGATTCAGGTTCAGGTACATCATCAGCCGTTTCAAAGAATTGACACTCCATATCATCATTGTCGGAATATTTTTTTGAAATTTCCTCAATAACATCTTCAGGGTTTAAATTCAATTTTTCCATTTCGTCTTGTACATCATCCGTTAACAAATCAACAATATCCTTTTTAGGAAGTTTATTTTCGAATGATCTTTTGAGTATTTTGTATTCAGGTTGAAAAAGAGATTTGCCAAAGACTTGCAAGCGGCTGTAATCTAGCCAGCCAGGTCTTAAAAGTAAATTGAGTAGTAACGTTGTTTTTCCGCAACCAGACTTTCCAACGATGATTCCGCGTATACTTCTAGGTAAAAGCGCGCTGTTGTTTCTTTTGGTTTTCCCAATTTTACATGACAATTTCATCACTTCCATTTTTTATATTTAAAAGGTTTTTATATATGTTAAAAATGTACTGCGTTAAGTGTAGAAGAGAGACTGAAACCATTCACTTGAAAAACGAGATCACAAAAAACAACAGACCTATGTTGAAAGGGACTTGCAACTCTTGTGGGATAACAAAATGCAAGTTTGTTTCATCGCATGGATCATCTTCGCATGCGGTCAATGGAGGAGACTTGGTGGAATCGATCAACAATTTTTCAAAAAAAATAAAGCTTCCATGGGCAAAGTTTCCAGGAGAAATGCACGTTCCAGGGATGAACTTTGCAGGACCTGGCACCAATTTGGATAAAAGACTCACTTCCACAGACATGTATCAAGAGTGGAGCAAACCGGTGGATAGAGTGGACAATGCTGCATATCACCACGATTTAGCTTACAAGTATTTTAACGACAAACAAAACAGAAATTTAGCAGATCGAATGATGCTTGAAGAAATGGATTCTATACAAAATCCTACTCAGAGAGAAATAAGCGAGCGAAAAATCATCGAACCCATCATCAAAGCCAAAGCTAAATTTGGATTGGGTGTGAGTGATTTGAAATGGACGGATCAGCTTGCAGAGGAGCTTCATAAACCGGTGATTCATCATTTTAAAAGAAGAAGGGTGATTGTGAATGACATTGATGAAATATGGGCTGCTGATTTGGTGGATATGCAATCGTTTTCAAAATTCAACAAGGGTGTAAAATATTTACTCATGGTGATCGACGTGTTTTCAAAGTATGGATGGATCGTTCCGTTAAAAAGCAAAACGGGTCTTGAAGTGGCAGAATCGTTGAAAAAGATTTTTGGTGAAAGAAAATGCGTCAAATTGTGGGTAGATAAAGGAAAAGAGTTTTACAACAAGCACGTGAGAGCGTTGGGTGTGCAATTATACTCCACTGAAAACGAGGAAAAAAGTTGTGTTGTCGAGCGATGGAACAGAACGATGAAAGAGATAATGTTTAAATATTTTTCAGCCAACAATACCAATAAATACATTGACGTATTAGATGAGATGGTGAAAAATTACAACAACACAAAGCACTCTTCTATCAAAATGACACCAGTGGAAGCTAGCGATGAAAAGAATAAAGGTAGGGTATGGCGGAATCTGTATGGAAAGGATCAAACATTACCAGCAAAACCGAAATTTTCCATGGGCGATCAAGTGCGGATTGCAAAAAAGAAGTCTCATTTTGAAAAGGGGTATACGCCGAGATGGACTGAGGAGGTTTTTACAGTGTCAAAAGTTCAGTATTCGAATCCGCCTACGTATAAAATCTCTGACGCTAACGGTGAAGAAATTCAAGGCACCTTTTACGAGCAGGAGATGCAAAAGACGCATCAAGACATATTCAGAATTGAAAAAATCATTCGCAAAACAAAGAGCAAGTCGTTAGTCAAATGGTTGGGATATCCAGACTCGTTCAACTCATGGGTAGATAATAATGAATTGTTAAGTTTGCAAAAATAGACGCGTCGTTTTGTATGACAAGAAAAAAATTTTGAATTTTGAGTTAAATAAATTTCTTTTCATATAAAAAATAACAATGAGTATGTTAGATAATGAATTTTTAGAAGATCAGCGCGATGAAATATATGAAAGCGAAGACGAAGCTATCATATTTAGTTGGTCTAGTTCAGAAGACGATGATTCTGATGATGATAGTTCTGATGATGATTCTGATGCTGAGGATATGCCTTACAATAGGTCTATGTTGGCTGACCCTGAAGATGGTGATCCTGAGGATTTACCTTGTGATCATTATGATGATTATGTGGCTAATCCTGTAGTTTTAGATTACAATGATCCTGAAGATTTACCTTACAATGAGTCTATGTTGGGTGATCCTGTAGTTTTAGATTACAATTCGATGAGTGTTGAAGAACAAAATGAATATGATGATTATATATATAATGAATTGTTAGAAGATATGCGTAATGAAACGGGAGGAAACAACTTTACCATTTACATCGAAGATGATGAAAGCGTAGAATACATTAATAAGGAGGAGAAAAGAAGAAATAGATTAAAGATTAAAGCGTTGATTAAAGGTTTTAAAAAAGATAAATATAGAGTGTGCGCTTCTGCTGCTTAAAAAACGATAATCATTTTATTCTTTACATGTGAAGAATAAAATGATATAAAAATTTATTTTTAATATGTAAAAATGCATGCTCCTCACAAGTTTTTTAGAAATGTTGTATCAGCAGAAGTCCACAGTTTGGATTTGCAATTAAAAATTTTGGAAGAGAGGGTTAGAGAGTTGGAGGAAAGAAGACCAAACAACATTATTGTGTCTACGAAAACGTTAGATCATCCACCTTATTTCAACGTTAACGAACAATATGAGATTTTTGCTCAGAAAGACATTAAATTTGCTGCTCTCTCACATACAATGATAGATTTATCCATTGGGCTGAATTTGGAGAAAGGTGTTGCAGTGATAACATTAATGAATAAAATTACTGATCAATTGAATTATAGAAAAAACGAAGTTATTATTTCAGAGTCTGTAGATGATGTTATTATGGACGTGAATAGTAACAGCAAACAGGACGTGATTGTTAAAAAAGGAGAAAAACTTTGTAAGATTAGTTACATTGATTTAAAATAGTTTTTTTCGCTTAATAAAAATGGAAATATTGAATGAAAAACTTTATCCAGTTCTTCCATCAGCTCCTATAGATGAAGGAGGACATGTTTATAGGCTTCAGAAAATAAGCGAGATTCAGAAAGAGATAGAGAGTGAAAAAGCAAAGCGAGTTCATCTAAGCAAAAAGTACCATCGCGTGTTTAGAATCATTTCGAATGTGGACAATGTGATGCAAGGATTATGTATAGCACTAGGTGCGACTGGAATAGGGCTTTTGTCTACGATTATTGCCAGTCCAGTAGCGATTGCGTGTGAAGGTGTGGCTATTGGAATGGGGTTTTTATCCATTGTAGGAGGACAAGTCAACAAAAAACTAGCATTAAAAGCGGAAAAGCATGAGAAGATCAAAGTGTTGGCTGAGTCGAAATTGAATACGATTAGTGAACACATTTCCAAAGCGTTGATAGACGGGAAAATAAGCGATTCAGAGTTTCAATTGATTCTTGGTGAGCTTCAAAAATTTAAATCCTTGATGGAGGAAATACGAACCAAAACCAAAAAGGGAATAGATGAAGTTACTAAAGAAAACTTGATTCAAAAAGGTCGAGAAGACGCGATTCAAACGTTTAACAATTTGTTTAAAAAAGGATCAACGTAGTCGTAAAAACCAATTTATGTTTTTTTTCCACGTATTTTAAAAAGATGTTTTTCTTTAAAATACAAGACCTAAATAAAAGGGATGAAATTGTGAAACAAATTAATGACAGAAGAAAGAGAATTTATCAGAACAGCATCAACGACAACATTTCAGATGTTAATTTTCAAGCTGATTTGAGCAAGCTGTTCAAGCCGATCATAGAGAGCAATGAAAAGATGATCAAGAGCCTGTCAGTCGATCAAAAAAAGAAAAGGTCTTTCGAAGTGAACAAAGTTGGAGATAAAATGTACATTGGAAAAATGGAGGTTGAAATAGATGGAAATGATATCGTTGTCGGTGGTGAAAGGTATGAAGGGACAAAAGGTCTTTGGGAGCTGATGACTGAATTAACAATACCAAAGAGCTATACCAATGAAGATTTGCAAAATTATGAAAAAATTTTAATGGATAGTGATGCTATAAGATCTGATTCGCAACCGCATAAACCGAAATCATCAAGAAGACCAAAGTATCAGCAACTTATTGCTCCTATTTGGGAAAAAATGATGCGTATTGAAAAAGGTAAAAAAGGTCGCGGTGTCATTATTCTTCCAGGCGATCCTAATGCGTTGGTGGAAAAGCTTGAATTGAGTATTGCTGCATGGCATGCTGGGAATAAAGAGTCAAGAAATGTGGCTGTTGCTATTTGCGATGAGCTGTTGAGACAAGGAGAGATTAATAAAGAGGAATATAAATCGTTAATGAAGACTATTGATAAAATTATTTAAAAAATTGTTTTTATTTAAAAAATGCTCATTGTGAACAAAAGAAGATATGTGAAAAAGAACGTTGTTGGAGGAGGTGGTATTGTAGACATGATTAAAAATTTCATAAAAAGAGCAGCTGCGTCAAGTGTATCAAAAGCAACAGTGAATTTGCTTAAAAATGCTGCTACAAGTAAAATTGGACAAGAAGCGATTACAGCTGCAAAATCTGCTGGGACAGAGTTAGCCCTTTCAGCCATCTCCGCTGCTAAAGACGTGGCTATTGATAAAGGTAAAAAGACCATTGAGAAATTAAAGACTGGTTCATCTATTCAAAGTAAGAAAATGTCTAAAAAGAACGCGATTCGAATCCAAGACCTGGTGAAAATGGGACAGGGTATGAAAATAGTATGAAGATAGCATTCTATTGCGATGACTTGTTATAAACTTGCAATGTCTTGCAATGAGAGACATTTAAATGAATTAAATAATTTTTTTTATTATATAAAAAATGATAAGTACTGAGCGATTAAGAGTTACTGAGAACCCAGAGTATGATATTGGTATTGAAAAAGTTGATTTTTTTGAGTACCTTCCAACCAATCTCGATTTAAATTCTTCAGGCACGATTACTTTTGAGATTGACTGTCAATCGATTCAAACAGTACCATCAGAGGCTTACATTCTTATTGAAGGAGTGTTGAAAAAGAGCGATGGAACCTTTTATGATGCTAAAGACAACATTGCACTGGTGAACAACGCTTTGATGTATTTGTTTAATGATGTGACTTATGACTTGTCGGGAGAGCAAGTGGAAAGAGTGATGTATCCAGGTCCAGCCACCACCATACTTGGATTGATGAAATATCCTTATGGATTTCAGTTTGCTGATGGATTAAAACAGATGTGGTATATGGATACGTCAAATCTTGTTGGAAATTCAGGATTCAATGTTAGACGAGACCACTTGTTTGCAGACACTACATCCGTTGGAGCTTTTTCGTTTAAAATTCCGTTGAAACACATTTTTGGATTTTGCGAAACCTATGACAAAGTTGTTTATGGGTTTAGACATACCATCACCTTTACAAAGAAAGAATGCGATGATGCAATTTATAGAGCGGAAAGTGTTAGTGCAGGAATGATCAACCTTAAAAAATTCAGACTTTATATGCCTCGCGTTGAATTAGATATTTCGAAAAAGACTGATTTCATGAATTTAATAGCTCAAAAAATTCCCATTCAAGTGGCTTATAAATCAAACAAATGTGAAAGACAGCTTATTCCAGCTGGTCAAACAGAATTTACCTGGTCGCTTGGAAGAGTTACTGACAAAAGCATTCCAAGATTTATCTTGTTCGGACTTCAGACAAACAGAAATTCCAGTCAAACAGTTAATCCATCACTATTCGACCATTGTGATGTTAGCAATTTTTACGTGACTGTTAACGGAATAAAGTATCCAAATTACAATTACGACTTGAATTTTGGAGAAAAGAGAGTGGTCATGGCTTATTCAGATGCGTTCTCTTTTGATGAAAAATATTACGGTACAAATGAACTTGTTTGTCAATCTGGGTTAAGCTTGCTTGAATATATAAAATTATATCCGTTGTTCTTTGTGGATATCAGCAAGCAAAAAGAAAGAGTGGCGTCGGAAACAGCTGAATTAGTGGTAAACCTTAAATTTCGAACTTCAACTATTGCAAATACCGTTATTTTTGCAGTGGTGATCTCTGACAAACTGCTTAAATTTGTTTCAGACGGAACCAACATGACTGCTGTTTATTAGTTTTTAATCTGAATAAAAATGGATAGCAAAACGTAAAAAGAATTGCGTGAATTAGGTAAAAGCCATGCGATAAAGGGTTACTCGGAAATGAAAAAGGATAAGCTTGTGAAAGCAATAAAAAACACAAGACCAGTCATTGGTGAACATTCTAAAGAATCATGATTTTTTGAATTGACTTAAAGAAAATCTTGGTATAATAAAATGAGATATACAACATCGTATTTGAAAAATTTGTTGGATGAAAACGGCGTTAGTAAAACAGCAGATGATTTAATAACGTTGATGATGCTTGCGGTTGAAAATAATTTGATCAGTAAAGATGAGATTTTAGAAAGAGCAAAAGAAAAAAAAGTAAAGCCTCCTCCAAAAGAAAAAAAACCTGTTGATCCAAAATGGGAATGGCTTAGTTTAGTTAAGAAAAAACCCATCACTGTGAGAATAACCAACATTGAAACGGGTGAGGTGACTGAATACAAGTCTCTTTACAAAGCGATGGCAGGGACTGGACGTGGATGGAGATATTTAGAGCGTCGAGATGGAAAGGTGGATGATGGAATCAAGATTGAATTTTTAAATTCTGAAAAGCTTGAAAAACGTAAAAAGCAGCAAAATTGATTTTTTAACTTTTAACATGTTAAAAAATTGACTTAAATAAAATTCTTGGCATAAATAAAAAGATGGAGAGGAAGTATGTGATTGAATTTGATACCATGGGTCGTGCGCATCTGTTTGATGAAGAAAAAGAAATTCATGCGGCTGGATGCGAATTTACTGCACATGACGAGTGGGGAAGAAAGTATACGATTAGATTTGATGAAATGGGTCAAGCACATGTATACGACTCAATAAGCGAAATTTTTGCCAATTATCTTGTTTCATAAGTTTTTAATTCTCCCGCGAAAAGAATTAAAAAACGGTAAAAACTTTTCGAAGAAGAAAATATGCTGAAAGTGTGCCAAGATTTAAAAAAATTGAATTCACCTATCCAACTTAAATTCTACCATTTTGCGCGGCGGGGACTGAACTCTAATTGTGTGGGTAAAAAGTCGAAAAAGCTTCCAAAATATCTGTATTTGAATTAGTATTTGTTTGTATTTACCCTTTGAACTCATCACGATGGGTAACAGAGGTAACTGTGCAGTAATAGGGTGTTCGAATAGCCATTATAAACTTTTTAAGTGGAAAAAACAAGAATGTAATGTTCATGAAGGTTTGAAAAAAGAACAATGTGGTTGTAATCGTCCTTTTAATCTTTACTGTTTTCCAAGTTCTTTAAGAAATTCTAGAAAAAGAGAAAAGTGGAAAATTTTGTTAAAAAGAGAAGGTAAAAATAAGAAAGAATGGAATCCATGCGACAGTGATCGTGTTTGTTCGATGCATTTTGTAGATGGAACACCTACGATTGCTAATCCAGATCCTACTTTAAATATGGGATATAATTCTACTAACATTAAGCCAAGAAAGAGTTTATATAAACGTTGCCCAAAATCGAACTTTTTAATTTTGAAAAGTATTAGCACAGAATGTAATGATATGAATAATAATACAAGTGAAGATAATACCAATGAGTTAAGTAATAATAATGATAATACAATTTATTTACCACCTCCAAGCTGTGAACATTCATATGCTAGTCAGTCATTGCTAAATGTGTGTGAAGGATGTAATTCTAAAACGTCTTTGATTGATTCACTCATTAAAAAAGTTAATTTCTTGAATATATCCTTGAAGCAACTAAACCAAAAACAAGTTAATCAAACTAAGAAATTAATGATTTTTTCATGCAACAAAGTTAAAACAGACAAAAAAATGAACTTTTATACAGGGATACCTACAATAGCTTTATTTAATGCTATCTTCTTACTTATTATACCATTTCTTCAAAAGCTTAGTTACTGGCGAGGACCAAAACATGTTCAGAATACTAGCAAATTAAAGCGCAGATTTCAGTCAACTAAATATAGAAAACTTTCTCATCGTGACGAATTTTTTTTAACAATTGTGCGACTTCGTCTTGGTATTCTTAATGAAGACATTGCAGAACGATTTGGAATTTCTCCTACAACTTCTTCTAACATATTTACCACATGGATTAAACTTATCAGCAGTGTGTTAGGTAGTGCTCTTATTGTATGGCTTCCACGTGAAACCATCAGGGAAAATTTGCCTAGTGTATTTAAGAATGCAGGATATTACAAGTGTCGTGTGATTATTGATTGTGCTGAAGTTTTTATTGAACGACCCAAGTCTCTTTTAGCACAAGCCTCAACTTGGTCTGATTATAAACAACACAATACATTTAAGTTTCTTGTTGGAATTTCGCCTAGTGGTTTTATTACTTTTTTATCTGATTGTTATGGTGGAAGATGTTCAGACAGTTTTGTTACAAAAGACAGTGGCTTTTATGACTTGTTAGAGCGTGACGATGAAGTCATGGCAGATCGTGGATTTCAAATTCAGGAAGAACTTTTGTTAAAATTTTGTACTTTGATAATTCCTCCAGGTGCTCGTCTCAAAAGTCAAATGATTGCATCTGAATGTAAAAAAACTAAAAAAATAGCAAACTTAAGAATACACGTTGAACGAGTCATTAATAGAATGAAAACTTATAGAATTTTAAAGAATGTTTTTCCACTAACAATGTTGCGTCATGTTGATGATATTGTGAGGGTTTGTGCTGTACTCTGTAACTTGAAACCTGTATTAGTCGATAATTCAAGAGATAGAAATATAAAACCTTAAAGTTGTTAAATAATTAAGTTAATTTGTTAATTAATTAAGTAATTTGCGTACGTGGGGGGTAGATGGGTGATGTTCAACAAGTGTATGTACGCAAACTCAAAAAATCGAGGTGTTCACTTGCCAATTAGTAAAAGGTGATTGCCGCCTACGTTCATGGCCTGCTAAGGCTATAAAAGTTGAACAGCACAAAAAAATAGTGATCACGTTTGCGAGCGTGAATGGAAAAACAGCACAAAATGAATTCTAGATAAATTAATGTTAACTTATTTCTAGAAATAAAACTTACTAATCTTTCAAGTTTTAATATTAAAACCATGTGGGGGGAGGGGAGGGTGTATGAAAATGTCATTAAAACGTCAAATAAAGTTACTTTTCAAAAAACTACGATGATTGAAGCCTGGGAACAAAAAAGACCTAAAAAGTTGGCCTCCCTGGCCTAAACTTAAGAGCCACAAGTTTCGCTTCCCTTACCTTTTCTAATCCATCACATTTAATTATATCAGCACTAATAATTAGGCACATAACGAACTAAGAAAAAGTTACTTCACGTTGAATTATTTTCCTAACGATATATCATACTTACGAGTCCAAAGGAGAAATATTTTTTTTATTATCTCTTAATTTCCACTTTAAACAGTTATAACTCACGAACCATAGAACCCCGTATCGTGAAATATTTTAGTGAAGGGAGGGGGAGGAGGATCATTTTTCAAAAAAGAGGCACTTTATAGTAGCAAATAAGTATATTGCTTGATCTTTATAACAAAATTTAGACGATACAGAGGACAAATGGTAGAAGGAGAGGGCGATTGCTACAAAAGGGGGCGTTAATTGCCCCGTATGTTCGTTCTCGAAATGCCGCTACTGATATTCCCGGGATTTTGATAATATAAAAAAAAGGAACATCCATATAATTTTGACATAGTTGTCACTTTTATAGTTGGGGGGGGGGCTGAAACACAAATTAAGGGAGCTTAGGCATTCAGAATCAGAATTTGAATAGAAAAAGCAGAAATTTCTAGAAATGCAGCCATATTTATTTTTCCTTATCAAATAAAAAACAAGCTATATAAACTGCCATATATTGTCACAGTGGAAATCTTATTAAGCCTGTACTAAATGCTACCGAGGAAGTCGAAGAACTTAATGATAAATATCAAAAAATATTTTAACTAACAATGTTAAATGCACTAATCAGTTACTTTATCAGATGGTTGGTTACCTGAAAAGGACAGTATTAAACAATGGCCAATGTTTTTCCCAACCATTCTCGCTTTCACACATTCACAACATATTAATGACACAAGCCAAAGTGTCACCAGTCAAAGTGTGGTTGATTATAAGTTGAATACCAATTGTAGGCAGTTTGCATAACAAGTTTAATCCAGTTTCCAATTATTCAACAAAGCTTAGTGTTGAATAAAAATTGTGCTCAAATAATGTTTATAGTAATAGTCTATAAAATCACACTTGAGTTCTTCCCATTTGTTATTGTCAAACTTTATATGTTCAATAAAATTTCCATGAGGTGTCCACACCATAAAATATGAGTGATGGTGCCTTGTAACAGCCATTTGTACAAGGCATTGCATATAATATGCATGATTTTTATTTAAAGAAACACCAACATCATTTTTAATCAAATATGGAAGTTTTATGCTTGGATCAAGTGGGGACAAGTAATTTATAGAAAATGGGCATTTAACTTCAAGACATGCAGGTGGACAACACAAACAAGTAACGATACAATCAGGACTACCACCAATGAAGGGAACATCTCTATCTAAAAATAGCCCACAATCATGCATTGCTACACCTTTATGATTGATTTTTAAAATTTCATAAAAACAATTAACAGCATTTTGTTCCATTTCCCTGCCATACTTTATTGCAGGTATGTTTGAATTAACAAACGACATGCCAGATATACGTTGATTTAACTCCCACATATCAGCATCAATTTTATTTAACTTGTTCATTTTTGTCCAAACATTATAACTTTTTGAAGCTGTTATAACACCTTTTCTATATTCATACCAGTATTTGTTTTTATTTTGTCCTTTGGTCAACTGCTCAATTTCTTCAATATTTTTAAGCGTCATATGAAGTGTTATATTTTTTTCAAATGATAATATATCTTTTGACATAACCAGTATATCATTAACACTCATTAGATTTGATTGGCAAGTACTAATGTCGTTTACGACTTCTAAACTAAAGTCAATATCTGGTTTTGAGACAGCATTAAAAATGATGGAATTAGGCGCTATTTCTTTTAATGCTTTTGCAACATCCTGAAGATTAAGTTTAGTAGAATAATTAGAAATTGGATTAAATTTCTTATACAAACTGTCTACAAATGGTCTTTTTTTTTTTAAATCTTGAGAAAAATTTTCTCTGCTAAAATCTAGATTTTTAATTTTAACAGGTAAAACATCTTTTCGATTTGGAAGCCATTGATTTGAAACCATTGTGCAAGCCGGATTTGTTAAGCCCATTCTTACAGCAGCTTCAATTCTAAACATTGCTGCAGCAACATGGTTACATGTTTGGCTCATTCCTGCCATACATGTACAGTGACAAGATCGGATTTTAGCATTTTCTTTTTCTATGATCAACCACAGTTTATGGCTTGTGTCATTAATACGTTGTGAATGTCTGCATTCGCCTTTTATTGCACAAAATGGACTTTCCTCACTTATACAGTGATAAGAGAGTTTTTGAAGCCAGCCTGTTTTATAAAAACTAAAAGCTTTTGAATTTTTATAATCATTTAAGTCATTGCTGCCTAATTCAGATGGGTTAAACATCAAATAGTTAAAAATATCTGGATACAAAACCATTGGCCATTGTTTAATACTGTCCTCTTCAGGTAACCAACCATCTAATAAGATAAACGGATCACTGCATTTAACATTGTTAATTAAAAGTTTTTTTTGATATTCATCTTTAAGTTCTTCGACTGCCTCGGTAGCAGTAAGTACAGGCTCAATAAAGTTTTCCATTGCAGAAAATACACGAGCAACTAATTCCCTCTTCGTTCCAGAAACACGCAAATTTCGAAGTCTTAAATACTGCTTTAACTCATAAACTTTCATTTTATTAATTAAATCGAAATCCATTATGAGTTTATCTTAGGATAAATAATCTTAACAAAAGAAAAGCTCAATGTTTACTTAAAAATCCTTTGTACGTAAAAGTTTATTTTTATTTTACCCACACAATTTGGATCCAGATCCTCAATATTTCTACGCGTTTTTTACGATCGGATTGGTGTATTGACTTAAAGAAAATCACGGCAGATATAAAATGAGTATCTATTCTTCAAAACCAGAATTAATTGCTAAAGAGCGAAAACTTGAATGCATCAAAAAAAATTTTCTTTCCATTAATAAAATGGGTGATAAAACTGATGCTAAAAAGCAAAAAGCAAAAACTAACGCCAAAGAGCGAAAAATTGAAAGTGGTATAAAGAAAAATCTTTCCGTAATAAAAATGGAAAACAAAACGTTGAAAGATCGAAAAGTATCAATGGCATCATTAAGAAGAGATGCTAAAGAAAGAGCTATAAAAGACTATACCAGAATGACTATGGAAGAGCTTGTTGAAGCTATAAGAACAACAAGACCTGTCATTGACCAAAAGCCTGTTAATGATCGAAAAGATCGAAACTATTCTAAAATGGATGTAGAAGAATTAAAAGAAATTGCTAAAGGGCAAAAAATAAGAGGATACTCTAAAATGAGAAAGGGAGAACTTATAATGGCTTTGCAGCCTCCTAGAGTTGTCTCTGCTCCTGCTACTTTTCGTAGACGAACGACTGAGGCAAGACCGTTGCCTGTTAATGCTACTGTAAAGCCTGCAAAAGTAAGGTTTGTTGTTAGTCCTAAAAAGCCTGTGCCAGCTCCTCGTCCTGCGGTTCAAAGACCTGTTCCAGCTCCAAGACCAAGGTCTAGCGACTTGATTTCATTCGAGCCTTCTACTCTCTTGCAAAATCAGGTAACAAGAGATGAACCCTCTATTCTTAACACACCGGTTGTTGATTCAACAAACGTTATTACACCTATACCTGTTCCAGCACCAAGACCTGGTTTATTTTCAACTCTGACGAGAGTTACAAAAAGTGTAGCATCCTATGTTAAAACTAAGTTTAACGATGTTAAAGAATGGATAGAACCCTACGTTCCTGAAGTAGTCAAGAAGAATGTGAGCGAATCGATAAAAAGATACAGTCTATCAAATCTCTTGTATCAAAAACAGTGTACAAACAGCCCTTGCCAAAGCCAATTATAGTAAAGTTTAAAATGACTGAACATTCAGCGGAGAGTTCTGTGAGGCAATTTTCTTATAGACCTTCTTCTCGATATCAAGACATTGCATCCTTTTTTAATTTGGTGAGAGAGTCTGCCATTCAAACCATGGAAGAGGAAAGAAACACCAGAGTAAGAATTATTTTAACGTGCAAAATGAAATCTGTAAGCATGATGACTGGTGCAGAAGTGACTCGGGAAGCGAGCTTTTCATCAAGATCAGAGATTGTTCTAGCAACTACAAATGTAAGAGAGCTCATGGGTGAGATGGAAGATAAAGTATTGGAAAGTAGTGTTAAATACAATGCTTTAGGATCTAATTCTACCCTGTCTAAGATTTTAAGGATGGATATTAACTTTACTGATTACGAGCCTATCAGCGGTTCCTCCTATATTAAGCTGTCTAAAGAGCTGAAAGACAAAAAGGCTATCATCAACATGGAAAACAAGGACGATCAATGCTTTAAATGGTCAGTCACTAGAGCGTTGAATTTAAAAAATACGCATAACGAAAGAATTGACAATGATCTTATTTTAAAATCAGAAGAGCTGAATTGGGATGGAATGGAGTTTCCTGTCAAGATCGCTCAAATTAAAAAGTTTGAGAAAAATAATCCAACTATTAGCATTAACGTCTTTGGGTATGAAAATGAAAAACTTTATCCTTTGCAAATATCTAAATTTACAGATCGAAAGCACTGTGTTGATTTGCTGTTTATTTCAAACGAAGACACTGACCATTATTGTGTGATTAAAAGTATGAGTCGGTTATTGTCAACACAAACATCAAAAGGTAAAAGAAAACAACATTATTGCAGAAATTGCTTGCAAGGCTATGAGCAGGAAGAAAAGCTTCAACAGCATCAACCTTATTGTTATGATAACACCTCAGTAAGAATCGAACTTCCTAAAGAAGGGACGACTGTTCAGTTTAAAAACTATCAAAAGGGTATGAAAGTTCCATACGTTGTCTATGCTGACTTTGAAAGTTTTATCAAACCCATCGAGGACAACACTGAATATAATAATAAAGAGTCGTACACCAAACAATACCAAAAGCACGTTCCAAGCTCCTTCTGCTATTATATCAAATGCTTTGACGATAATCTTTACAAAGAAAAACCAGTCATGTACACAGCTGAAAGCGAAGAGGATGACGTAGCTCAAAAGTTTATAACCATGCTTGAATCAGATCTTATAAAGATTCTTGACAAGATTGATATAGTAAAAAAGAAAGTGAAAACGGATGAGGATGAGAAAGATTATGAATCTGCAACCCTATGCCATATTTGCAATAAAGACCTTAACGATGATAAAGTGTGGGATCATTGTCATTTGACTGGAAAGTATCGTGGAGCTGCTCATAAGAAATGCAACTTGAATTATAAACTTCCAAAATTCATACCCATCATTTTACATAATTTGTCTGGTTACGATAGTCATTTGTTCATCAAGAAATTAGGTGGAAAGCTCAATTGCATACCCAACAATGAAGAAAAATATATCAGCTTCTCAAAAAGCATCAAAGTGAGAGAATTTACTGATAAGAAGGGCAAACTAAAGGAAGTATGGAAAGAGCTAAGGTTTATTGACAGCTATAGATTCATGGCTGGTAGTTTAGACAGTTTGGCTAAAAATCTAAACAACGATCAATGCAAAAACGTTGCTCAATATTACTCTGGAGAGAAGTTTGATTTATTAAGAAAAAAAGGTATTTACCCTTATGATTGGGTGGACTCGATTGAAAAGTTCTCCGAAACGCAATTGCCTCCTATTGAAGCATTCTATTCCAAACTGAATGATGAGGAAATAAGCTGTGAAGACTACGCGCATGCACAAAACGTTTGGAATATATTCGGATGTAAAACGTTTAAAGATTACCAAGAACTGTACAACATGTCTGACGTCTTGATACTTGCCGATATCTTTGAAAATTTCAGAGACACTTGCATGGAATATTACAGTCTCGACCCTGCTTGGTATTACACCTCACCTGGTTTGGCTTGGGATGCCATGTTGAAACTAACTGGAATTCATTTAGAGCTTCTGTCTGATATTGATATGCTTCTCATGGTTCAAAGAGGGATACGTGGTGGAATTTGCATGATCAGCAAACGACATGGAACTGCTAACAACAAATACATGAGTGATTATGATCCTTCACAACCTTCGAAATTCATTCAGTACTTAGACGCTAATAATTTATATGGATGGGCTATGTGTAAACCTCTTCCTGTTAGAGGATTCAGATGGATGACTGAAGAGGAACTTTTAAATTGGAAATCCATGCCTTGTATTCTCGAAGTCGACTTGGATTATCCTAAAGAGCTTCACGATTTACACAACGACTATCCTTTAGCTCCTGAAAGACTAACCTTTGGAAAAGTGGACAAGCTTGTTCCTAATTTAAACAACAAGGAAAAATATACTATTCACAATGAAAGCCTAAAACTATATGAACGACTTGGATTGATCGTTACCAAAATTCATCGTGGTATCACCTTTGAAGAAGAACCTTTCATGAAACAATACATCGATCTCAACACCGCATTAAGAGCAAAAGCTAAAAACGAGTTTGAAAAAGAATTCTTCAAGCTTATGAACAACTCTGTCTTTGGAAAAACCATGGAGAATATTCTAAAACATGTTGATATTAAACTTGTCACCACAAGAAAAGAAGTCTTAAAATTGTCAAGAAAGCCTAATTATGATAGAAATACCATTTTTGATGAAAACCTTGCAGCGGTTCACATGAAAAGAACAAAACTCTTTTACAACAAGCCTGTTTACTTGGGACTGTGTGTTCTAGACATAAGCAAAATTCTCATGTTTGAGCATCATTACGACTACATGAAACCTAAATACGGGGATAAGCTGAAATTACTCATGACTGATACTGACTCACTCTTTTACGAAATCGAAACGGATGATTTTTATCAAGACATTGCCAACGATATTGAAGCTAAATTTGACACGAGCGAATTCGCGAAAGATCATCCTGCCGTTCAAAACTTTGGATTTGATATTGGGTTTAAAAATAAAAAGGTTATAGGCAAGTTCAAGGATGAAGCTGCTGGTAAACAAATTAAAGAGTTTGTTGGACTTCGTCCTAAGCTATACTCCTATAAGCTCTTTAATGAAAAAGAAGAGAAAAGATGCAAAGGGGTTAAAAAGAAAGTTGTTGATAAACACATCACTCATCAAGATTATAAAGACTGCTTAATGAATAAGATGGAAAAGCTTGCAACCATGAACGTTATACGATCACATGACCATGACATTTACACCGAAGAAATCAACAAAGTGGCTCTCAGCGCTAACGACGACAAAAGAGTCATTTTGGAAGACGGTATTCATACCCTAGCCATTGGACACTACAAATTAAAACCGTGCTTTACATTTATGGACTATGATAAACTCTTTGGTCTAGAATAAATTACGAAAAAGATACAGTTTTATACTTCTTTGCAGGTTCCGGCATGATATTAACAATGAGATAAAAATATAATAACATCTTGAATTCATTAACTATGTCTTGAAAACTGGCAATGCGCCACTGTCAATGCATATAAAAAAATGTCAATGTCCCAGAATCCGCATATTGTAGTAGTTACATGTTTTAAAAACTGGGCGAAAAGATGAACTCCTCCTATGTATTTTTGAAAAACCTCTCGAACTTTTTTCTATTTTGGCGCCACAAGTTTTGATGAAAGACTATGAAAATGCGGTCAAAAACTCTATCTAAGCTGTTTTTCCTAACATTACAGTAACCGGTTACAGATTTCGTTAAGTCCAAATGATTCCCAAAAGATTAAGGCTATTGGTCTGCAGGTGGAATAGATCAATAATCCAATTTTGAGAAATTGGTCTCGTAAGTTTATTTTAACATGCCTACTGCCAGCTGATGCTAACCATCAAAACAATATTATTTGGTAAAGTAAAAATGAAAAAATTTATTCAGTATTATGAAAGATATTGGATGCTCCGAACATATCCTTAGATGTTTTCTGTGCTTGGATTTCATCATTGTACTAATATTGTGTCTGAACCATTACACTCAAACAATCGTTCTATGACAGTACACCTGGGTTTTTGCGTTTCTTGAACGAGCTTCAACGATATGTAAGTCTTTAATGGTACTTTTGTGTTCTGATTGAAAAAACAGTAGTTGAGATCCTATTTTGTTTGGTTTTAAAAAAGGAGGTTTATACTTTGCATGCTGATTACCTAAAGGAACCCGCATAAGTTTTTGATGCATCATGTTTATAGCAAGGAACAAATTTTTTATAAGCTAGTAAATAGTGCAGTTGAGCTGCCATGTGGTCAGCCCACATACCATATTGTTACACCTACGAACTGTAGCATCTTTGAATGGTTTGGCTTTTCTAAGTAAGAATATTCAATCATTAAAATATAAAAGTTTAATATGCATATGCAAAAAATAGAGTTTAAAACAAGTTTATAATTTACAAATAAGTTTCGAGAGGCTTACTTTTTGTAAGTCTCTCGAAACTTATTTATAACTATAATCATGTTAAAACGTCATCATGTATCATGTCACTGAAGTGTAAACAGCATATTTTTGTGTTCTGACTATGTCAACCTTTGTACTAACAAAAGATTTACGGCATGGGGTGTTTTTACTTAAAGAAAGATGCAGCTGATACAACTGCTTTGTAAAGTTTATGAGGAACAAACTCTACCAATAAAAGCAGGTGAGAACTGGTTTGGTGTTTTGAGAGTAGCTATTTTGGTACCAGGATAACGCTCGGCCACATGTTGTAAAAATTGTCCAAGACACTTTGGAAGCGCTTCAATTGGATGAGCTACACCACCCCTTATCTACCAGATATTGCTCCTTCCGACAACCATTTGCTTAGGTTGGTGACTCCAAGCCTAGCCGAGCATCCCTCCACCTCTAAGAATGAAGCCAAAAATTTGATCGATTCTTGAATCGCCTCAAATTTTTTCAACGCGGAATCTGTATGCTGCCTAAAAGATGGGAAAAAGTCGTAGCTAACGATAGACAATACTTTGAGTAAAATACATTGTACTAATTTTTTCTGAATAAAGGTTTAAAGTTACAAAAAAAAAACCCTTAAAATGATTATACTCCCAATATTAATTATTATTACGTCATCTATCCAACGCAAGTTGAGTTGCACCAGATCCAAAATAGTTCCCAGCCTAGAAGGGAACTGCGTCAAGATCGCCAAATGCTGCATTAGCGTCTCCTTGGGTATGAAGTAAAGCTGGCAATTGGAAAATGGACTGCAACCAAGTTTCTTGAAGCTGTATTATTCTTCTACAACGGTATGTATATGCAAAGTGATCAATAAGTGCATGAATTTATTTACAGGTTTAATATATATGTTTAATATTAGTTAAATAACAAAAAATAATTTGACAAAATTAATTTTTTGAACAGTAAAACAAGAAAAGTAAATTTTATACAGTATTGGTACCAGAAGGGCTTGTTGCTGTTGTTAAAAGGTTGTGGCATCTCCTGCTGACGCCCAGTCAAAAGTTACTTCTGCTTATTTCCAACAATTATTTTCTACCAACTATGCCCTACCAAAGTCTATTAGGTGAAGAGCACTGATCTCTATAATAACTGGATAGCGCAACTCAAATATCAAAATTGACGCCAAAATCGCCATATTGGAAAGCCCCAGAACAATGAAATTTGATATGTGCGATAAAGCGATAAAGCGATAAGCCGAAAAACAGAACTTAAAGCTTACGGGATTAAAATTTTTGGGGCTTTCCAATATGGCGATTTTGGCGTCAAAAAATATAAAGTTTTGCTCGGAGTTGCGCTATCCAGCTATTATAGAGATCAGTGGTGAAGAGGCATTGGACAGAGGGATATCTTGCAAAATGCAAATTATAAGAAGGATTTTTACTCAAGATGTTCTGATGCCAATCAAAGTAGTGCAAGAGACCACTGTGCTGTTTGCTGAGGAGCAGCCAGGGGCGTGCAGAACGTGAGTCACCCGAGCAAATTGCTCGGGGCCACGGACCCTATGGGTTTCCAACAGCGGCATTAACATTCCAGGTTTTTTTTTCCTTTTCTTTTTCCCCATCAAGAGCTTTAACTTACATAAAAAATAAAAATAGCTCATTAAGTTTAATGAAAATTGCCTCAAAAATTAGCTTGAGATCTAATAATTTTTTTAAAAATAAATTTAGCGTTGCGTAATTTATAGAAGATCCCTGCGGAAGTACTTTTGTTTAAATCTTAACTACATGCTTATCTTGAATTTAGCGGGAAAAGTTATCATGTGTTCAAATCTTATTTTAAAAATGGCGTATTTGGATTAATTTTTTTACAGGCGATTTACTTGATTGTACAATTTAATTTATAGATTAATAAAAATAAATTTAATTTTTTTATTTTATTTTATCTAATTATATTATATTTAACTTAACTAATATAAATTTAATTAGTTTTTGCGATTAATTATATATATAAATTTTGTATTAATTATTTAATCGTGTATATATATATATATATATATATATATATATATATATATATATATATATATATATATATATATATATATATATATATATTAGGGATCGCCGGTTACAGTATACGGTATAGTAACTTTACGGTATACTTTACGGTATACTTGGTATACTAAAATTTAGTATACAGATTAGTATACCTGTTTACTTTTATTTGTGAAATATTTTTGGACTGGCTTTAAAATTATATTTTCTTAATGAATTAAATTACTGCATCATGTCTATTATTTGACTAAACATGATTAAAGTGTTTTTTTTTATTCAATTTTTGTTTCTTAGATTTATTTAATAAAAACTTTAATTTGTTTAGTTGTTATATTTTTATACCAGGCTGTTTGTGCTGCTCTTCACCCTTTTAAGATTTAAGATTGTTTATTCTACAGATTTCTCTAATCTGAAATAAATAGTAATAATAGTAATCGAAAAAAAAAAAAGTAAAAAGTTTTGTTTACGTTAAACTTTACAGTATACTTTACGGTATACTGTACGGTATACTTTACGGTAGACTGTACACTAAATCTTTAGTATACCGTATACTGGCGATCCCTAATATATATATATATATATATATATATATATATATATATATATATATATATATATATATATATATATATATATATATATATATATATATATATATATATATATATATATATTAGGGCTGCGGAAATTAACGATTAATTAATCGATTAATCGCTAATTTATTTAATCGATTAAAATTTCTTTAATCAGTAATATTTCGATTAATTTTTGCCGGTTTTCCGTTACTTATTTTTTTTTTTTTTTTTTTTGCCGTATATATATATATTTACAAGTTTCGTAATTTATAATAGTAATATTTACAAGTTTCCTTAGTCAAAATATATAAACGAGATTATAATTATAATTAAAATAGTACAGACAGGACTTCAAGAAGATCGTACTGATCTTATCACGAAGCCCTTACAAGTGAATAATATATATTATGTTCAATATAGGTAATATATTATATATTAAGTACAACTAGTTGTATTAAAACTACTCGAATATTAAAGTTAACTTTAATATTCTTCAATTAGAATAAACTCAAGATTACCTGTTTCTCTTATATTATATTTATTAACGTTATTTATAAAGAAATTATTTGTGAAGTGGTATGGTACTTGGCCTAATTTAAATTTTAGCATGAACAATATATTTTGATATCTGTTAATTTGATAAATGTTAAGCATAAAAATTTATAAAAAAAATTTATCGTTTTCATATAAATCATTCGCAAAGAAGTTATTTTCAGTTTTAAAAGTTTTAAAAACGTCTAAACGCAACTTTTCAAAATCAATTGTTTCAAAGTCATTAGCCATGACGAAAAAGAATATTAAATTTAGAATTTTTCAATAGAATTCGATAAATATAAAATTAATTTTGAAAGCGCTTATCTTGAAAATCTCGACTAAAAATTTTGTCATATTTTAAAATACTTACTGACCTGGGAACATTATCTTACATTTCTATATCCGTTTCTAAAGTAAACAAAGTTTGTTTTGCAAATATGGCTGCGGCAACTAATGAAAGCAACGTTTCTGTCAAACATTTAACTGGAAAGTTAAGCAAGCATTTTGTTTTCAAGTTGAATGCTGATGGTAAAGTAGACGAAGGTGACAAAATATACTGCGTTCACTGCAATAAACAGTTTGCTTTCCGTGGCTCAAACACATCGCTGACTTATCACCTTCAGCACAAGCATCCTCTGAAATATCAACAGGTTGTCGACAGTGAACGTAAGATGACCCCTCAGATAAAATCAATCACCAATTTATTTACGTGTCAGTCAAACAAGCCTGTCAGTGAAAAGGTCTCAGCCGACCTGAAGGTGGTAATAGCTCATTGGATTGCCAGTTCTAGACGTCCAACAGCAATTGTAGAAGATGCTGGACTAGAGACGGTGCTTCGTATTGCCCTTCAAAACCAGACTTATACTTTGCCCAGTCGCCGTACAATCGACACTGTCATTGGAGAGATGTACAATGAGAAGTTGAATGAGCACAAGAAAGCTCTAGAATGCATTCATAGTATTGCTCTAACTACTGACTTTTGGACCTCCACCAACAATGAATCGTACTGTGGGATAACAGGTCATTGGATTGATTCTGAGTGGAAACTGACGTCTGTCGCTTTAGCTTGCATAAATGTTGAAGAAAGGCACACTGCTGATAATGTTGCCAGTTTCTATGAAGAGTTTGCCGCAACGTGGAACATTGCTGAAAAAAATAGCTGTATCGTAACGGACAGTGCACGAAATATGGTTGCTGCTATAGGACGGACGGATTACAGCCATATACCGTGTATTGCTCACTGTCTTCAACTGAGCATACTAGCAGGTTTGAAAGCAGCTGATTCATCTCCTATTCTGGCTAAATGTCGACAGCTAGTTGGACATTTTAAGCGCAGTTCAAAGAATACATCAGAGCTAAAGGCCAGCCAAGCCAGTACCTCTAACAGGTCTGACGATGTGAAGTTTCAAAAATTGTAGCAGGATGTACTTACGCGGTGGAACAGTACCTACCTAATGTTTGCCAGATTGCTAGAAGTGAAAGATGCCATTAAGCAGTATCATATTGACCATCCCGAGAATTACACTGGAGATAAACTAAGGGAGTTGGACTGGGAGAAAATGTCAAAATTTGTCTCGGTATTGGGTCCACTTGCAGATGCTACTGAGTATATTGGTAGTGAACAGTATGCTACATGTTCGGCTGTACTTCCGTTTGAAGCATTTTTGCGCAGACTTCTGCGGGTTAATGATGACGATCCAGGGTATATAGCACGTTTCAAATCTGCAACACTAAATGACTTCTCAGGTCGCATTGAAAACATTGATGCATTGCCAACGTTGCAAATGGCTGTGGCATTAGACCCACGTTACAAGAAACTCGGCTGTCTCTCAAGAGAGAAACGTGAAGCAGTTTGGACAATACTTTCTAATGCATTTCGGGTGTACTGTAACCAAAGACAGAGAGCTGAACGTGAAACTACTACCAGCACTGGCGAGGCATCAGAACCTGTGCGTAAGAAACTGAAACTTACTCTGTTGGTCAGCGACTCGGAATCGCAATCCTCATCAGATGAATCACAAACAGTACATGGCTCACTGGCTGAGCTTACACGATATCAAGAAGAAGGTGTAATTCCAGAAACTGAGAATCCCCTCATGTGGTGGCAACTGAACAGGCATCGTTACCCTAACCTGAGCAGTTTTGTGCAGACAATTCTGTGTGTACCTGCCACTTCTGTTCCTTGTGAAAGACTGTTTAGTTCGTCAGGGTACATTGTCAACAAACTGCGATCTTGTCTACTTCCAGAAAACGTTAACTCCTCGTTTGTTTACGTGACTGGCTAAAGTGATGCCTACTTGTACTTGTCAATTAAACTGAATACAGTATAGCAGGCATTATGTGTCTTGTTTGTTAACGTTTGTGAATACTGTAGTTAGTTAACGTTTACCGATAACAACTTCACCTCACCAGGTGAAAAGCAGGTTATTCTGTCGACTTCAGAATTAATCGAAATTAATCGATTAATCGATTAAAATTTTAGACGATTAATCGAACAAAAAAAAATTAATCAGTACCAGCCCTAATATATATATATATATACATATATATATATATATATATACATATATATATATATATATATATATATGTATATATATATATATTAGACGAAAGTATTTAAAAAAATAAAAATGAAACGCACGTATCCATCTGGTGCATCAAAGTTAAAAATCAGTAAAGTAAAAAAAGCGGCTCTACAAAAAGGAACGCAAACATTATTTGATGTTGGAATTACAACTACTCCTAAAACATCAGATGCCCTTTCCACTAGCTCAACGAAGCAAAAATATGACGGTAGTATCCAATCTTCTGTTTCTGGTAATAGTGCTGGCAGTATAGAGAAATTAGCCACTTTTGAAGACTGTCAAATTAGTGGTAGTGATAATACTTCTACAAGAAACACTAGTGATGGACCAGCATTGTTGCAGCCATTTGACATTGGTGAATTTGAAACAGAAAATTTCTCCCCTTCTCAGCTGGAAAAGTTTGTCATGGCTGGTCACATTCCTTTCCCACTGGATATGCCAAAAGATAATGGAAATCATATATTTCCAATGTCAGTTTTGAAAAGTAGAATGCCGAATGGGGAATCCTTCTCGCGGGATTGGCTTGTATTTAGCCCAGCAAAGACAGCATTGTTTTGTTTTCCATGACGATTATTTTTACCTAGAAATCAACTTCCACACATGACTTCATCCCTTGCAATGATTGGAGGATGGGGATATGAAAAGAAGTGGAAGAATCTCATCAGTCGAATTCCTGAACATGAGCATTCGAAAACCCATAAACAATGCTACATTCAGTGGCGTGAATTGGAAGCTCGAATGAAAACTGATCAGTCAATTGAACATTTGATGAATCGCCAAATTCTCAATGAAGCCGACACCTTAGTAGGAGAGAATTGCGAGTTGACCCGGACAAAAATAGTATAAAGCTGAAACTTTGCACAGAGGAAGTAGACAGTCTCTGGATGAGCGTAAAAAAAAGCCCCGTTGATTACGCTACGGGAACATCCCTTTTGGGGCAAATTGGGGCAAAAAATAGGCTAATTTTGACAACATCAAAATATCATTAATTATATATCGTTAAATTGAGAATTTTATGCTGATCAATATTTATATAAGAACTATGACTTGAAAGCAATTATTTTTTAAGTTATTTACGTTTGAAAAGTGTAAAAGTGTTAAAAGTGAATGCCGCGCAAAACTTCATTCGATTTTTTGTTTTCAAAAGAAAATTTTTACTGCGAAAAACTTAATCATTTCTTTTGTTTTCATAAAAAAAGTTTTCAATGAAACATTTTGTATGAATGGATAATTTAGTTTTACTCCGAAAAAAGGTTGCGTCTTATTATATTGAAACTATTATATGGAAAAGTAAAACTTACAAGTTAAACGTTACGTGTAGTAAAAGTTTTTACATTTGAAAAAAAAAAAGAATGGATCTTGTACATGTACTATATTACTATCATAAAGGAATTTTTAGTTGCAGAGAGAACTTGTAACTGGTACTTGCATCTTCAAACAATCTCAAAAACGCTAAACTTATTTGCCGCATCAGGGCATTTAAACTATGCCAAGTGCTCCAGGTTATATTTGCAAGAAATGCAATACCTTTTAGAAACGAATCCATGGTTACATCAACAATTTTTAGATGGTCATCACGCAGTCCGCCGATCTGAAAGGTATTGGGCTGGCCTATCTTCTGATCTTGTAATAGAGCAAGAAAATGTACGCAACCTATGGACAATGAGCATCTGTTATTCTGCAAGTGTTCATGAAGTAATGCATAAATTATCTGGATTTGACATCGGAGTTACGGAAAGCAATAAAGAAATGGGTATTAAAAGATTAGTATGCGATTATGAACATTGTGAGTTGTTTTATGACTGGTTTTCTGTAAGAAATCCATTCAATACTGTCGATAGAAATCTAAATTCATTATCTACGGGTCTTGTATCAGTCAATGGTGAAGATCTTGTCAATTGTGACGAGGCTGAGAACATAGGTGTTCGTCTACAAACATTTCTCAACGGCCTTAAGTTCAATGAAGCATAGTTTAAAAAGAAGAATGCATTTTTTTCTTTAGATGTTTTGATCAATAGCGTAAAACTAGACAAACAAACTGATTGTTGTGTCGATCCAACACTCCTTTTTAATAGACTTGCAGCAATTGCAGAAAGAGAGGATGACGTTGAACTATATTTTGATTATGAGCTTACTCATCTCCCACACCCATTATTTAAAAATAACCTAATGCTGAAAGCAAACAAATCATCTTTGCGCAAGGTGATTCTTCCTGACGACGAAATTAAAGCAAGTACAAATGTCAGTTTGTGAAAATATGTCCTTGATGGAGGTTCCTTACTCCACAGAGTTCTTTGGAACAAAGGTATGAGGTTTGTAGAAATTGTTGAGACCTACATCAGCTATATAAGAAAAAATTATGCCACTACTTATATTATATTTGATGGTCATGATAAGAAATCTTCAATTAAATCTAATGAGCACATCAGAAGAAAATGCAAAGGTTCTTCCCAAACTCTTGTTATAAGAGAAAATAATCAGGTTCCGTACTCACAAGAGCGTTTTCTATCGAATTCACACAACTAGGCACAATTAATTTTACTTTTGTCAGATTACCTTAAACGAGATGGATATGAAGTATATATTTGCAAAGGGGATGCTGACACGAAAATTGTCTCTAAATCGTTGGAAGTTGCAAAGGAAATTTCACCATGCATTGATGTTGCTGATGATACTGATATAGCAGTTATGCTAATGTATCGTTGGAAAGATGAATTAAAAGAGATTTTTTTTTATCAAGAAAGAAAGAAAAAACTCTGGAGTATTAAAGACTCTCAATCTCGAGTAATGGATTTTAAAGAACATCTGTTATTTGTTCACGCATGGTCAGGATGTGACTCGACATCTTCAATACTGGGAAAAGGAAAACCTAGTTTTTTAAAATTACTGCAAAAGTCCAATAATATACAATCAGTATCTGAAATTATTTCGGATTTCTGGGCAACCAAAAAAGAAGTTGGAGAAGGTATTTAAAATATAAACAAATGGTTTGTGAAGGAATTATTAAGCCAGAAAAGTTACCACCCACAGACCGTGCTGCTTATTTTCATGGTCTTAGAGTTCACCTACAAGTTGTTGAATGGAAAATGCTAGATGAATCTTTCAACTTGGATCCTAAAGAATGGGGATGGAAGTTAGATAATGGTTGCCTTCTTCCAATACCAACAGAAAAAGATGTGGCACCACCCAATATATTAAAAGTGATTCGCTGCGATTGTAAAACTTCGTCAAGAAGTATGTGCGGAACTAATATGTGTTCTTGCAGGAAAAACGGATTAAAATGCATGTCTGCATGCGGTGGCTCTCATGGGCAAGGCTGCAGTAATAAAACGGTAAATTTTATTTTTTAAATATCCACATAATCTTCTTTAAATATTTTTGTTTTTTTTGGAAAACAAATATTTTGCATTTTTAGGTTTTTGAAATTGAAGAAGATTCAAGTGATGAAATTGAAAACGAGAGAAATTTACTTGATGATTTGTTTTGAGAAAAGTAAGATATTGGACATCTAATTTTAAAGAAATTTGCATTCAAGTCTTAAAGTTATTTTAAAAGAATATATTATTTTCTAATTTTTTCCCATTTAAAATTGCGCACAGACAAAAGTTATATTATTATGTTTTGAAAACAAAAAATATAACATTTTAACGATTTTACACTTTTCAAACGTAAATAACTTAAAAAATAATTTTTTTCAAGTAATAGTTCTTATATAAATATTGATCAGCATAAAATTTTCGATCCAACGATATAAAGTTTATGATATTTTGGTGCTGTCAAAATTGCCCCTTTTTTGTACCCCAAATTGCCCCAAAACTGATGTTCCCGTAGCGCAATTAACGGGGCTTTTTTTTACGCTCATCCAGACACTGTCTACTTTTTCTCTGCAAAATTTCAGCTTTATACCATTTTTGTCCGGGTTCGACCCTATTTTTCGCTAATTCTCTCCTACTACCTGGAGAAAAATCTTGGAACGAATCTTTGATGTGATTCTGTTTCTTGGTGAACGTGGATTGGCTATTCGTGGAAAATCTGACCTAATTGGAGATTCTCATAATGGAAATTTCTTTTGATTGCTGGAACTGATTTTGCATTATGACCCAATTCTTAAGGAACATGTGATAAAAGTTAAACAATCACAGGACAAGGGTCAACGTCTTCAGGTGCATTACTTGTAAAATCGTTCTCAAAATGAATTCATTGGCCTTTGTGCAGCTGAGGTTGCAGGCAAATTATAGAAGAGTGCAAGTCTGCAAAGTTTTTTTCAATTATGGTTGATGCCACTCCTGATGTGAGCGATACTGAACGTTCGTTTGTCATTCGATATGTACATGAAAAAGAACCTGGAAAATTTTTAATTGAAGAGCGGTTTTTGATCTTTGCAGATTTTGCCAAGAAGACTGGATCTGATATTGCGGAATTAATTCTGGAAACATTAGAAACATTAAAAATTTGTTTTGAAGACTGCCGTGGCCAAGGCTATGACAATCGAGTCAACATGTCAGGAAAATATAAGGGTGTTCAAGCAATCCTACAAAAGAAGAACCCATTGTCTGTATTCTCACCCTGTGGTTGTCATTCATTGAATTTGTGTGGACAGAATGCTGCCTCAAGCTGTACAGATGCTGAGACTTTCTTTGGAACTGTTCAAACCGTATATACGATCTTTTCTGCTAGTCCGCAACGCTGGGAAATATTGCAAAAGAGACTTCACGGTGTGTCTTTGCATGGACAATCAGGAACACGATGGACTGAGAGACTTGACAGCATTCGCCATTTCTATAATCACTTGAGCCAAATCATTGAGTCTTTGAAAGAAGTTAAGAGCTTGAATCTCACGCCTAAAGCAAAAACTGAGATTAGAGGTGCCTTAAAATATATGAGCTCCTTCAAATTGTTTCTCATGTCTGGAATTTGGCTGAAAGTTCTAACATTGATTGACCGCTGCAACCAGGTCATTCAGGCAAGAAAGGCAACTATTGATATTGAGGTGGAAAATATTGAAGCATTGATTGGTCAACTCAAATCTGTTCGGGAGGAATGGCCTACAATTTTAGAAGAAGCCAAGTTAGTTGCAGGTGTTGCAAAAATCAGTTCTAAATTTCCAATCCACAGAAAAGTGAAACGCAAAAGTTTTTTTGGGGAGCAAATTAAAGGAGATGAACAAATTACGGAATTAACAGAAGCAGAATCAGGAGAGGAGGCAACATTTCGGAGAACGGTTTTTTATCACATTTTTGATTCTGTAATTGGTGGACTTACTGCACGTTTCACAGCAATTCAAGAAATCCTTTCTATATTCTCTTTTTTGTGGAAGTATCAAAAACTGTCTGAAGCAGAAATCAAGAGTGCTTGCCCACATTTTTCGCAAAAATATTCTTGTGATGTAACCGAAAATGAACTGACTGAAGAATTCCTTCACATAAAACAAATTCATACTGCAAACTTTGGAAAGAAACCTCTTGCCCCATTTGACTTATTAAACAAAAATTCTGAAATAAAGCTTGGAGAACTCTTTAGAAATAGAGTAATTGCATTGCGTTATTTTGCTTCAATTTCAGTGACAGTGGCTTCAAGTGAGCGTTCATTCAGTAAATTGAAGCTCATCAAGAATTTTTTGCGCTCAACTATGGGACAAGAACGAACAAGTGACCTCGCCATTTTGAGTATCGAGTGTCTATTAGCAAAAAATATTGATTTCCATGATGTGATTGAAAAATTTGCCAAACAAAGACAAGAAAAATAATATTGTAAGAAACAACAGCTGGACTATTTAATTATACTTATATTCCAGTAATATAATAAAAAAAATTAAGCAGGCCTTTTTTTTTTTTGGAGTAAAGGGGGTGGGCCTTTAAACTGAAGGATGCTCGGGGCCCCCAAATCCTGTGCACGGCCCTGGGAGCAGCATCGTATTTTATCTTTGTATTTATTTAAGAACTTTTTAAATATAATGTACTATTGCATACATTGTTTTCATTTAACTACCAGATTTGACTCTAGAATATTCCATCCTATATGGACATTCTATATTATTAGCATATACTATAATACGGTTGAATCGTATTTTATGTACGTAAACTAAAACAGTAAAAAGCGCAACTTTTTCATTACGTAATAAAAAGTAATTAAAAAGTTCTTTTGTTTTCGGATTATTTTTAAACAAAAGAGCCTGCATAATTAAGAATTTCACAAAATTTTAAATTTTATTTTAAAGAAAAGTTTTAAATTGAAAATATTTGTAAAATGGAAACAGTGTCTTTTATTTAAAAAACTGTAAAATGCCAAGACCTCAAGCATCTCGTATTATTGTTCCAGATAATGAGTTAGGTTCATTACCTTTTTAATATACAATCTTACCTCATTAGATCGTCTTTTATCAGACCTAATGGCTAAGGTCAAATGAGGCTGGCCTAGACCGGTGTGCTTGTATTAAACTAATACTTTTCTTTTTTTTCTCGCCCGCTCTTCAAAAGGGAGGCAAACTCAGGGTCGACGTTCTTCTGGGTTTTCCCTGGAGAGGAGTGAGCAGTTTGCAAGGCAGTTGCTGGAGGACTTAAAACACTACAATACCTCGTCTTTTATCAGATAAAAGTTCGGTCGCAAACAAGGCTTTAATTTAAAATGAATTTCTTAAACTAGTCATATTGACTTAGCTAGTTTGAATAAATTTAAAAAAAAGAAAAAAAAAAAAAGATAAAATTTAAGAAAATGATAATGAAGAACTTTTATTGTAGAAGTACTCAAAGAACGTGATTTAAAAACATATTTGAGGTTTTTAAAATTGTTGCATAATTATTGCATAATTATGCGCTTTTCCATTACGCAAATTTGCGCTTTTCACTGTTTTAGTTTACGTACATAAAATACGATTTAACCCTATAATACATATATGTTAACATATACTTTAAGCAAGTTTTAATTTTATCAAAAGAATTCGACTAAAAAATTCGATTGTAAAAGATTCTATTCAAACAAATTACATTAAAAATCGATTCAAAATAGTTTCGACCAATAAATAATTCGAGTACCTCATTCTTTTTTTATTCGGTTACTAGATGTGACGCGAATTTTTATGAAAAATTGTTAACTATTGTATTGTTGACGATTTCGAATTATATCCTTTTTACTTCGCTATATTGTGAAGTCATAAGCTTTAGACTGAATGATGTGGCTGCACTGCGCAATGCCTTTAAATTTGATTAAACTCTAAAAATGCTACATAATTTAAGATTGGTTACAAAATGTTTAATCAAAAAGCCAAGTAGTTATAATGTGATATTAACGTCAAAAAAGTACTTTGCAGTATATTCTGCAGCAACGCTAACACGTTTAACGAATGTAAATCAAGGCATCTTTTGTAATGCCAGTCAAAAATGCTGTTTAAAGTTTTTCTCTTCCTCTTCCTTGGATTTGGACGCATATGAAATTAATGTTGATGTGCTAAATGTCGATTTAAAAAATAACAAAACATATTTGGTTGATGTAAGAGAAAGGCAAGAAATTAAAGAATCTGGTGAATTGCCGAATGCTATTAATATACCATGTAAATATATCTATATTAGAGACATATATATATGTGTGTGTGTGTGTGTGTGTGTGTGTGTGTGTGTGTGTGTGTGTGTGTGTGTGTGTGTGTGTGTATATGTATATATAATCATTCTGATAATCTCATTCCAGTAGACGAACTTCCAGTGGCTCTTCAGTTAAATGAAAACAATTTTAAATTAAGATATGGTACTTTGCCACCAAAAGATGATGGAAGCAATTTGGTTTTTAGTTGTCGGTCAGGAAGGAGAAGTTACCAAGCATTGATGCTTGCTCATAGTATGGGATACATAAAGTAAGCTATTTGTTGTATCTTATGTTATACTAAGTAGGTTATTTAATTACTAAATAATTTCATGCGTTAAAATCACACTTAAAATTTTATTGACTGGTTTAAATAAAATTGTGATGAATATACCCAGATGTTCTTGATGATCTGAAAACAATTCAAATGAGGTTTGAATCAAAAGTGAACCCTTCTATTACTAAAAGCTTGGTAGTAAGTAAATAATTAAATGCATGAAAGTAAGAGCTAATTATACTCAGTAAAAAACTTTCTTGAGTTTTGGAGGCTGTTAATATTTAATTTGCTGCACACAAATAGGCGTATTGGTTTGAAACTATTTAAAAATAATAAAGCTATTAATTAATTTTTTATTTATATTTTTTAGTGCAAAACATTTAAAAGGTGGCTACTTAGCATGGACTGAGAGATTTTCAAGATAACACTCTTTTTGTTTGAAGTTTTATGTAAATACTTTTTCCATTATATAATACATTCTAAGTTTTAAAATTGTTCAGTTTGATTCCACTGGTATTGGGAAATGTGCTTGATTGCTTCAAAACTGATGTTTTCTAACAATTGTAGGTTGTGATCTGTAAAACATTCATGAAGTTAGATTATTTTAAAGTATGAAAAAGTATTTTTGCTGTTCATTCGAATAAAAACTAGCATTTCAAAATTATTCTTTTTTTAAAAAAAATTTTTGTGTAGTGTTGGTATTTTATAAAAATAAGTTTTGGCAAACAATTATTTTCTTGATATCTCCTTTGATTAGCTTTATTATGATCAATGTCAGGATGTTTATGATCAACGTCAGGATGTTTATGATCAAAATGTCAGGATGTTTATGATCAACGTCAGGATGTTTATGATCAATGTCAGCATGTTTATGATCAATGTCAGCATGTTTATGATCAATGTCAGGATGTTTATGATCAATGTCAGGATGTTTATGATCAAAATGTCAGGATGTTTAGGACAACTTTTTGTTGTAATGATTGATTGGGTATTTATCATGAAATATTTTGTGTGCTGACTTTTTGTGATTTTGAACGTTAAAAAGTACGCTCACAAATGATCATTTAAGAAGCACAGGTGAAATCAAGAATAAAAGTTTTTCTGAAATTTAAGATTACATCTTGCTCAAAATCCAGAATTTGAGGTTGGAATGCAAAGTGCCATTTTCTTGGTTACAAAGGATCTTTTAAATGCCTTAACCTTATTTAAGTTTTTAAAATTTTTAAGATTCTTCAGATGCTTTTCAGCTTTGAAAACTGTTCATATCGTGCCTAAGATTTTATCTCTCATTTTGTCTATCATTATGATAAAATTTTTGTCTAGAAAGTATAAATATAAACTCAGCATATCTACTTTGTATATACCATAAGTGTATTGTATGCAGTGCCTACTAACTAGAGGTGTGGTGGCAATTACATAAGCTTACAAACGTGCCTTAACTAAAAATAATGTAATAAAATTGTTACTTGGTTTTTATGAATGCTAATAGGCAAGTTAATTACATTTGGTTATTGGAAAAAATGTGATTTTAATGCTGGGTGTAATGAGGACAAAAAAAAAATTGACCATAATAGAATTGCAAGATAGGTAAGTGATCAAGAAGACTACTGATTGATAATAGCACTATTCTGGAGCAGATTGCAGCGTTTTTAAAACATTTCGTTTTTAGTTTTTTGACTCTTTTAGGTGTAAGTCTGTATCAGTAAACAATAGAATTAAGAATAAACATATTAATGTAAAATAGTCGATGCACGTAGAAATTAATTTTTAATAAAAAGGTTTCATTTGAAATTTTTTATTTGTTACTGGCAAAAAAAAGTACAGTTTGAGAATTTTTCAGTTACTTGTTTGTTCTCAACCGAAATTTCGGTTCGATTAATAACAAAATAAATGCCGCTGAGTCAGAAAGGTGAAAAAAGCGGAACATTTAACTACGAGCCACACCGTTAACTTTTGCTGTTTTAAACGCATAGAGCTCTACTTTAGAAATCTTCAGAAAACTCGACTTATTTTAAAAAACTTATATAAAAATTTGAACAACTTGTTTCTATTAGTTGTTAACGGAAAAAAACAGTTTCTGTTAACCGTTGTTAACAGAAACGCCTTTTTGACCTTCTATTAACAGCAGTCGAGGAGCCTTTTTTACGGAAGTCATAGTTTAAAAACTTTGTGGACCTCTGAGTTAACTCTAGCCAAAACAGAGAAGTCCAGTAGGTTAGGGTCTAGGAGGCCACACGGTTTTATTACTCAATATAACTATTCTGCTGTGTGTGGGTCTTTCTTGAAGTGTGGTAAGACCTTTATCTTATATAAACTCATTGAGTCTGGATGATTGACCAGGGAGAACTTTGATTTCCAAGTTGTTGACATAATCTAGACAGAGTACTGTAGTAAAGTTAACACCGAAGGGTGTGACAAAATATTACAATTCCATTTTTTAAATCAAATTTTGGTAGAACCAATTTGTAAAATTGATACAAACTTTGTGGAAATAGTATATGAACAAAATTGAACAGTCTAACTTGTTTTCGCTTATTCTCTTGGATCTATAGGTCTATAGACAAGATCTATAGACCACATCTACAGACTGTCTGCGATTATTTTAAGGTGACCCTGAAAAAAATTTTTTGAGTAAATATCAATATTTTATAAATTTAACTTCATATAGATAAAGTAAATAACAAAGTTAACTAAAAAAAAGCAAAAAAAATTTTTTTGGGTAAAATGGTAGCTGTAGCAGGTGTCAAAAGCACCAAAATATTGAAAGACCCCGGCCAATGTATCTAAAGATGCACACAATTTTAACAAAATCTTTTTTGCATACTTGTTCTAACAAGGTAGTTCTGTGATTTGAACGAAGCAGATTGTTCATAAAAATTTTTAATAGGCCAATATATTGGACCAAAGTACATGTAAAAAATTTGATCGAATTTTATGACTTTGTTGACCTATTTAAGGACTGGATTCAACTTTTAAAAAAATCTCTCACGTTTAAATCACAGAAGACAATCAAACAAATTCATACTTAAAATTTTAGCTTAACACCACTTTTAGTTATTTAGATATGCTGGCCGGCGTCTTAAAAACTCTTTATTTGAGAAAAACAGCTTTTAAAAATGCTAACATAAAAAATTTCAAAATACTGTAAATAAATATCCAAATCTGTATATAATAAAAAAAGTTCAATCTTAAAATGCACCAGTTTGATATGGGTTTTGCTCTTTATTAAGAGATTTGTCATATCGACTCTTCTTTTTTCCACGAATTACTTGTCTGCGTTTCTTTGCTCGTTCTGTGTTTTTATATATGGCTAAGTATAATCGCTTTTGATTAATTTTCCAACATCCTTCTAACAAATACTTTCCAGGTCCTAGGTTCATTTTTTCTAAAACTAAAACACTAGCTTGTCTACCAATGTTAAAATGGGGAACTGTATCAAAAGTGCAACATCAATAACATTAGCACATGGTCTGGAATTTAAAATAAGATCTTCAAGTCTTTTGATTCTTGAGCAGCATCCATCATCAGCGTCTTCAGCTACAGATTTTACTGCATTAGTTAGTTTTATAACAATTTTCTTATAATTATTAGCAGTTATGGGTTTGGCATGTCCATCAATGTCCATTAAATCTTGAGAACCCAGAATAGCCTTGACCACATGATCTCATAGCATATACAGCCCTGGTATTAACATCAAAACTTTATTGTATATTCAATGTTGAGGTGTAAAATTCTCTTAAATAATCACATACACAGAAGTTAACATAAAGACAAGACGCTAGACTTTTTCTCTTGTTTTCATTTTCAGAGAGAAACAACTTAGATTACATAAATTCTAATAGTAATAATAATAATAATAATAATAATAATAATAATAATAATAATAATAATAATAATAATAATAATAATAATAATAATAATAATAATAATAATAATAATAATAACAATAATAATAATAATAATAATAATAATAATAACAATAAAAATAATAATAATAATAATAATAATAACAATAATAATAATAATAATAATAACAATAATAATAATAATAATAATAATAATAACAATAAAAATAATAATAATAATAATAATAATAATAATAATAATAATAGTAATAATAATAATAATAATAATAATAATAATAATAATAATAATAATAATAATAATAATAATAATAATAATAATAATAATATTAATGAACGCTATGACAATCGATGAAATCAATTGTGGAGCACAACAACAGAAGATGTTGTGCTATAACAGCTATAAATGTTTTAAACATAGCATTATTTACTTTTCAATGTATATAAATATTTAGTATTTAATAAATAATTTTTGGACATCTAAGGGTAGAAACTACAAAATTTAGTATTTCTAAATCTATAAAACGGTATCTAGTAATTATATTACTAAATAACTTTGGTCTTGATGACGAAATTTTTTTTATTTTTCTAGCAGAAGCACATATTTCCTTAGAATTAATAAAGTTAAAATTAACTTGTTTCTCCATTTTTACATTTACATCTTCAACAATTGTAGTAACATTTATGTTCATATCTGCAATATTCGATTCCATATTTACATCCATATCAACATTATTTATAACTAGGTTCTTTTTTACATTAAATATTTTTTTCCTTTTATTATTTTTAGTTCTTTGTTTAACTCTGCAAGCCTTAGCCATTGTAGAAGATTTATGATATATTTATGAGCTTTCCAGTAACTTTTTTTATACTAAAGTTGTTTTGAACAACTTTAGTATAAAAATTTACTTAATAAGATATATTTTTCATATAAAAAAAAATTGGATTTTGGACTATTTTTTAAGTAAAGGTAGAAAAATAGTGCCGTTGTTATGGCGATTGTTAAGGAAGCTTAAAATACTAGGGTTCAATAAAATCTATTTTAATGAAGATCTATAGCGAATTTTCAAACATGGTTTTCAGATGGTGAATCTGTGATTTGCAAAAATTTCATATTTCTTAGGGGTTTTCCTTCTTAAGTTATCCGTTAATCCCAATTTAAGAGTTCAGAAAAAGCGCACCATGAACTAACTAGTCTTTCGGCGAATAACAAAATAAAAACCTCAGTTTGTATTGGTCATAAAAACTGCTCAAAATCTTCAAAATAGTTATATAGTAGAAATTCTGAAAAAATCCACGATATCGTCTTTCAATTTCCAATATAATGATAACATAATTTAACATAATTTATTTGACATAACTTCCACTTTTAATTGTCGTCACTTTGTTTAAATTGTTATAATTTTATTTTCATCAAAATCTTATAGGCATTTTAAGTAACACGCAAAATAAAACCCGGTATAACCGTAGGTATTGGTATATGTAAGCTTCATTTTTACACACAGCACGCTCAACACCCACAGAAATTTCACTCCATGCTTACTGAAGATTGATAGGGAGAATTTATATGCTGGAAAATGGAGGTTATAAGTTGGGAGCATACATACACAGCAAGTTTTGAGTGATTTGCCCCTGTGGACAGAGACGCTGACCATTTTACTGTTTTATATATTTTTGTACGTAAATATATGTTAATATATATTAGTATATAAAGGACTTGTTTTTCAAATTATTTAGAGACTTCTATTTCTGCAAAAAATGTTTCGCCAAACAAATTTTTCAGTAATAAGTTTCAATAATAAAGATTTTTTTAATATATTAAAATACGTCTTTCATCCTAAAAATTCGCCATCCCATAAATCTTCAACAACCTGACCAGGTGTCATTGCCCAGTATTGTTTTATATAGCGGTGTCTGGTTTTAATTTCATTTATTTCTCTCATGTCCTCCGCGTCCAAACTTACTTTGAGGCAATCGAGATTTTCTTGTATACGAACTTCGCGGACAGATTTTGGAATCACACCAAAACCAGTAGCAAGACTCCAAGCTAACAGAACCTACAAAGACAAATGAATTAAGTTAAACAGAACACATTTTATACTATCAATAATAAGCCCAAGCTTGTCCCCCTCCCCTTTCATTTCTTAAAATTGCACTAAGTTTGGAAAAGTCAGTTTCAAGTATACTTCTTAATCTTGCATGTCGAATTAAGACTTTTACATAGGTTGATATAGAGTGCAAGATATCGGATCAAATTTAATTTATGACATTTTATCGTCAAAATTTAACTTATTAAAAGGTTGAACGGAACGTAAACCTTATTTCAAACTTGAACGGAAGCATTTAATGAAATCAGAATTATAAAGCTTAATCATATCAATATCAGGAGTCCGAATTTTTCTGTCATTATAAAAGCGATTAAAAGTCGTTAATTTTCAAACGTTCTGGACTTTTTACAGTCATCGCATGAATTCTTCAAACCTTACAGAAAATTCTGACTGGACAATGACCTTCTTAAAAAAGCATGAACTAATTTTAAAAAATTCATAGCAAACTTTTAGAAACATTGAAAGCAAAAAATGTTTAGCAACAATCAATAAAAACAAAAAAAAATTACTTGAGCAACAGTGGCTCCTTTTCTTTCAGCTACTTTTTTAATAACAGGGTCCTCTAATAACACAGGATCACTACTAGCAGTTTCTCCATTTGGCCTTCCAGTATTTCCCAAAGCTGAATATGCCATCAATGAAATTCCTAAAGAAAAAGACTGCAATAAAGAATCGGAAAAGCATTCCACATACATAAAAAAAAAAAGCAACAAAATCAATCAGCAGCACTTCTTTGTTTGTATACTATTTACATCGGTATACAAAGAAGACATCAGAACTGAACCAAAAATAAAAAATCTGGACTTATGTTTTATAGATGAGATTCTATGGACTTGCTGATTTTATGACTCTGCCAACAAAAAATGGTCAAAATATTATTGTATTTATGCTCAGTCTGGTAAGATAATATCTTTAAATTATTTACTTTATCAGTGACTTTTTTAACCTCCATTAACTTTTAGTTGTTGTTGATAAATAACATGAAAGTAGTTTACGGTTTTTTCTTTTTCACGTTGCAATAAAAAAAATTGCTGATTTTTGGTTGCTACATTTGCAATATTTAAGGAGTCTGTGAAATTTTTGTGATGAAAAAATAAAGGAAAGTTTTTTTTTTACAAAAATTTTGCAAAGATCCTATTAGAGTTTTAATTGTTCTTTGGGTTACACTGTTTTGTATGTTTTTACATTAAGTTTTCAAATGTAATGGTATGAAATTAAACCACAAACCATGGTGAGTATTGATTTAAGTCTTGAGTGTGTTGTATTGTAATGTATTGTATAGTTGAAATGATTTCAAATGTGATTTAAAATTTAATTAAGAGAGTGAAGGTCAATGAGCTTAAATTTAAGTAACTGAAATTAGGTAACTGTGTTTTACAATTTACTCTTTAAAAATCATTGTTTTTTTTTTAATTTCTTTTTCATTAAGTAAAATTTATTAAATTTTACTATTGTGCTTTTCATATATATAATATGGCAACTGTTTTTGATATATCTATTTAAATTTTAATTGATATGTAATCATACTATATTGTAAATATATTATTAAATAGATAAACTTTTAAATAACTAAAATTTGAAGACCCATTATCATTTCTTCATTTTATAAAACATTTTTCTTTAAAAAGGTTGGTTAAACATACAGTCATCAACACATTTCAGCAAAAACCTTTGCATAGGGCAAAACATTTTTACTTAACTATTTAAGGAAAATACATTTAAAGCAAGTTAACACTTACAAAGAGAAGGGAATAGGGAGTATAATGTGTTATATGCCTAAACAAATTATTATAAATTCAATTTATTTCATAAGACTGGTAGTAAAGTTTGTCTTTTATTTGTCATTAATGGAAAAACCAAACACCAATACTTAACAAAGATTATGACTGCAGCACAGAATTAACTATTTGCACATCCAAATAATCAATTTTATCAATTTTAGTAAATAATTGCTTTTTTAATACAATTTCTGTCTAAATTTTTAAACCACTTTTATTTTGAAGCAACTTAACTTAAAACTGAACAGACCATCTTAAGTAAATCAAATTCAAAGACTGATCTGTGATTACACAGACTTAAATGTTTGCCTTACTTTGCTTTATGTAGTATTTGATGATTATCTTTAAACAAGCTAACCTTTTTCTTTGCAATAGGCATGAAGTCTGCTTTGAGGTAAGTAGGGGTGAAGCTCCACTTGGTTACAGGCAGGAACTAATTTTGGAGAATGCTTCAAAAGTGCTTCAAGTTTTAAAATTGTAAAATTACTAACACCAACTGCTCTAACTAAGCCTTTTGTAACAAGATCTTCCATAGCTTCCCATGCTTTCTGAAAATAAAGTCAAATGATTATTTTATACAAAATGACATTATCTTGTACTCAGTACTTTGTTCAAAACTTAATCATTTCAATTAATCCTTTAAAGATTTGAAACTAAAGAAAAACATCACAAACTTTTTAACTTATATGAAAAAAGGAGTGTTCACAGAAAAAAATACATTTGTTAAAGGTTTTATACAATACTGCAATCTTACGCAGATTCTTTTTTATCATATAAAAAAACACAAAAGCAAAAATCACCTGAATTCTTTCTGGATTGTAACCAATATTTACATCACTCTCAGTTTCAAAAGGCAAGTGTAACAAATACAAATCCAAATAATTCAGTTGAAGATCACTCAAGGTCTTTCTACAAGCTCCTTCAATATTGCTAAATTCTGACACCCAAGCTTTTGAAGTAATAAAAATGTCTTTTCGATTATATTCACCAGACGAAAACAATGGCCCAAACACATTGCCTATTTCAGGTTCATTCTCATATATAGCTGCACAATCTATATGCTTGTATCCACACTTTAGTGCAAGCTTCACTGATTCCCCAACTACTCCAGGATCTGCAAGCCAAGTACTAATGTGATATAAAAGATTATTTAATAATGCAAATATTATAAAATATTAACTATAATTTGTACTTAAAAGTTACCAAACATATAAAATAGGATTTTAGTACCTATTTTAGAGTGCTCAATTTTAAAGTGAGTGACTTTGTGCCCTGGGAATATAAGTGGGCATTGACAGAAGGTTCAAAAATTTAAACAATAAGTTGCATGCTTTTTTTAAGGCCCATGCACAAGAGGGGATGTTTAAAGGTAAGTTGACAAATGCTCCTGCCAAGCTAGATTAATTTTTTTTAAAATACAAAGAATTTTTTTTTGAAATGTAAAGAATTATTTTTTGGAGTGCATGGAAAAAATATGTGTACTTCCCATTTACAGCCATACATATTTACTTTTTCTTCAGCAGTAGTGATGTCAACAATTTATGGCAATCAATTATCAAGCAAATGGAGAAGCTTTTACATGGTGAAAACAAAGATGAGCACAACTTTAATTGGTTTGATAGCAAAAACAATATTTAAACTTTTTAAGCAAATGTTTAATTTTTTATTATTAAATTCAAAAAATTTTTTGCTTTCATTTTCATAATGTTCCTTAAGAACATAGGATCAAAATACTTATCAATGGAAAATACACCTCAACTTACACAACAATTTTAAAACATTTATCTACTCTTATTTATCAACTTACACTCTGGGTTGACTTATACACAGGCACAGGTATATACAGTATACTCACTCAATATATGATGATATGTGTATAAGACAAAATGATTTTCATAAGAGACATTTTTTTATATATAAGTATAAAAAATAGAAGGAGTGGTGTGGGGGTACACAATGTGTCGGTAACCGTTAAGATGAATAATAATTAAACGACGACAAAGAATTATTTTTTTTTGTAATAACATATATATATTCTATAACAATAATAGTAATAATAATGATAATAATAAAACAACAAATAAACAGCCAAAAGGTACAAGTATCAATTAAAATAAGAAGCGGAAAAACCGGTTTTGAGATAAGTGATGTAAGTTAAGTAGTAAGTGATGTAATATAAGTATTAATTTTTCCATTGGTGAATTTCGCTTTTATTTTAATTGATACTTGTACCTTTTGGCTGTTTATTTGTTGTTTTATTATTATCATTATTATTACTATTATTGTTATAGAATATATATGTTATTACAAAAAAAAAAAATTCTTTGTCGTCGTTTAATTATTATTCATCTTAACGGTTACCGACACATTGTGTACCCCACACACCACTCCTTCTATTTTTTTATACTTATATATAAAAAAATGTCCCTTATGAAAACCATTTTGTCTTATACACATATCATCAAATATATTATTTATTACTTAAACATTAAGAAAAAAAACAAACTAAGAATCCTCAAAATAGTTTTCTTACCCAAATCCTAATGCTGGCATATCAACACCATTGTTAAGTTTAATAACTGGATATGTCTTAAATTAAATAAAATATATTATTGAAAATAGTAAAAAGTCTTACAATAAACAGGACAGTAAACAGGAACTAAGCAATGATTTATTCTTATCAGAGAATCAGTATTTTTTATACTCAGGTGTTTAATAACTTTTCAAAATGCTAAAAATCCTATAAATTTATTGAATTCAAACATGTTTTGTTTTTTTTTGTAAAAAGGCAGATATTTGTTTTAAGGGTGATGTATTTTTATGGTTTTAAAGCTCATACTTAATTTAAATGCTGAAAATCATTTAAATTGATTCAACTCAAAACAGTTTTTTTTTAAAAAACAACAAATTATACACATGTATTCTTAATATATTTTTATAAAAACAACATATATAAACAGATATTTTTATAAAAACTAAAGATATTTTTGTAAAAAGGCAAATTTTAAGTTTTTAGTGGTCATAATAACCTTAAAAATCAAAATGAACCAACACCTTTATCCATTAAGATATAGAAAAAAAAATAATAATAATAATAAAAAATAAAAAATTTGATTGGTACCTTTAAAAATGGAAATTATTAAAACAAGTTTATCTATTTAATTTGAACAGCAATCTAGTTTTATGCTTTTATTCTCTTTAAAGTCACTGCATTTTCAATATATAAATAGACATAAAAGTGTTAGAAGAAAAATCTAATCATCTCTCTTAACTAAGAAATGTTTAGAAAAAAAAACCAACCGAGGCTCTTCTTGCTAAGGAAGTTATAGATAATAGGTGAATCTTTGTTTTAATCCATTTCATACGCTCAAGTAACTGTAAAAAGAACAAGTTTCTCTTTAAAGCAATTTTGCTTTAGAGCAGTTAATTGATTTTTATAGCAATCTAATCAGTTATGTGAACTGAACGTTGTTAAAAGAAAATGCATAAACTAGAATTTTTCCTGGGCAAAGTCATTGAATGATTCTGTATGTTGCTCATTTTTATCATTGCACACATATAATGCTTCATAGTTAATGTAGTTAAAAAATTATTTTAAAGACTTAACCTTTAAAATAAAAATTCTTCCATTAGTTTATTGTGCAAATTTTCTTATAAAGATTTTAATGTTTTGCTTTTTTTTTACTTGTACTTTTTTTAACTTTTTTTCTGAAATAATTTAAAACTTAAAATAATGTGGCATTTCCTTTTTCATTTCAAAAATCAATTTTTAGGTACAGACCGAAAGTAGTCATTTGCTGATTAAAGATAATTCTTTTTAATACTGATTAAGTATTTAAAAAGTTTAGTTAAGTATGATAAAAAAAAATAATAATAAGATTACAATTCATTATAAATAATGCTGATGTTAAGGCATAAGTAAAACAAAAGCTTTACTTCAAAAGGTTTAAGAACTTTATTGCTGGAAATACGATTTTTCTTAAGATTTTTTAAAACAAAAGAAACAATTTCCATATTAATTGAAATAATAAATTTTGCTTCTCTTTATTTACACAAAGCAGTAAACTAAAGACTTAAAAAAGTACAATAATTTTACATGTAACTTAATTTATAATATCATTGTAAGTTATTTATCTTTGCATATTTATGTATGCTCAAAAATAAAAACCCAAAAAGTTTAGGGGACTTTCAACAGCAATTCTTGGGATATTTTACAGAACATTTAAGACAATTAACATCTACACCTTCTGAATATTTACATTAGAAAAACAAACTTAACTTGTATTTAACAAATAAAAATCATTAAATTGTTAGTAATTATTTCTTACCATGACTAATTTATGTTTGATATCACAAATGCTTTAAATTTCTAGAATTACTAACCATTTCACTCTTAACCTATAGACTCCATTTAGCAACATTTATCTAACTTTCACTTTTAATAGTAATATCACCAGAAGAACAAAACTCTTTTATTTATTTTCAAGTTCATGTTTCAGCATTTCAAGAGCATTTTGGCAGAATCCTATGGGTTAGATTGTTTTTTAAAAAATTTTTACCTTTGTGATTATCATAATAAATTCATCTTAATCTATTAACTTACTATAATATCATTTAGACATGAAAATAGCTCCTGATATTATTTGGTTATTATGCATGTTTTTTGAATTTAGAGTTTCCAATATTAAAATCTCTAATGCCCTTTAAAGATAGAGGCATGTGTTTCTTAGATAACATACTTTAAACATACTTTAAAAATAGGCATAAAATAAAAAATAAATAATTTTTATGAAATTTCTACATTTAAAAATGTTTTGAAAACTTTATACTTTCCCTCTATATTTCTGCTTGTAGTTTCTTAATAGAATGCTAAAGTTTCAGCATTTTCTCAAAATTTTAGAGCTAAAAACTCACTAACTAGATGACACTTTGTAAATTTAATTTAGATTAGAAAAGAAAAAAAAAGATACTCTTAAGAAAAATCTTTAACCTGAAGCTCCAAAACTGGTTAAAAATGAACTCTCTAAACTGTGAAGTTGTAAAATTCACTTTCCTTTTAAAAACAATGTTTAAAACCTTTTTGTCAAATAAAAGACCAATGTGCATTATAACTTTTAGTCCTACTTAAATATTTCTATGCTGATACATCATTTTGCATGGATTGATAAGTATTTTTTATGCAAAAGTTAGTGCAGTTTTATTAAAACCTGACAAGGCTTGCATATCACAAAAAACCTTTTTCTGTAATTAAAAAAAAATCTGATTAATTTGTACACTTTGGTCTCTAAAGCAGTTCTGCGATGACTGTTTTCTTTCAAATTTTGATTTATTTGATTTAGATTTATTTTTAGTTCTAATTCAAGGTTTGAACATCCTGATTGCTTCATGCAAATATTTTGAACATTCTTTATGTAGCAGTCAGCCAACGTTATCGTATCTAATTAAATTAGTAAAATTACGGCAAGGCAACATTTTATTAACAGTTACCATCCAGTAATTGTGATCCGGAACAGTCAAATAAACCTCGCTCTAAAATACAAATAACAAAAAAATACGTAAGTAAAAGATAGAAAAAAAAGTATTCGTAACTTACCATGTTTAGCAATCACACAATGTTCGGTAAAAAGTTTAGTAGAGGACAGTATTTGTAGGTAGTTTGGACATGCGTTAGTCGAAGTAAAGACCAATTTGATTACGAAAGGAGTGTACCAAAAGTTTACACACGTGACTTTCATCCGCAAAGTAAATCAGCGCACGCAAAATTTCACGGTAAAATACTGTTAAATTTTGTACTTATTCTAATTATAGCGAAATAAGCCCCTTGAAGTCTAAACTTTCTCCGTAATTGATAATAATGATAATTGAAACAAATTGGGTATGATTTTTCATTTATTTTGGCATAAGTTACTTTTACGTAATTTGCTTTTTACTTAAAAGTAAATAACATTTCAAAGTTAGTTACGTAAAATTAACTAACTTTCACTTGTAAAAATAAATTACATTCTAAAGTAAATTACTTTTATACAGACCCATTTAAGGATAGAGAGAGGGATAGAGAGAGGGAGGGAGGGATAGAGAGTGGGAGGGAGGGATAAAGGGAGGGAGGGATAAAGGGAGGAAGGGGGGATGAGTGCTGGAGGGGGGATAAAATCTTTTCTTAACTTTTCTTCGCCACACATAGGGTTTACAGTCCTGGAATATATTTTCAATCGCGAGGATTTTGGGATTACATTTACCTAGCCTCCGGGATCATGGAACTAATCCTAGGACTTACAAGCATCGGTTTTTGAAAAATGTGAACAGATCAATTTAGTGAAATTTTAACAAAGTTAACAAACTCATATTTAGCGCTATCTTACTTTCGCACCCTCCCCCCCCCCCCCCTACTTTTTTGCAGATTATGAAAGATCGTCGTTTAAAACATAGTCATAAGAAATACATAGTCTGGAAGCACGGGCCGTTCCTATTGTTTTGCCGTTTTAACTTGAACTTTAAAATCCGACCCGTTCACCCTTCACAAGTTTAAAAAATGAGCAGTGAACTTCACACAGAAACACAGCTTGATGATCTGTATATGGCTATTACTGATGGATTTTTCGACGATAACATGGAAATTGAACAAGATCTAGATCTTTTATTATCTGAAGGTTGTTTGGTATCCAATTTTTTGTGCGACTTGTGTTGTAAAGTTTACAAAACGAAATGTGGCCTGAAAAGACATAAAACTTCCAAACACGAACAAATCAACATAATTAGCGAAGAAAAAAACTCCATAAAATTTAGTCATCTTGATCTTAAGAAAATTGTTGAAGAATGTGGGCATAAATTGTCAAATGATTTATGCTTGCCTGAAGAAATTCGAGTTAAATTTTCAAAGCAGAGTTTTTGTTTTAGTACTGAAGATTCTATTTCTCTTTTGGAAAAATTTCAGGTTTTTATTTCAAAATACAATGGTGATGCAGAAAAATTTTATTCTCAATTTTATGGTCTTCTTTATGAAAATTTATTGCCATCAAAGTTTGAAGATGTTTTATTGACCAATACTTTGCTTACTGAAGTTGCCAATCACATACTTAAAGAACTTTCAGGAAGTAAACATAATACTTCATCTATTAGTGAAATATCATTATCCAATATTTTATCTGATAAAGAATTAAGTATAATTCAATATTTGGCAGGTTATGTTGTGCAAAAACTTTATTCAAAGTTCAAATTTTCTAAATCTGATGAGCAGTATAAAAGGCAATGCATGGAAATATTATCAGCATGCAAAATTGATTCACATGATACTCAAATATATGTTGATACTAAGAACAGAGGTGGTTTATTTAAAACTAACATGTATGCTCAAAATATCTTTATACAATGTGAAACAATTTTTCGTAAACAAAGCAAATCTTTTGTAACATCTATTAACAACAAAGCTCTGGTTAATGAAATGCTTAAGGACTCAGTGATTATAAGTAGCTTAAACAATATATGTTACAGTACTGAAGTGCAAATTGATAAAGAAATATCTTTCTCTCTTCTTGAAAGTATGCTTGTTTTGTTCACAAGGGTTAGAAGCTTTTTCTATGCTAGAGATATTCATGAGAAACATCAGATCAACAAGCGACAAGCACGCAAATCTTCTATAAGAACAGAGATAAGAAAAGCAATGTGCAGCAATGTTGTAGATCCATAACTTCAGTCTTCAGTCATCTGCTCCAAAAGATACAAAACGGTTATTTTTATAGCCACAAATTCAATAAAAATGTTATGGCTAAAACAACTAAATTCTTTTTAAATAAACATGTTGTTAGTTATATGATGTTAAATAATAAGGAGATTATTAGTTTTGTATTTATGGTATGTTTTATATGTAAATTGTGTGTAGGAAATTTTCATGAAGTGAATGGATCATACTAATATATATATATATATATATATATGTATATATAAACCTAAATTGAGAATAGCTTGCCTAATTTAATGTAATACTCACAGGTGCTTAATACAAGGTTGGGATGGGGAAAAAAATCTAAATGTGAGGATTAGTTAAGCACCTGAGAGTATCGTAATTTATTACGAATTACTTATATCAATGGGGAATGCTTGTCTTGACAAAATAAATATAAATAAGCAATAATTGTTGACACAAGCACTAAAAGTGAATCCTAGCCTATAATGTAATTATTTTATATGTAGCTATGAAAATAGCTGTTTTGACAGGATTATAGTCACTGTCTGGGACTTTAGAAAAGTTAATTTGTTATTTTGTCAGATTTCTTTTTCTCTTTGGCAATGGTGAATCATCTATCTCATTAAATTTATGTCTTTGACATCGAACATTACCAACAATAGATCGTACAGAATACTGTGACTTAATAGTATTGTCATTATAGCCAGCATCTCTGACAGAGGGATTATCACGTCTGTTGCCAATAGCACGCTGCCTTCCAAAGTAGTTTTCTAAATCGTCTTGACAAAATCTTTCTGAAAGAATGTAAGGAACACCATGTTCTAAAAGAAACTTACAAACTTCTTTGAATGAATGAAAAGTTATCTGGATACCTTCATATGTTTGCAAAGAAATAAACATATTTGCCTTAGCATTAGCAGTATAACTCCTATCATTTCGATTGTCAATAGACTCTTTCCATTTCTTAAAATATAAAAGAAAACTGTCAAGCCATTCAAAACGTACATCATTAACAGATTCATATGGTTTTAAATTTTCTTTTAAATTTTTAACAGCTTTATTTTTATTTGAAACATTCAAACAGTCAAAAAATTTATCCATCATAAGACAAAATTGAGCAGTTCCTGCACATTCTGGCGGACCAAATTGTTTTAAAACATTGCCAACTGTTTCACTTAACACTTGAGCAGCCAAATGAACACGGATTACTGAATATGGTGTTAAATTGATGTGATCACTTGTGAGTTTATTAACTAATCTTAAGCCACATTCTAAGTCCTCATAATAAAGTTGTGAAATATGACTCCAAAGTATGTGCAAACCATTGTTCCACATATAACGAGTACCTCGTCCAGAACCAGAATTTGCAAGGCAGTTGCGAGCTGTTTTAATCAAGTGTGGAGCATCTGAAAAAAAATATATGTAACGTTTTTCGTTGGAGTAAATATTCTGAGCTCTGTAAACTAAATCATTACACAAATTCATATTTAAGTTCTTATGCATTCTAAAAAATTTTCTATTTGGCGAAGCACCATCAGCTGTTGCAGAAATAACTTTTAAGTTCATACTTTCAAGGTAACACACAGCTTTCCAAAAAATAGGCATCAACTGAAATGATGTAATTCCAGTAGTTGCAAAAGTAGCTAAACTGAATGATAAAGGATTAACAATGCTCTTTACAAGAAACACAAGAATATGAGTAGCTAATTCTCTAACATTTTTTAAAGTAGAAATATTTACTTCTTTATCGCCTAAATCAACAAAACCAATAAGCTCTCCAGTGTATTTGTCCCAAACTAAATCTTCTTGAATCTTCATTTCATCAAAAACAATAGAAACAAATTTTTCATAAGGAAGAAAATTTTGGGTTTTTTTAGCAAGTTCACTTAAGACAGCTGCATTAAATCCCCTAGTAGGTCGGATATAATTTTTGTAATCTCTTAAAGTTCTTAAGCTTGGAAGAGTTAAAATACCTTCACCTGTCTGTGAATCATATCGCAAATCAGTATAAGCAGATGGTGATTTAGCAGCAAGACTTAGACAATATTTTATTATTGTTGGGTGGTATCTAATAGATGAAAGATTGGAACAACTTAAATACTTCTGCTGCTCTTCCCAAAACAACTTCATAAACGGTGGAATATTTTTTTGATCACTAGCTGAATAAATAGAGATCAAATCTTTACTAAGTTCTGAACAAATTTTCTTACTGCATTTATTGAGAGCAGATTTCATTAGTTCAATTTCCTCTTTGTATTGCTTGCATTGAAGTCTGCATTGCTGCAAAGCCAGTTTAACTCTACTAGGGGAAGTTACAGAGATAGGTGCATTTAATTTAGCAGGAGTTTTAAGAGTAGATTTTTTAGAGTGTTCACTAAAATTTACTTTAGCATTAAGTTCATGACAAAATCTGCAAGGCTGATTTTTTCCAAAGACTAACAATTCACAAGAGTTACTGCGACAAAATTCAATTTGATGCAAGTTAGACTTTAATAAAGAATTTTTATAAGCAAAATAATCAAAAGTTTTAGGAACAACATACTTCTGAAAATTCAACACTTCAATAGGATCAGGAACTTCTATTCCATTGCAAAATTCTAAAAATTCCATTTCAAAAATAAGTTGCGAAAAAACAACATTTAGAAATGATCTTTTATATTTCAAATATAAATCATGTGTTTCAGGTAACATCCATCCATACACACGAATAGTAAAATATAAGGAGTCTTCTATAAAAATTTCAAATTTTGGAATGACTTCTTCTAATAATTTAAATGAAGCATAACACAAATTATCAAAAAACTCAATCTTCAATAACTTATTTAATGAGGACAAATTTAAAAGACGTTTTTTGAAGCCAGCAAAGTTTTTATAACAGTAAGATTGAGTGAAAGAACTCTCAAGAAGTAATTGAGAATCTTCTCGCTTAGATATGGACAATGAGGATCGAGAAACAACACTTGAAGCTGACGATTCTGAGCTCTTTCTTGGTAAATTTAGTGATGGAAGTTCCCCATCTTTCAACTTTTTTTTTGTTTCATAACACCAAACTTGTTCAGGGGAAAAGTGAAGCTCGCATATCCACAGTTTTTTATGTTCAGAATCGTTTATTTTCTTTCGAAGAATATCATCAACAACTCGATCTTTTGTGATAATGTTAACTAATTCTGAAGCCCATTTTTTTGTAAAATCATCAGTTTCTTTAGGAACTTTAAAGAAAGCAACTCCAGTATATCTTCTTGAGGCAGAACATCCATAAATTGAACAGTTTTCACCCGGCATTGGCAATATATCTTGAGTTTTTTCAAGAAAAACAGTCAGATTGTCAGAAAAACAAGAGGATTTTTAAAAACTTGTGCAGGGTCGGAGATCTGGGGATAGCAAAAATCGAATACAATAAGTTCAAACAATTGGTCATTGTTTGCTTCCAGACTATATATTTCTTATGACTATTAGCAAGTTTCATACGGGAAGGTCTGGGTACTAATAATTGAGCTGTAGGGACAAAAAATTTTATTGCGTTTGTTTACATTTATAGCAGTTTAAAGTGAAGCAAAATATAGCTAATATAAATATAAACTAATTTACTATTACTGTTATAAATGGAATTAAATATTAATGTAGTTAACATTTCAACTGCATCAAGAAAGATTTGTGTTGAATGGCTTGTTAACCACGGACTGGGTGTCACAGGCTCTGTTAAAGAGTTGCAAGGCAGAATTTTGAAGTTCTTACCATATCCAAAACTAGTTAAGAAACTTTATCTAAAAGCAAAAAAAAACTACTTATTCAAAACAAGCTTACATGTAGACGAGATACCACACATGTCTCAAAATTGGACTGGAAGTGAAAACCTCTACCCTTGTGTAAACTCTGAACTTTTTAAAGAATACATACTCAATAAAAGAGAGGGTACATTTGGACAACAGCAAAAAGCATACCAAATGTTAACTAGCAGAAAAATTATATCAGTTAAAATACATTCAGATAACAATATAGTATATGTAAGAGCTTTCATAAGAAAATCTTATAGCCATGATGCACACCCTGCTTATCTACTTTTTGTAGGAGGGACACCTCGTAAAGGTTATTGTGAATGCCCCGTTGGTCTTAGTGGGCTTTGTTGTCATGTTTTAGCTATCCTACTTTACTTAAAGCATTATGAGGATACAAAGACAAAAATTTTAGAATTAACGTGCACACAAGTGATACAGAAATGGCATAAAAGATCAAAAAAAGGTTCTATTCCAATGGTCCCACTATCTCATATTAAAGTAAAATCAGCAAGAAACAAAAGCACAATTGAAAACTTAAAAATTACTCCAGAAGAACCAGAAAGTTCATCTTTTAAAAGAGATGTTTTAAAAATGAAGCAAAAAATTAAGGAAGGGCTGAAAAAGGAACCCAATTTTGAAAGACACGTATATGATACTCTTTGTTCAATAGATCTTGGATATGAATCTTCACTAATGGGGCACTTAAGATTTAGATATGACCCTGAAAGTTTTAAATCCCAATTCAATAAGTTAAGTTCTATAAATGCAAAAAGTCGTACTTTAAATAAACAAGCAGTAAACCCACAAAAATGTCAAGATAATTATAGTGAAATACCAACAATATTGCAAATACTAAATCAAAATAAAGTAAACATCGAGGTAATCATAGCTTCGCCTGAACAAGTTATTGTTTTAGAAAAAATTAATAAACAACTTTTAAATGAGGATCCTGTTATTCGCATTGATTTGACAAATCTGATACCATCACAAGGACAATACACAAATCATACTAATGTCAAACAAAATACCCAGGAGTGGATGGACACAAGAAAAGGGAAAATAACGGGGAGTCGATTACCAGCATTGCTTGGAATATATGTGTAATTATAGCGTTACTTGTGAATAATTGTGTGCGTAAAAGGAAATGTCATTATAGCGTTACTTGTAAATAATTGTATGTGTGAAAAGATTTGTGAATGCCTTATAGCATTACTTGTAAATAATTGTATTTGTGAAAAGATAAGTGTGAATGCCTAGGGAATGCCTACTTGTAAATAATTGTATGTGTGAAAAGATATGTGTGAATACCTAGGGAATTAATCTGTATATAAATTGTGTTGAATTTTACAAAGATACATCGGCCTTTACGCACAACTAAAAACGATCTTTTTTATGCGAAACTACAAGCTATTTCGGCTAAATGGCGACTACACTTGATTTAAAGTTAATTCCAGAGTTTAGCGGAAACGATCAACAGTCAGTTGCGGAGTGGCTGGAAAAGGTTGAATTGGTATGTAAAATAATTGGTGTAACCGATCTGGCACGTGTGGCTCCTCTCCGTCTCACTGATGGTGCATTCGTAGTGTATCAACAGTTAGCAGAGACTGATAAAGAAAATTTTAAGAAAATAAAGGAGGCTTTGCTTGAAGCTTTTGCCGTTAATGCATTCACAGCCTACGAGCAGTTTGTCACGAGAAAGCTGAAACATGGAGAAGCAGTTGATGTTTATTTGGCAGAACTACGAAGATTGTCTACCCTAATTGGTGGGCTACCAGACAAAGCGATCGCGTGTGCTTTTGTTGCTGGGCTCCCCGAGGAAGTCCGACGGATGCTGAGATCGAGTTCTCGTATGGACGATCTTACAACTGTTCAAATACTTGCGCGAGCAAGGACTCTGATGATCGAGGAACGGAACAACGGGATGGTGGAAAAATTTGCTGTAGCTGCAATGAAAAGTGATGATCCGAGGTTGCTAGAAGATAAAACGCAATCAGTGTGCTATGAGTGCAAACTTCCCAATCACTTTGCGAGAGATTGTCATTTAAGAAGACATAATTATCGAAACAAGTCAAGTAGAAGAAGGGAGTCAAGCGATGTGCTGTGTTACTCGTGTCAAGAGTATGGACACATGTCAAGAATGTGTCCAAAAAACGGAGTGAGGGAGAAGACGTCTGCGCCAGTTCTCTCCCTAAACAATCAATAATGGCGTTACCTACCATGCTCTTGGATGTTAACGGTGTATTTCAGGATGTGCTAATTGACTCAGGATGTACCTGCTGCATCATCTATAAAAAATGTGCGACAAAAATAACGAAGAAAGAAGTTAGCGTGGTAACTGTAAATGGACAACAACAGCAGTGCGAAGGTGTTAGCCAAACTCGAATCACCGCCCCAAATGGAAATACAGTGTGTGTGGAAGCACTTGTGGTCAATTTAAAACCACTGGGTTTTTGTTTCATAATGGGTATGAATGGAATAGTGGCACTTGGTGGAGTATCGATTTCTGCAACGCGGAATGTTTGTTTTATGAAAAAAGAAGCATGTTTACTTGGTCTAAAAAGCGATTTATTAATAGATGTTCATGATATGAATATAACGGCTCAGGATTTCACAGCTTCATTTGAAAAGAAAAATAGAGAATGGATAATTGCTTGGAAATGGAATACCAAACCTGAAAATCTCGTGAATAGAATTGCTGAATATACCATCCCCATCGGCATAAAACACGATTACGAAAAAGAAATTGAAGGGTGGATAGAGAAAAAATGGCTGCAAAAGTACGAAGCGAAAAAACACGGTCCAGTAAAAGGTTTGGTTCCACTTATGGCAGTGGTGCAGCAAAACAAAGGGAAAGTGCGACCAGTGTTAGACTTCAGGGAGTTGAACACGTTTATTGAACCATTTACGGCGAACACGGATGCATGTGCTGACAAACTTCGAGACTGGAGACGGCTTGGAGAAAATATTTCAATTATTGATTTATCTTCGGCCTACATGCAACTCAAAATCAGCGAGGAACTCTGGGCTTACCAAACTGTTGTGTTCCGTGGACAGAGGTTTTGTTTAACACGTTTGGGATTTGGCCTGAACGTTGCGCCCGTCATTATGAAAGCAGTTTTGGACAAAGTTCTATCGCAAGACGAAAAGATCTGGAAGGGAACATCATCATACATTGATGATATTCTTGTAAATGAAGACATCGTATCAGTTCGCAGTGTACTTGATCATTTGGATATGTATGGATTACATTGTAAGCCGGCGGTTCGTGTGTCCGAAGGGGCGAGAGTTCTAGGATTACAAGTTGGGATTGAAAATAAGAAGTTATTTTGGAAGAGAGACAACGATTTTGGTGAAATTCCAAGTTCTCTAACGAGGCGAAAAATCTTCTCTTTATGTGGAAAAATGACAGGGAATCTTCCAGTTTGTGGTTGGTTGCGTGTAGCTTCGTCATTTGTTAAAAGGACGGCAAACGCCCTAACGAAAACATGGGATGAGAAGATACAATGCGAATTTGTTGAAAAAATGGTGAACGATATGGTAAAAAGAACACGTAACAACGATCCTGCCAAAGGAGTTTGGAATGTTTATGGCAACGAGGCAACAGTGTGGGTGGATGCTAGTTCACTAGCGCTAGGTGTGAGTATTGAAGTTGAAGGCAATATAATCGAAGACGCTTGTTGGCTAAGAAAAGATGATACAACACATATAAACATGTCTGAACTCGATGCAGTAATCAAAGGACTAAACATGGGTCTCAATTGGAAGATGAATGTCTTGCATATTTGCACTGATTCGAAAGCAGTATTACATTGGGTCACCGATGCACTGACTGGAAAATCCAGATTGAAGACAAAGGCTTCAAACGAAATGCTGATTAGAAGACGGCTTCAAACCATTACGAATATTGTGGACGAATACAAACTCAGAGTGGATATTAAACTAGTACCCTCGGAGTCTAACTTAGCCGATGTACTTACTCGAGTGCCTGGAAGTTGGTTGAAAATGATCAATAAGCCCACTGAACTTGCTGCAGGTGGAACGATTAGTGCTTCTCTATCTCCCAAAGAAATAAACCATGTTCATAAGTCCACGGGACATTATGGTGTGAAGAGAACATTGTATTTTGTTCGTAGAATTAACCCATCAGTAAGCAGGGAAGAAGTCAGGCAAGTGGTTGAAAAATGTGTAGCCTGCCAATCAATTGATCCAAGTCCGATAAAGTGGCCGAAAGGGAAGATTGAAGTAAAAGGGACGTGGCAACGGCTTGGTATGGATATAACTCATTATGAGGGGCAACATTTTCTTACCCTGATTGACTGTGGGCCTTCACGATATGCAATATGGCGCCATCTTAAAGACCAAACTAGTGCATGTGTCATTCAGGAACTAAACGCAATCTTTCTTGAACGAGGCGGTCCAAACGAAATACTGACGGATAATGATACAGCATTTGGAAGCACATTATTTTCGCAATTTATGAACAAATGGAACGTTAAACTTCGCTTCAGGTGCGCTTACGTTCCTTCAGGGAATGGAATTGCAGAACGGTGCCATCGAACAGTGAAAAGAACGGCGAAGAGAGTTCCGTGCAGCATACCCGAGGCAGTTTATTGGTATAACGTCAACCCAAAAGACTGTTGTAAGTCATCTACAGCACCCGCAAATAAATTATACCATTACGAAATAAGAGTTAGAGGAATTGACGACGATAAAAACTCATATGAACCTCATGAGAAGATCACCAACAAGTTTAAACTTGGCGATGAAGTATGGGTAAAGCCCCCGGACAACCGATGTGACTCTCAATACAAGATTGGGCGAGTTACAGGAATCATTTCGGAGCAAACGGTTGAAGTGGACAAAGTATGCCGGCACATACGCGACCTAAGACCCGTCAGAGTTGATAACAAGTCGAATGAGGATCTAGAAGATGATGAAGAGCTGTGCGTTGTGTTGCCTGAAGACGAGACAAACCAGACGCCAATGTTGCGAAGAAGCACCCGAAAAAGGATAGCACCTGAGCGATATAGTCCGTGAGGTGAAGTGGTCATTATGACCAAGGGGGAGTGTAATTATAGCGTTATTTGTGAATAATTGTGTGCGTAAAAGGAAATGTCATTATAGCGTTACTTGTAAATAATTGTATGTGTGAAAAGATTTGTGAATGCCTTATAGCATTACTTGTAAATAATTGTATTTGTGAAAAGATAAGTGTGAATGCCTAGGGAATGCCTACTTGTAAATAATTGTATGTGTGAAAAGATATGTGTGAATACCTAGGGAATTAATCTGTATATAAATTGTGTTGAATTTTACAAAGATACATCGGCCTTTACGCACAACTAAAAACGATCTTTTTTATGCGAAACTACAATATGGACAGGAAAAATTTACAAATTATTGGAAGATAGTTAAGGAAGGATTAAATGAAAATGATATTTATAACACACAAAACATAAAAAATTTTGAGCGTGGTCATAAATATGAATTTATTGCACTTCAGCACTTTGCAAAGATATCAAAATGTTCTCCTGAAATATGTGGATTTTTCTATCACCCAGATGATTTAAATTATGGGGCAAGTCCAGATAGCCTTGTGTCACATCAAATTATTTTGGAAATTAAAACACGAGCAAAAAACAGCGACAGTCCATTGACCCATTTAAAAAACCAACCTCAGTATTACGTGCAGGCTCAGCTTGCACTACTATGTACAAAATCTAAATACTGCATTTTACAATCTTATCATCCTGAAACTTCAAACTCAAATTTCTTTATTATTCAACTAAATAATTTACTGATGTCAGTTATCAAGGAAATATCAGATAGCATTCTGCATTCAAATCCAATAAAAAATTGGCAACATCATGAACATTCTTTGCTCACTACTCTTGGAAATAATGTTGTGGGGAAAATTCCTGATTTTAAAGAACTAAAACCACTTAGATCGTATATTAACGAACTTGTAAAAACATCAACTTTTCCATTAAAATTGATATAAATGTTTAAAACAATAAAATATGTTTTTATATGGTTATATATATTCACAAAATATTATTATTTACAAGATTCTGCCTTTGGCCCGATGGGGCGCATTGTAAGGTTTACAACATGACATAACATTTTCCATGTTGAAGAAAGTAAGTCCATTCTTTGTACCGGCCACACCGCATTAAGAATTGACCAATCACGTACGCATCCTATGAATCTCTCTACATGAATACGGGTAGAAGCTATATCAAAATTACCAGCTACATCAGCTTGTGGGAACTGATGGCTTGATTTTTGAGATGGTCGATTCAGATATATTCCTTTTGAAGCGCATAAATCTTGAATTGAAAACCCTCTATCTGCCATAACTTTGTGTTCTTTCTCAACTAGTTCTAAAATATGAGATTGTTCTGTTAATTCATTATCTGTGATTGAACCAGGGTATATGTTTCCAAAAAGCAATCCTGACCCATGTGGAGAGATTCCAATTAAAGCTTTCCCTGTTGTACAGTTTTTATAACTTGAAAACATTAAAGTATTAAGGTCATAATTGGTTGGTTGTTGAAACTTAAATTCTGTAGCATCCACAACAATATCGGTTTCACCATGGCCAGTTTTTTTAAAAACAGAAGGCATCATCAGGGAAATATAAGTGCTTTCGACTTTTAAATTTATCTCTGAAAATATTGTGTCTAGAAATACAACCCATCCAGTGAAAACACGATACATGGTGCTTTTAGAAACGCCAGCCATAAATCCAATAACACCAAGATGAAGTGCATGTCTGCACAATGTTAAAACTGAAAACAATTCGGTTTTCTTTTCAAGGAATCTGGTTCCTGTACCTTTGCAATCCAGATATTCAATTAAGTGGCAGTATGGTGCTACACAATTATAAAGGAGTTGAAATTGCAGGACAGTTAAACCACATAAATATTTAAACTGCTTTGGTTTGTCTTTAAGTTTGGAATATTTAAACATTCCTTTTTCAAATTTGTCTAGTTCTTTTTTTGAAATTTGATTTCTTACAGATAAAATTAAATATTTTTTATGTAACATATCGTTCTTTATTTTGTTTATTTTTTTTTCTTTTTTAAGCTGTTTTATATAATTGTTTGCATTGTTTATTTTTTCTAGAAGAATTTTGTTAGCATCTTCTTCTTTTTGTAATTTAGAAAGTAACTGTTGTTTTGTTGGTTTAAGTAATGATAAAGGAGATTTTGTAACATAAGAAGGTCGGTTTGTTGGTTTTTTACGAATAGGACAAGGTTTAGACAAGGATATCATCATACTAAGCTTACGTTTTAACCCTTTCAAATGTTTTTTATCAGCTTCAGTCGTTTTTCTTGATTTAGTTATTTTAGCCAGAGCATTTGCGTATTTTCGTTCCATTATAGCAATTTGGCTTGGTGGTGCAGCTATGTCTGGAATATCAGTGCATAACTCTCTTATTCCAGATGAAAAATGTTCACAACATATATGCCCATTTCTGAAATTCATTCCCTTTGTATTTAAAACTCGGATATATTCTTTCTGAATAGAAACATCTTTGGGAAGCCTGTAAAACTTTATACGTTCTCCGTTAGTAGTTTTGGTTCTAAAGTTGTTAAAACATAATGCTGCGCCACAAAACCAGTTAACCATTTCTTTTAAGTGATACAATCAATATAGTTTGATATCTAATAATGTTTAATATCTTTTTATTAAAATAAATAGTAGTTACATATCGCTAACTTATTTTATTAGCATATTAAAAAAAATGTTTGTTTTGATTTTTACATATATTTTTGACTCGATTGTATCAAGTACTACGCTATTTTTAGTAGTTTAATCGAGAAAAAAAACTGAATATCGCTTAATCTAGAAACATTATCTGATTGGCTAGAATTTTGTCCCTACAGGCAATATTCGCTTACTTAAACCGCGTCGTATGAAACTTGCTAATGTTTAAAACGAAGAAAACGTATAACAAACAATACTTTAAGACCAACTTAACGTACTCAATCTGAAAAAATTAAAAACTCATACGAAAACGCTAAAATTCGCCATTTTTTCAACGTGATGACGAATTTAAAAAAATCACTAAAATGTTACAGTTATTGATCTGGTTTTTCTTGCTTAGTAGTTATATCATAGTTTCCGCTATGATTACCATTCGGATAAAGCGTTTAAAATTTAAAAATTTAAACAGCGGTGAAAACCATGATTAATTTCTAAATAATTACTTTCAATTTTTAAACTCGTCATCGCGTTGAAAAAATGGCGAATACTAACGTTTTCGTAGGAGTTTTTAACTTTTTAAGATTGAGTTTAGAGTATATTAAGTTGGTCCAAAAGTATTGTTTTCTATACGTTTTCTTACTTTTGGACGACGATCTTTTATAATCTGTAATAAAAGTTGAAGGTTGCGAAAGTAAAATAGCGCCCTTATACTTAATATTGATTATAAAAACTCTTATTTATTAAAGAGTATATTGCTTTTATAGATGTAATATAGATTTATAAGTAATTTCAAACTATTTCTTAGATAAGATTTAAGGAAACAGAGCACATTCAAATTTTCATTTCACAAATTGCTTCTTCTTTTAGTCTCAAAACGTCCGGCTGCAGAAAAAGCGTTTACTAACTCAACACTACTCAGTGGAAAATCAAATGGCCATAAATTAGGAAAGCGACTTACCTCAGATATGTCTGATAGTGTTTTTTGTTATTAACACCCTTAATAAGCTTTTTAAAATTTATGCAATTTTAAATGTGACCGACTCAATAGTAGCAGTTTCTTGAAGAAAGGTTTTTGATAAAGTTTCCAAATTATGACGCACGTTACGGTAAATATGGTTTTTTTCATGCTTATAGTTCAATTAAATAGTCAATGATGGTACGATAAAAATAGATACATTGTATTTTAACTGTATGTATTTTTATTAGGAATATGCAAGTTCGAGTAAAGCTTGAATTATTTGACTATCAAGTATTTGAACTCGCGAAACTTGAAAAAAAATGCTGATTGGTTTCTAAAAACTCGATAAATTTGATTCTCAAGTTTATGACATAACTTGATATTTTTTAAAAATCAAGTTCATCGAGTTTTTTAATCTCGATTTTTTAATGTTCTTTTGATTTTTCGATTTTTGTTAAAAAATTTAGCTCTCCAAACTTTTTAATTTTTATATTATTTTTACAGGAATAATTTTTATATTACTTTTATAAGAATAATTAAATTCACTACTTAATTTTTTTTTTCCGAATAATAACAAAAAAAAAATCTAAAAAATTTGGATTACGGTTAATTGCTTTTAATTCAATCCAATCCTGAAAAATTCAAAATTGACAAAGCCAATATTTTCTCGAATACAAACAGGTTTTTTAAAACTGTTTACATAAGGGTTTGTTCGTTTTTATGTGACTGTATCGCCTGGACTCTAAAAAAAATTCTTTCTAATGCTGATAATGAAGGTGGAATGCAACGAATTTCTCCGTGTAAGTTTTGAAGAGCGTGGGTGTTGGCCATCAGTTTCCACCATTCTAAGATCTTTGTGTTTCCTGAAGCTAAAACATTGATGAGGTATTAATCTAATTTAATTCCGATGTCGGATTTGCCAGCTTGCCGCTCAACTGAGCTGTTTGTATTGGTTCTGGTATAGAAGTTGAGAACTTGAAAAGCTGGATTTTCTTCCTCATCAAATTTCTTTTGAACGTTTTTTTTTACCTCCTGTTGAACGACATTTTGAAACATGTAATGCAACAAAAATAGTTTGTCTAGAATAAGTTGCACTTGACTTGACAGTCATTGTAGTTATCAACAATTAGTATTTTTAAAGGTCTTTTTGAACAAAGTCAATTTTTTATATTACACAATTTGTTAACATCACCATAACATGACGATTAACGACTAAATTTTAAATCGTCATGGTGATGTTAACAAATTGTTTACGTCATGTTAATAACATGACGATTCGGTATTTTGTTCAAAAATAATTATGTTTGTTAAATAGCTGCTAAAATTTATAAACATGACGAGTTTGTGAAAATTTGAACTCGGATTATTTGACAAACTCGTATCGAAAAACTTGAACAATGCTTTTAAGCTCGAAAAACTCAAACTCGCCAAATTTGACGAACTCGCACATGCTTGATTTTCATCGTCCCAGTGATCAACACAAAATCTAAAATTATACTCATTTAAGACTTAATATTGTGAGGTGGGAAAATTAAGTTAAAAACAACGATCAGAAAAGATGTACACAAGATGACTCGTCATGCTTCATATAAATAAACGATAAAGGGAAAACATTTAAATAAAATTAACAACCACGAAAAGACGTACACACGGAGACTTGTTCAACTTGCCATGTAAATAAATGATAAAGCAAAAAGTAGAAAAGTTAAAAATAACGGCCTGAGAAGACGTACACGCGACGATTTATCAACCTGTCACGTAAGTAAAGGATAAAATCGAAAGATTAAAATTTAAAAAAGACACCTGGGAAAAGACATAAACATGAAGAACCGGCCATATAAATAAATGATGAATAGGTATCGCAGCGAAAAACAACTAAAAAATACAAAAGCTCAAAAAAAAAAACCATAGTGCTTTACAGAGAGAGCAGTAAGACGGATGGAAGGAAGAAGACGGAGTTAGAAAGTGAAGTAAAAGAGTTTTAAAAAAGTTTTTAAGAAGAATTTTAAAGAGAGAGGATCTTTGTGCTTGAAAAATATTTGAATAAACAAGAAGTATATGAGTGATTAAAGAAGAAAAAGAAGAAAAGAATTAAACAGAAGTGAGAAGAAATGTTAATCAAAGAAGAATAACAGGGAGAATTTGGTTGTTTCAAATAAAGAGGAGGTATTCATATAAAAAAAGGAAGAACAGAAAGAGAAACAATTGATTAAAAACAGTATCGAATACTATAAGTAGAGTAAGAGAGTTTTGTATTTGTATTTGAAGGACCCTGCTCATATTTGTTGAACGAAATCCCATCAAGTGCTGTCAATAAGCCAAGTTTTGCAGGAAGTGATTTTTCGTCTCGTTCCAGTATTGGAAAATATTTGCCTTACGTTAGTCATTCATCTGGTTTGCATGTCGAAGCAGTAACTATTGTTTGGTTAGTTTTATGGATGGAAAACAAGTTCATGTGGAAACATATAGTTGGGCAATCTTAAATTTTAAAAATATTTTTACAACTCCCTGCCTTCCGTTTTTCTTCTTGTAAAAAAGTTTCCGAACATCAAAGTTAGTTTTATTTTTATAGCCCATGTAAGGATCCATTATATTTTCAGAAAGTTTGCTGTTCAAAAAATAAAATTAAATTTAAAAGAGGCGGAATACTATAAGATTATTTTTATCAAAAATAATCAACCGGGTTGAAATTCATAATTTTTACAATAACATAATATACTATACTAATATACTGATTTGATATCATCAAGATAATCTTTATGAATACATTTATCAGAATTTGAAGAATCTAACTTTAAAAAATTAATTTAGATTTTATTTTCTGTTTATCCCTTTTTATGTTTAGGAAAAAGAAAAAGTCTTAAACAACGTCCTCCATAAAAATTATACTTTTCTGACGATAAAAACCTCTGAGTATAAATTTTGTATGAAACAGCGAGTTCAGAATTCTGTCGCTCATCTTGTTTAGTGTTGTGACTCTTGCTGGGTCACGTGGTAGCAACGCGACTGTTGTAATTAGTTTAGTTGCTGTCATGTACTCTCTCTTGTGTTTCCCTTATCTACGTCAAGTAACCAGCATAAATATATATTAATACAACTTACAATTGTATTTATTCAAGCATATACAAATAAAATAACGGTAACATACTCCAGATTGAGCCATTCTCATAACCTTTAATTCCAATTTTTTATTTAGCAAAGCCTATGATTAACTTTTTAATTTTTTTTGTTCGGTTTCGAAAATTGCTTGAACATTAGGGAATTAACAACTTTGATCCCACCCAACATAAGACGACTTTAAGACGTATGTAACTTGTCTTTAACTCGTCTAGACGTCTACAACTAGTTAAAGACGTGTTTAAGACGACTTTTCAACATCTCATTAAGACATCTTCCAACAACCAGTTTAAGATGTACTTAAGACATCTTAACAAGACGTCTTTCAGAATAACCAGTTTAAGACATCCGTGAGACATCATGACAAGACGTCAGTCGGAACAACAAGTTTAAGATGCCCTTAAGACATCTTAATAAGACGTCTCTCGGAATAACCACTTTAAGACGTCTTTCGGAATAACCAGTTTAAGATGTCTTTCGGAATAACCAGTTTAAGATGTCTTTCAGAATAACCAGTTTAAAACATCCGTGAGACATCTTAACAAGACGTCTGTTGGAACAACAAGTTCATGACGTCCGCAAGCCTTCTTAACAAGACGTCTATCGGAACAACCAGTTTAAGATGTCCTTAAGACATCTTAACAAGACGTCTTTTAGAATAAGCAGCTTAAGATGTCTTTAATCGTGGAAGTATTAGAGATGGACGTGCAAAATTTTTGTTTTTTTGAAAACCATGCTAGTTGTGCATTCTTAAAAATCTATTGTTATAAACAATAATATTTTAAGAAATAACGCGGATGATGAAAAGAAATTGAGATCATTTACTTGAATACGTGTATAACTTGAGAGGTAATAGTTAATACAAAATATCAAGAAGTTTTGCAGCTACCTAGAGCACAATGGTTCCATGTTTAGTGAACTACTCCATCTACCATATTGCTGAAGTCTTCTGGTTTATGAATATTAATAAATTTTCTATTTGGGCTTGCTCCATTAGACACAATAGCCCTTAGTTTAAGCCCAATGGATTCTAATATCGTATATATATATTGTTAAATATATATATATATATATATATATATATATATATATATATATATATATATATATATATATATATATATTTAACAAAAGGAATATATACAGTTAAGGATAAATAACTTATACATAAAATGAATATAAATACAAGAAAGAAAAAATAATTTGTCACAGCTTTAAAGAATTTAGCAAAACCAGTTTATGGTAAACCGCAAGAATAACTTAGTATATAACATTAACATAACATGATTTACCAGCTATATATAAACTAAATTTTATTTGACAAAAACTAATGGGTTATTATGTGCTTTTTATAATAAATGAAATAATATATGAAATATAAAAAACGAAAACATGAAATATCTGGCGCATTTTGCAAGATAATTATAAATTTGAATAACTTTTTAAAAGATTTTGCATTATCAAATAAGCTAAAAAATACCCATTAGAAAATGCACCTACCAATAAACAACTCACAGTGGAATATATATTGGGGAGCTTATAGAGTAGTCGACGCAAAAAATGACGACATATGGGAATAAATCTTAAAAAATACATAAATTTAAGGCTGGTGAACGAAGGACCAAGGAGTTGAATGAAACCAGATCTTTACAAAAAATTATATTTAAGCTTTTTTATGTTTCGCTATACTTCTTTAAGTCATTTTAAAATTGTTTTTACAGGTCTGTTTTATCATTGACAGACTTTGTTTACACGAAAAAACGTGTCCAAATTTACAAATGCTCATCTAATGAATTCCACGAAAATCGTAACCTTAACTTGATTTTATAAACTAATTTTTTACAGTATATTTATGGCGTAATTAGCTTTAATATGTATCTAATCACAAGAAAATATTAAATAAATGAATAAATAAGTTCGCTAATTAATGTTTATGGTAATTAGTGAAACCGAGGTATGTTTACAAATTGCCTGGGAATTTTTTGTGGAAAATGCAACAACAATATATCTTTAATTATTTAATGTTATAAAATACATCAACAGGTAAGAATGGTATCATTTTAAAGAAGAAATGTTGTACAGTAAATATGTAAAATTAGTTTTTAGAAACTATTAGGTAAATTTAATAATTTAATTGAATTTAAATCGATATTGTATTTCATTGATTTTCTGTGATTCCGTCACGAAATAATTACAAAACTTTATTTTATTGTTGTTTCTGGCAAATATCAAAGTAAATAACTACACATTATCTTAATATTTAAAATTTGGAATAAATTGTATGAATATTGGATATATTGTTTATGCGAATAAATGTTTAATGTGCGTGACGGAATCAAACAATATCGTGACGGAATCACGCAATATCGTGACGGAATCACACACTTTTAATTTCAATTTTACATGCTTAATTTGTACGGAGTTTTCTAATGTTTTACCTTTATATTATTTGCCAATAAATATATCTACTATTAGGATTGTTCTTTACAACTATGCTGCATCAATTTTCTATTGTAGATATAATTTATTAATTATTAATTAAAACATGCCACCAAAGAGTGCTGTCGAAAGACAGCGAATACACCGTGCAAAAGTTAAAGAAAACTCTGCTACGCTCGAAGCCGCTAGAGTAAAGGATTGTTTACGAAAGAAGAGACGGCGCTCAGAAATGGACGACGAAAAGGCAGCTGATTTTAAAAAGCGAGCAAAGCTGGCCACTCGTAAATGGCGTGTTAATAAATCTCGTTCCTTGGCTACACCTTTTACTGCAATCGAAAATGAACTTCCTTACAAATCGTTATCGTCCTTTGGAAAAGCAAGAAGGAGAGTGGAAAACGCTCTTCCCAAAAGTCCTCGAAAAAAAGCAGCCGTAGTTCGAATATTGGCCAGTGATATTTTGAATATTGAAGTAAAGGGTCCTTCATTAGTGACAACAGCAGATTACTCATGCGTTACTAACTTTTATAATAATGATAGTATATCACGAGTAATGCCCGGAAAGGCAGACGTCGTTACAGTTTATTCAAATAGCGGCAAAATTAAAATGCAAAAACGTCATCTTGTAATGACTGTTGCTGAAGCATACCAGACTTTTAAATCTGAATTTCCAAATTACATTATCAAAAAATCCAAGTTTGCCTCGATGCGTCCAAAGAACGTACTTTTAACCAGTGATATGCCACAAAACGTATGCGGATGCAAATACCATAGCAACATTATTTTGTTACTGGACTGTTTACATCGTCAATATCCACAAATATTTCCGACGTATTCAAATGAATTTGTATCAAATTGTGTATGTAATTCACAGCAAGAAGCTTGCATGTTTAACAAATGCGGTATGTGCAAAGATTTTCGACTTTTTACTGAAAATTTCACCAGTAAACTTGAGAATACTGATGATTCAGTGACCTGGTATCAGTGGAATCAGGACAATGATAGTTATTTAGTAAAAGAGTTGCAGGAAGGTAGTGTTCAAGATGCAATTGATTTGATCTCATCTCAGCTTATTGCCTTTCTACAACATGTTTACATAAAACGTCAACAAGCGATATCTTACGAATCACAGAAAGCTGACGCACAGTTGCCTGACAGTACATCTTGTATCTTGCAGATGGATTTCGCAGAAAACTATACTGCGACTTTTCAGGACGAGATCCAGTCAGTACACTGGAAACAAAAACAAATAACTGTATACACGATTATGATTTGGCATCGCTCTGAAATAATTTCAAAAATATTTGTCTCAGACTGTCGTGATCATGAAAAACATTCCGTCGCCGCATATACTGCGAAAATTCTCGAGTTTATCAAGCTGTCTTTACCCACAGTTGATACTGTGCAGATATGGACCGATGGACCAAGTAGTCAGTACAAAAGTAAATTTGTATTTATTCTGTCTATAAAATTGAAGGAAGTTTCTGATCTACAGCTACAGTGGAATTACTTTGCAACCAGTCATGGCAAAGGGCCAAATGATGCGCTAGGTGGCAATGCGAAGCGAATTGCCCATCGTCAAGTGTTATCCAGAAAGTTCGTAATACGAGATGCTTTATCATTTTCTGCTGCTGTTAAATCTGTACAGAGCAATATAAATGTTACTGTCATTTCACCTAATGAAATTGAAACCAAATGTAATGAGCTGAATGCTGATATTTTGTGGAGTGATGTACCGGCTGTTCCAGGTACACAAACTGTTCATTGTGTTATTCCGCAACAGAACAGCGTTAAGTGTAAGATGTACACAAATGCTGTGAATGTAAAACACCATGTTATGATTAAAACTACAACAGAAACTATTACTCCAGCTTTAACTTCTATAACACCTAGCATGGATTTTATTTCTACGCCACCGACTGTGGATGCTGTCAGTATTATTCCTAAAGCTTAAATAGTTAATAAATAAAATAGTTAATTAATTAATTGAATGAATGCTAATTGTCTAATTTGATTAAGAATGGTTAACTGTTCTGTAGTCATGTTATTGACTCGCCTTTTGAAATATTACAGTGAGTAGACAGTAGGTGTTTGTTAGTATGGCTAATAGGTGATTCCGTCACACCATTTATGTGATTCCGTCACACATACTTTAATATAAATATAGTATTATCTATTAAATAATTTATAATTGTTTCTAATTATTTGCAAATGGTATGTATTTTAACACACACATACACTTGTGAAGTTAAGCAAATTTAAATAGGAGAGCAGAAATGTGTTACTATAATAATATACCATAAAATGCTTGTCCATAAATTGGTGATTCCGTCACGCATATTATTATATTAATATTATATGATTATTATGTATTTATAGTTTTTTGGTATTAGAAGTATTTCAGGCCAATGTGTGACAAACACATATATCATATGGAATAACAATATGCACATTACAGTTTTTTTATTTTTATAACATAAATGTGGAAAATAAGCTCAAATCGGTGATTCCGTCACGATGGAATTCATGATCTTGAAAAAATGATAAAATCTGTTCGTGCCGACAACTAATTTCCTTTACCTTGGAGTAATTTGTTTAATAATTTGTCAACACGTGAAGTAGTTACTTTATCCTGAACAGATACTATAAAAGTTTTAGCTAATACTAAAAGTTTAAACTATAATAATAAGCTGCAATTCCATCTCTTATACGTCCATGCTTTAATTCCTTCCTTAATTGAGTCTTTACTTACGTCTTTAATTCCTTTAAAATGTCTTAGATAAGGCAACTTTAAGACGTTTTAAATAAGACGACTTACTGTGTTTCATTTGAGACCAGTTTAAGCCGTCATTAAGATGTGTTAAATAAGACAACTTTAAGACGTTTTAGTTAAGACGGCTTACAGTGTTTCATTTGAGACCAGTTTAAGGCAACTTTAAGATGTCTTAAATAAGGAAACTTTAAGATGTCTTAGATAAGACGACTTACTGTGTTCCATTTGAGACCAGTTTAAGACATCTTTAAGACCAATTTCAAGACATCTTCAATTTGTCTTTAAGACGACTTGTTGTTGGGTGGGATAGTTCTTACAAAAATAATGGTAAATATGTGTTAATTGTAATTATGTGTTAGTAGAAAAAATTTACTCAGCCTAATCTAAATTTATAGCGCTTTTTTTTTAAATGAATTAAATAATTGTTAATATTTTAAAACTTCAAACGCCTGTAAGTCCTATGTTAAGACAAAGAAATTGTTAAAACCTAAGAGACCATAACAATTTAAATAGAGTTAATTCTGCTGTTAACACAATTTATAAAGCTAATGGTAACCTTTTTTGGGGAACTTATAGAAATAAGGCTACATATATTTGGGTGCTCATTCCAAAAAATAAACAAAAATTTTAATCAGTTTTTACAAAAGCTGATGTTGGGACTTTAAAAGGAGAAAGTTAATGTTAAAATGCCTTCAAATATTAAAGCTTTAATGGTTTGGAGTAATTTTGATTTACAGAAAAAAGAAAAAGGAAAATGTAGACTAACGTCCTAAGTTATTATTATGTAAAGACAGTTTTACAGTTAAAATGAAAAGATATTTAGAAAAGGTTCATAATATTATTTTGCAAAAAGAGTGTGACGATGGACTACTGAATAAGAAACTTTGTATTCAATCAAATTTGGGTTCTATGATAAAAAACATTAGATAAAAGGTTGGCTTGTTTTGTAGTTGTAGATGGTCCGACACTTACAACTTGCTGACCTCCAGCTTTTTCCTATTTTTTGAGTAACATCTAAATAAAAGTTTATATTGATTTTTATTTCAGGCTTTTTATTTCGCCCTTTTTAAAACTTATAAACAATAAAATAAACAATAAAATAGAAAGCTGGCAACAGAAAAGCAGTAAAATCTCGAAGCTTAGCAAAACGAGAACTACTGTGTGCCTAAAAATGTTGACTTACATAACATACCATTATAGTTGTATATAAGGTAAAATATTTATATACAACTATAACGTTGTTAAATATGTTAAAATTTTATAGTACCCAGCCATAATTTAGAAACTTGGTAACAAAGTAATAATCAGTCAAAGTCAAGTTGAAAGATGGATAAAGAGGTTCGAAACGACCAACACAAGTCTTGCAGATGAAGAAAGAAGAGGTCGGTCATCGGATTTAGACAATCAGGAACTTATGGCAGTGGTGGAAGAGAACGAAAGCTTGACAACACGAATGCTGGCTGAAAACTTCATTGTCGACAGCTCAACAATCGTCCGTCAACTCAAAAAGCTTGGAAAGGTGTGGAGACTGACTGGATGGGTCCCTCACGAGCTCTCCAATAACAACAAAGCAGAGCGTGTAAACATTTTTACCGATTTACTGCAGCAAAACAAACAAAGGCTCGCAGTGTGCCCAGGACATGAAAAAATTCATTTTTCTGACCTTTTATTTTTTCACTTTAAATAGTAAATTTATGTTGTTTAGGACAAATGTAGGTCAGTGCAAAAAAAGTTTATAAATTCATCAAACCATTTTGTTTTTATAGTTGTTTGAAGTTGAAGAAAAAGTTGACACAAAATATTTGTTTTAAAATTGTACCAATGCTGTTTTTTATCAATAACTTTGAAACGCTATACATCAAAATCGACTGCATGAATTTTAAAAAAATTTTCTATCCTGGTCTGTAAATAATAGTTAATTTGCGAATTACTTCAATAAAAATAAAAATTGAAGTTTAAACATTTATTTTATGCAGTTTTGTTTATACCTAAAAAAATTCTAAAATATATGAAAATATATTAATTTTATTAAAAACAAAGTAACAGGAAAAAATAGGCCTCAGGAGGCCGCAAATATACTCAAATGTTTCATACAATGTAGACTTTCTATTTTTATGTGTAAAAATTACACAGTCCGGTTATCCCCGGAAATTGAGTAATTTAAATTTGAATTTTATTTGTTCTTACGAGTTTTATATACGAGGTTGCGTAATAATGAAAATCAACTTTCAGGAATACCTGTTGATTACGTGCGATAAAATGTTATTGATTAAAAAAGGAGAATTAGAAGAAATTTTACTAACCTTGAACATCAAATTAAGTTCATTAGAAAAATCAAAGCTAATTTTAAAAACAATCAAAATGAGACATAATCTAACTTTAGAAGATGAAAAAGATAACATCAAGAAAATTCTAAAGCAATTTGAAAGACATGTAAAAAAATATTCAAAGTTGAAACAAAATAAACTTGTGGCCGAATTGGAAATTTGGAGAAACGAAGTTGGGATTATACTACCTGGAAATCTAACTGTTGCAGCGTCGTCATCATCCATGGGTGGTGTAGAAGAAGATGGAGCTCCACAAGCTAAAAGAGGACGGAAATCAAAAAGACTAAGGTAAAGGCTTAGCTGTTGACATTTATTTGAATTCTCAGTTCAAAAGCTCAAGTCTCAGTTCCCTATAAACTGAGACTTGAGCTTCTCCCAAAACTAATGTTGCCAACAAAGAATGATGTAGATACCTTTAAACGTACTTTGCTACCAAAAGAATTAAGCAGTGACGACAAGCAGACTTCATCCCCTGTGAACAATGTTATCAAAGACACTGTTGAGTCTCTACTAGATATATCCGAGTTTTGTGCTGAAAATCATTCTATACGTGTAGAGGGTAAATTTGCACTTGATGGATCTGGAAACCACAGCTATCGTCATCAGTTTTCCAATCCTCAAGATGCAGACTTAAAGGGAATAAATTATATTTGTTCCTTTTGGTGTCCTCTTGAAATTAAAGATTCAAAAAACCAAGTAATCTGGACTAATCCAACCCCTAACTCCATTATTTTTGCCAAGCCTGTTATTCTAGTGAAAGCAAAAGAAACTAGGGAGGGTGTAAAGGAGTATTTTAAACCAACTCTGAGTCAACTGGCTAAAAATGAAACTCAGCCTATTATTTCAAAAAATGGTTTACAAATATTTGTAAGAACAGAGATTAGCATGGTTGATGGCAAAATGGTAGGTTTATTGGTGGGTGATTCTGGAGCTTTTTGTCACTACTGCAAATGTTCCAGAAGTGATGCCAATGATCTGGTATGTATACTACATGGGTTCACCATAGATAAAAACTACAATGATGTGCTTAGTACTTGGAGAAGACTAGAAAATGGCGAAATCTTGTACAAAGGTACTGAAAGACATGGACAATGCCATGAATCTATAGTTGAATCAGATGTAAAATTTTTTGCCATTCTACATCAAAAGCTACGTGCACTTGACCACTGTCTGAAGATCTTATAATAATAGTTAAACATATTTCATTATGAATTGGATATGATATCCTTTTCCAAGCAACCTAGCCAGCTATTAGCTTGCTGGTCACGGGGATCGAGGGGCTATTTTTTTTTGAGGTGGGGGGTGGTGGAAGACAAATTTTTTTAAAAAGTTTTATTTTTTAATTTATATTTTACAGTTTATTTGAAAATTTTTAAAAAAGTAAGAGCATGACTCTCGGCGCCCCTCCCCCTCCCCCACCGTTGCCCCATTCTCTGGGTCAGAGTGCACACACGAAACATTTAACCTCAGAATCAGATTCTTCAGCCAAAAAAAAGTAATATACTAAAGTTTTCACAAAATTTCATTAAAAAATAACGGAATTTTTTCCAAAAAACCACATTCTGGGCACACTGTGAGGCTATTTTTGAAAAATCTTGTTACAAAAACAATATTTTTTTTTTAGATTAATCGTCGTTGTTGTTCAAGAACGTCCAAAGGAAGATGGTTTGCGCATCGCGAGGTGTTTCACCAAAGGAAATCCAAAAGATGTCCACTTTAAGGAGTCTATGTGATGTGTCTGGCGGGGTAGAAACGGAATCATCCACTAGGAAATCATATCGAACGTCATTTGTTACTGATTTAACGACGCGGATGAACGGCAACAATCGAGAATCCTGGACAAAAATGGCAAGTGGCAGTTCAACATGAGCAGCAACGTCTTTCTGGCTCAAATTGACTGCCTTCACGCTGCAATCGAACCACGAAAAAAAAGCCATACCGTCTTCCGCAATGAAAACACCGATCCTCTTGTTGAACATCGAGTCGTCGGATCAATCGCCTTTAAAGGATGGGATCTCTTCCCACATCCGTCATCACGTCAATCGCTCGCTGAAAAACTGGATAGGGAACAAAATTTTCGACAATTTGGATGGCTTGTTCAACCCCGTTGAATCAACCAACTGCCAAGCAAATGGGAAGCAATTCGTGAAGTAGATGGTGACTACTACTATGTTTTTATTAAATATTTTTATTGTCTTTGCTGAATAAAGTTTATTGAAAAAAAGCCACAATAATAATGCACCAACCCAATTATAAAAAAATCATTTACTGAGACAGTCAATATTTTTTCTAAAAATACTTAAATCATTTTTAAAAATTTTTCATCTTGATATCGACTGCAACTCTTAAAGTTGTTCAGATGAATTTCTTACTAAAACTTTGAACTCCTTGTGAAAAACTCATATATTTAGTAAAACTCTTTTATTAGGTTAAATTTTTTTCTTTAAGTTCCATTATTCTATTTGCACACATTGAAGAAAAAAAAAATTTTCTTTTTTTTAATATCTAAAGTCTTTAGCATTTTTTTGCCTTTTACATCCAAATCGTTGTTTGTGAATCTTTGGAAAATACTCTTAACAACTTCAGTGTATTAAAGGTATCACAGTATAAACAATACCTTTGTTATTTTTTTTTTTCAAAAAAAGACCGCAGCTGAGACACACCAAATATTTGTCGAGACGTATGGTGAGCATTCTCTATCGAAAAAGACATTCAGAAACTGCTTTTGACGCTTCAAAACCAATGATTTTTATCTGGACGATAAAGAATGCTCTAGGGCACGAAAAAAGTTTGAAGGAGTTGCTTGATGAAATTTGGAGGAGTTGCTTGATGAAAATTCTTGTCAGAGGCTAATTGAACTTGGAAAATTGTTACAAGTTGATGATACAACAGTTTATAAACGTTTAAAAGCTTTAAGGGTGATCCAAAAGCAAGTCCATTTGGTGCTCTATGAGTTAAAGCCAACAGACATTGAACGGCAGCACTTAATGTGTGAACTGTTACTTGAACGGCAAAAAGGAATGGTTTTTTGCATGACCTGGTTTACCCCGCAATTTGTTACGTTAGGGATTGTCATACTTGATCCACTTTTCATCTCCAGTGACTATTCATCATTTGATTAAAGCCTAATATTTACAATATTAAATATTAGGCTTTAATCAAATATATTAAGTCACTACAGCAACAACAACAAAGTAAGTTAAAAAGGCAAGGAATAAACATAATATGGTTCGCTGAAGCTCTAAACCATAAAGGAAGGGAAATGGCTTCTTTTGTTCAGAACTTTTAATATATAACAAGCTTTCAGCACCAGCCGACTGAACTTGACCATACTTTTTTTTAAGACACGACTCAAAATATTTTTTGTTCTGTAAACTACCTCGAGGAGCGGTAAACACACTGGGAGGGAGGAAGCTTGATTGAGACGTTTTGATTTTGTCCTCCTAAAAATTTGAGAAGCTTGAACTTAAGAAAAAGTTCTAAAAAGACCTCATGTAAAAACAAACCTCTTCATAAGTAAAATTTAATTAAAGGTGGACCACTTTAGGTGTTAGCTAATCTGTTTTTTGTTTTTTTTTTGTGTTATAACTGTTTTACAGATGAACTTCTATCTTAAAACAAATTGACTTTGTTTTATAAAAATGTTTTAAAAAAAACAACAACTCAGATCCACAAATGAATAAATTATCTCAAGATAATTAGCCGTTTCAGTATTTTACGTAAACTATTATGTTTTTCAGCATAAAGACAAAATGAGCCACTGCCTGTCAATTGACAGTCATAAACTAAATTATTATATAGCAGGAGAAGGATATGCATCATGTTTGGAAAAATGGTATACAACTCTTGAAAAAGATCCACTATTTAACACAGGTAAAACATGGGATGACTATCTTCGAATGCCAGTTTCTGAATTTCAACTTCTAACTGTCAAACGTGCTCGTGCTCTTGCTGAATACCAGTTTATTGAAAATGAAAATATAATGGAAAACCCTGTTTGTGGTGCTGCATACAGTGATGCTTGTTGTTACTTAGACTATGCATTTGGAATGATTTATTTCTTGAATCGATCGGTATGTTAGGTACAATGTTCTTACAAATCTTATCTTGTTAGTCTGTAAATGGGACTATTGTGATAAGATATTATTTAAACATAATTTAGTTATGAGATTCAAAGCTGTTTATAAATTATTTAATCAATATATTTAATACAAGTGGGTAATTGTTTTTGTGATACATGCTTCTTGCTTTCTCTTATAGAAAACTATTATTTGATTGAGCAAAAGGTTTATTATTTCCAATAATTCATGTTAATTGTATATGTAGTTATTTAGTTTCCACTCTAAGTTTATCTAATTATGTTTATCAAAAACAGTTATATTATAATTTCAAAAATAGTTTCATTGTCAAACTTGTTATACAGCATTGAAATAAAAATGATAAGCAAATCAGCTGAATTTAACAGTTACTGAATTATTCTTAATACAACAACTAATAAATGCTCCATTATTTTGTTTTTTACAAGTCTTAAACATGAGTTAGCCTTTAGTTGGATTAAGGATGTCAGATTTTGAATCTGAGAAGGTAAGTTTGTTATGACAATTCTAATTAAAGAAATGTTAAAGTTTTTAGGCTTTTGTGGAAATACAATAAGTATAAGCTAACCCATCAATATGTTATCTACACTTTCTAGATAACTTTAATCACAAAATTTATTTCTATCCATACATAGAGTGCTTGTATTGGGGAGTTGCTATAATTTTTTTTTATTTGTTTAGTTATTTTCTATGACAATATACAATGGATCAAAAAATGGAGATACTTTGGAGTTAGCAAGTAAAGCAGATGGGATGCAGGTTTGGTGTATAATAACATTTTAAAATTTATATAAAAAGTAATCTTCAATTTTGTTTCATTTTTAATGATTTATAATTATATAATAGCATATAATTAACCAAAAAAAAAACTTAAAAAAGAAATAATTTTGTTCATTAAAAAAAACTATATATTTTTCCAAAAATACATAGTTGTTTTTTACTAGATAATGGGATCATTTGCTTTGACAGAACTTGCTCATGGAAGCAACACAAAAGGGATGTGTACTACTGCCACATATGATCCAAGCACACAGGTATATCTTATTAAAGGTTTTGTTGTTAAAATTTAGAAACTAGAAATGAGTGATTAGTGGTTAAATTAAATAAAATCACCTTTCAGGTGATTTAAGTTTGCAAAGTGAATTGAGCCAAAGTTTGTTTGCTATTGGTGTTCAGCGAGTTTGTTTGCTATTGGTGTTCAGCAAAGATCATCTCAAGAGACAATCCAAATTTAATTCAAGGACAATTAATTTTACTCTGACATCTCTATTAGGTATATAATACAATGTCTTCTGTAATAACAATCCACCAGAATGAATTATTTTCAATTATGTGATTTCTTTGAACACTCCTGAAAACTAACCAAAGATTTCAAAATCCATGTCATAATTGTGGTTTCACATGGCCTTCTCTTATTGTAAACCTAAGTTATTTGAATGATGACAAAAAATCAATTTAGTACTACATCTATCTGAAAAACCATCTTTTTTTATCAGTTATTTATTTTACAGGAAGTGTGGAGAATTTTATAAATGTTCCTCACTTCCTATAAAATAAAGTTTATTAATTATATTATCTATTACTAGTAAATAAAAGTTTCAAAGAATTTTTATGAAGTATCATACACTGTAATTTCAGTTAATAAAGCAAAAAACTTTGTTAATTTTTTTCTCAGCAGTATAACACAGTGTCAATTGCAACTAGAGCATCCCGCCATCGGAAGTTGCGTAAATGTGTAAATTGCAATGTGAGAAATAGTTTATAAAGGTGACTTCGATGTGATTTAATCCTTTTATTTTCCGATATTTTCCAAAGGTTTGTGGTGGCTTGCAAAATTTTGCTGTAATTTTGCGAAAACTTCGTAATTATAGATAAATACATTGGAAATACCACAATATTATGAGTTTACACTTTAAATACGATTTATTGTGAAATTACGCAAAAATATCGTACGATAATGCGTAAATCTCAAAATATATCGGAGAGTGCGTGAAATTCTCCCCATCGGCCTCGGATTACATTGCTCCTCGGATGTGATACCATTCCTCACCATCGCATCACATCGGAGTCACCTTTATAAACTATTTCTCACATCGGAATTTACGCATTTACGCAATTTTCGATAGCGGGATGCTCTAATTGCAACAGTCTGCACAACAATAAATTTATTAATTTCTGCAAAACTATCTAGAATATGGTCAAGCATCAAAATAAACTTTTTGCTTGGCACAAAGCTGATGTTTGGACACATTTTAACTCCTTACTTGAAAGGCTGCAAAATGAAGCCTTTGAAAAGACAGGTGCTATGAAATTGATTCCCTGTAAATATTCCCTAATTTGGTGGAAAGCTTTTTTTGGTTATACCCACCTTGTGGAGCAAGATGATTGAAAAAAAAAATTCATATATATGTACAAAAATTAATATATGAATACATACGTATGTACGTACATACATACATACATACATACATACATACATACATACATACATACATACATACATGCATGCATGCATGCATGCATGCATGCATGCATACATACATACATACATACATACATACATATATACATACATACATACATACATACATACATACATACATACATACATACATACATACATACATACATACATATAATTTATAAACTTAAGTAGTTCCTCTTAAATTTCTAAGATTTTTTAAATATTTTTGGATTTAAGGAGTTTGTGTTGAATACACCAACATTTCAAGATATAAAATGTTGGTCTGGTAACCTTGGTAATCTTGCAACACATGCCATCGTTTATGCACAACTTTACACCTCTGATGGAATTAAACATGGTTTACACCCTTTTATAGTGCAAGTTCGGGATCTTGATAGAAAACCTTTACCTGGAATCGTAGTTGGAGACATGGGTTTAAAACTTGGTTTGAATGGGCTCAGCAATGGGTAAATTTAGTTGTTTTCTTCATGATAACAAACTTTATTAGAATTAGTTTTTAAATATTTTCAATGTAATATTCAATCTTATTTTCATATGACAATTGGTTATGCTTTTGATATGACATATCAAAAATATAACCAAATGTCATATTAAAAAGCATTTTTTAACATACTTTTTAGTCCATCCATTTAAAATTAGAATTAGTCATATCTTTTATATGACCAATCAATTTTGTTAAAATTTTTTTTTTTTTTTTTTTTGAAACTGAAAAAAGTAGAAAACAATTTTACTTTTCAAAAGTTTCAATTTCTTGACTGCTACTTTTTGCATGGCTGCCATGTTCCAATTCTGAAAAGATTGCCCTGTTTTAAAACAGCTACATTTAATCTAACCTCAAAATAGGCTTTAGTCCTGATCAGGTTTTGTTCAACCAAAATTTTTCATAATGATACTTCCTAGTCTTTATGAGTTTTTTTATATTTTAAAATCAGTTACTTACTGCTGAATAATGTACGAGTACCGAGAGCAGCATTGTTAGACAAGCAAGGAGGAGTGTCACCTGATGGAATATACATTACTCCATTCAAGGATATTAGTAAACGTTTTGGGGCTGTTTTGGGTACTCTATCTGGTGGTCGAGTTAGTATTACTGGATTGGCAATATGTAATTTAATAAATGCCATGACTATAGCTGTGCGTTATTCTTCATGCCGTAAACAGTTTGGTCCGTCAGAAGATAGTGAGGAACTTCCAGTTATTGAATACCAAATGCAGGTTCATGTTTTTTTTTTTTTTTTGTACTTTGTAAAATTTTAGGTCATTAAGGAAACAATTTCTTCATCAATACTTATTACTAAATTTCTTAAGATTTATTGAAATAATTTCTTTTGTTTAGCAATTTTGATTTGGATAATTCAAGTTATTTAGATTAGTCTGTTGTTTTTTTTTGTTTTTAGCAATGGCGTTTATTCCCATATCTTGCAGCAACTTTTGTTTGGAAATCATTTTGTACCTGGTTAAATACAGAGTATTACCGGGTTTCAATCAAGCGTTTGACCAATATTTCAACAGACCCTGACACTGCAGTAAACTGTTATTCTATATTAATATTTTGTTAATACAAAGTTTGTTTCATTAACACAAAGTTTCAGGTTTTTATTTTGCCATTTTATCTCTCACCAAATTTCAAGGTTGCTGTTGGGAAAGAGATTCATGTTTTGTCATGTGCTTCAAAACCAGTAGCATCATGGATTGCACAGCAAGGCATACAAGAAGCTCGAGAAGCATGTGGTGGACATGGATATTTAACTGGTTTGTAGATTTTGATGCCTAAGTTGTGATTAAAAAAGATAGATAAAAGAAATCATTTAAAAAAGTGTTTTTTTTAATTTAATTTTTTTAGTTAATCGTCTTGGTGTATTGCGTGACCAAAATGATCCCAATTGTACATATGAAGGAGATAACAACTGCATTTTAATGCAGACAAGTAATTACCTTCTTACTGTCTACAAAGATTTAAAAATGGGTAAGTTTTTTTTTATTATATCATTGTTTTATGCAACGTGCAGTTAATTGTGTTTAGTATTTGCTTTAAAAAGTATTGAAACAAAGTATTATAATTTTTTCTAGTTTTTTGTAGTACTCCTGCTTTTTTTTTTTTTTAAGGTTTACATGTTGAATCGCCTGGTGGTAGTATTAACTTTCTAAACAACTATATTAAAAATCTTCAAAACAGATGTACTGTCAAATCTCTAAATGATATTACTCCTAAAGGTAAGTAAATTGTAAAGCAGATGAACTTTTAAATTCTAAATAATGTTACTGATAAAGAAAAAATACAACATTTGTAAAAATGTGTATAATTAAATTCCTTTGTTCTCCAAAAAAATTTTGATGTTAAAAGCAATTCATAAATAAATTATTAAAAAAAAAATGTATGTATGTATGTATGTTTATTTATGTTAAAGTTATTGAAGATACATTTGATTGGCTAGTAAGTTATCTTCTGGAGCAAAGTGAATGCAAGTTTCAAGCACAGCTTTCAGCAAGCAAAGTTAGTTGAGAGAAATGTTGTGTTTAATAAATAAGGGTTGAGTTTTTTTATGTATTTTAAAAAAGAAAGATATTCAATGTTATTTTACTTTGGTATTGTTTTGGTATAAAAAGATAAAAATATTTATAAAAGAGGAAATAAAACATTTTGAATTTAATTTTTTTTTCTCTTATAATTTTTTTTCTTTATGTTTAAAGGATGAATTTACTGCTAAAAACAACTCACAAGTCTATTATTCCAGATCGCTTGCAATGGCATTCATTGAGGTACATAATTAAATTTCCTTAGATCTTTTTTTTTGTTCTAAAATAATTTCACTTTCAATTACTATTTTACTAAAGGAATCTTTGATGTGAACTTTTAATGTGAATAAATCTTTGATGTGAACTTTTAATGTGAACATAAGTTGAAAAATTTCCTAATTGGAATTTGTTTTAATGAACATTACTTGTGATGTTGGTGATGTGTGATGTTGCATTTTGATTTCAAAGAGTGGTTTAGTTTAATATGATTGTAAAATATTTTTTGTTAACATCGTTAGTAGAAAATATTTCACAACTGCTACTCTAGTTTATACAAATTAAAACAAATAAAAAAAAAAACTTGATGAATGCAAATGTCTGAATGTCAGCAAGTTTAATTTAAGTTCTGTAAATTCTTTTAGTATTTAAAATTGTTAAATTTGAGAGATAAAGCAAATATCATCCAAAATCTGAAATAAGTAAAATGTCAAATGACTTGATATGACTCAATAAACATTTATTTAAAAACTTGAATGGAAATTTTTTTATTCACTATCAACAGTTATTCAATGTAACACCATTTTCTTATAGTAAAAAATGGTTTTTCATAGTTTCATTGTTTTATGGTTGTTCCTTCTTGCATTAAATTTTTTTTATTTTTAAAATCTTTTAGAGATATGCAATAAGCAAATTTGGAATTGAAAAAGCATTCTCTCTGAGTTGTCCACTAGAGTTTAAAGAGCCTTTAAAAAATGTATATATGTTGTATGGATTATGGGTAATGGAGAAGAATTTAACCAATTTGTTTCAAGGTGGAATATTAGTATTAAATTTCATTACCAGTGATGCTTTAATTTATTTTTGAGAATTGTCACCTGTACCACTTCTAATAAAATGCTGAGACTTGAAGAATTTGAAATTAAAATATTTTTAGGTGGTTATTTGAGCAATCCTAAACAAGCAGAAATTGTTAGAGAAGGAATTTTACATTACTGCTTTCTGGTTTGTTTGTCTTTTGTTTGTTTATTTTTTTAATTTGATCTTTAAAAAAAATATTTAGCTTATCTGTCACAATCAATTTTTTTTTCTTCCATTAATCAGTAATTAATAATTAATTTAACTTAAAACTTTAAAATTCAAAGTTTAATAACCAAAGTAGGGTTACAAAACATAATCATAGCAGCTTTTTTTTTTTTTTGTTATTTCAGATAAAACCCTGTGCATTATCATTGGTTGATGCACTTGCTCCTCCTGATTGGGTTTTAAATTCTCCAATTGGTCATAGCAATTTGCAGGTTAGTTGATTCTCTCTTGATTTGCGTGATGTTTCTAATGTTGTGTGATGTTTCTAATGTTGATTTGTACTAGTAAATGGACACTTTTTTTTTTCAGCCTTTAAAGAACTTATACGACGTGATGGTGACTTCTGAATCACAAAAGCGTCCCAGTTGGTGGAAAGAGGTGGTTGAAGGAGTCGATACTGGTTCAAAAACTCATCGTATTCCCAGCAAGTTGTAAAATAATCTTGTACTTTGAACAAGTTTTATTCATCCTTACATGTATATATAGGCTTAAGAACATTTTTAAAAAATCTTTTTTTTTTTTTTTTTTAGACAATTATATAGAAGAATTTTTTAGTTTAATTATTATCATGTGGAAAACTTCATCAAATTTCTTTTAGATAATTTTTAGATGTTTTGCTGATAAAGAAAGTGAAAATTTTTGAAAATGTTTCAAGCACTTGTAAAAAATTGAACAGAAGTTTTGGAAAGAAAAAAAAAACTGAATTTATTTAAAATTTTTTTAGATGATTTAAGCAATAGATGATTTGTTTTATTTTTTATTTTATGCTAGTGAATTAAGGATTTCTAGTTTCAAAAAGATTTTAAAGCTAAGCAAATTCTATTGTTATTTGTCAAGCTTTTGTATTGTTTTTTGGATATATCTTTTATGAAGTCTGTCAGGAAAACCTATTTATTAAGAAAGATATTTGCTGTAGTTTGTTTGTTTTTTTAATTTCTCTTTATCTTAAATGTTAATGTGATCAGGTAAAAAAAATAAATAGTATAGCATAAGACATTTGTCCCTCCCACTCATTTCTTTATTTTTTACATAAATTCATTAAAATGGAACTTTTTATTGGTGATAATTTTGGTCTATCATGGTCAGTCCATGGTCAACAGTATATGGTTGTTTTTAACTTGAATATATGAAAATATAACCCAGCTTTGCAGAAATAATAAAACTCATTAGATACATGAATAAATGTCAACAAAGTATACATACTTTGTTGAAAAAGTATATATATTTTTAGCATGACATTGAGTGACGCTTTAATGTAGTGTATTCATTAAAGTTTATCAAATAAATTTTTCATTATGAGTTGAAATTTTATTAAAGAAAAAAAAGACATTTCTTTCAAAAAAGAAATAAACTCTTGCTACTTCTTTTACCTACAATATTGCCATATATGTTGTAAAGAGGATGCAATCTAGTCTGTTAATAATTGAAGCAGTTGCTAATAGTATGGTTGGAAAGCTCTCTTAAAATTCCTTTCAAAGTGGGAAATATTTTAAAATTTCATAATGTTTAGATTGTGGTTACAGTTTTAATTTTTACATCAATATTATATAAACAGTTTAAAACAGATTCCCTTTAAACAAAATGCTTGTAAAATTTGATATCTGCTGAAATGCATTTGTTATTAAAACAACAAAGATGAATTTGGTGGTATCAGTAGTAATAAAGATGATTTTATGGAATTGTGCATGGAGCCATTAACCTAGCATATTAAAAATGAAAATCTTTTAGAACATGGATAATGATTTCCAACTTGTAAAGTATAAAAAGAAGCCATCAAAATATAAAGGCCCAATCAAACCAATTTACAGCCATAATCATGGTGATGTAGACAGTTTTAATATTGATGTTTGCAAGCAGCAGATTACAGATTGCAAGTATGTTCAGAATATTTAATGAGTGTCATTTTTATTTTTAATGTTAGGTTATTGGTAGTAAATATTTTTGATATTATACAATAAATTTTATTGTAAACTACTATGCAAATATTTATGCAAACAATAAATTAGTGTTGCTATTGTTATCTGCTTTAGGGTTGAACTGTTAGAAAGCTCATTTTACAAATGTTTTGTTGGTAAGAAAACAATTTTATTAAATAATTGTGCTCACTTTCATTCACAACTAGGTTCTCTATTAGAAAATAATTTTTTATGATTCAACTGGAAGTTTATTTTATGTCTGGAAGTTTATTTTACTGATTTGTTATTGAAAAATTTGATTTTAAGGAAGGAAGGTTAGCATATCAAAATTTCAAGAATCTATTATAATGTAAAAGGCTGTATAATGTAGAGACTTGCTGTTAAACAAAAAAAAATATTGCACTTCTGATTTCAGAGTGTTACAATCTTTTGCTTTTCTTCCTGTAAGTGTCTTTTTTAGTCTCTTATGCCTCAAAAGAATAGAAAATGACTGTTATTTTCCACAAACCTTTCTTTTGATTAATTATTATGTCTAGAAGGCCTACAAAGCTGTGCCCCATAATTGTTACAATTCTTTGCCTGGCTCAGTAACTGTTGCTTAAAGATAAATGATATCTCATTTAAATAACTTTTATTGTAAGAGCAATAAAAGTTATTTAAATGAGATATGAGTGTGGCTGAAAGGTTATCAAAAGTTTTAAAATGGTGGTGTTCTTTAACAGTTTTACCAAGTTTCCTTGTAATTTTTTATTTGAGATAGAAGAAATGGTCATGCAAAAACAAAAATCTAGTTTGAAATTAAACTGGGTTATTTAAAAAAGATAAAAATGCTGCTTTATGAAATAGTATCTAAGTATTAAATGTAGATTTAATGAAAATAGCTACATATAAAATAACTACATATAAAATAATAGCTACATATAAGGTAATGTATTTGGATTTAAACATTAGATAGTAAGATTGAGTTAAAATCATTTAAAGTTTAGTTTTAAAGTCATCATTAGAAAATAACTACATATAAAATAATAGCTACATATAAGGTAATGTATTTGGATTTAAACATTAGTAAGATTGAGTTAAAATCATTTAAAGTTTAGTTTTAAAGTCATCATTAGAAAATAACTACATATAAAATAATAGCTACATATAAGGTAATGTATTTGGATTTAAACATTAGCAAGATTGAGTTAAAATCATTTAAAGTTTAGTTTTAAAGTCATCATTAGAAAATAGTTAACTATAACAGTTATATAAAATATGGTTACTCTTGGTTCCTTTAACTGAATAATTGTGGCTTGTTGATTAATAATCAAATATTTTATCCACAAACAATTCACAAATATTTTGTTTTCTGGTAATTGATTTCCTAGTGAATTAGATCAGCTGCAGCTCGATCTGTTTGGTAAAATTCAAAAGAAGGATCAATTTCAAATAAAAACTGCTGAAGGACACTAGAAGGTTACCACTGATCCACATTGAACCTTAAGGATGGTTTCCCTAAGATGTCATTCTCAGACTAGAGATAAAGTTGTTTCCAGAGTAGAAATGATAGAGATAAAAAATGATAATAGACATTTCCCATTCTTTTCAGGAAAAGTGATTATGAAATAATATTTATCATCTAGAAAATATTTTTTGTTGCATGGTGTTATAGTATAGATGTTACTGTGAACCCAGCTTAGAGGAGACAGCAATTTAGTTTGCAAAATATAGAAATATACGAAAGTATTAAATTTTTTTCAATTTATACTTTCTTAAAGCACTTCTTTTACATTCTCTGACATGTGTTTCAAGATTGTGTACTTTTCAAAAGCAAGATTATATTGAAAACAAAGGCTTCAAAGATATGGTATCATATGGAATCGGATCATTATTAAACAGTAAGACTGCAAGATATCAATTTTCTCTTTTGCTGCTGTTAAAAGAAAAACTCCAAGTATTTATTTAAATATTTATAATAATTTTTTTATAACTCAACATAAACTTTTGTTATATCTTACATGTGTAGTTTTTACAACTCAACATAAATTTTTGGTATATTTTGCATGTGTAGTTTTTACAACTCAACATAAATTTTTGGTACATCTTGCATATGTAGTTTATACAAGAGGTGAACTATTCTTTTAAACATGTTTACAAATAACACAGGCCTGCAATGGTTTTCCTCTTTAAAATCTGAGTAACGTTTTTTATAGTTTCTGATGTGCTGAATATGAGAAAAATAATAAAAAAAATCCATCACGTCAGGATTTTTTTATATGGAATATTTAAGATTTTGCTTTAAAATGTTTGAGCGCCTACCTTTTGAAATGTCTGAAACGTTATTAATTTACTTCAGCTCAATTTTTATTTCATATAATTAGTGTAAGGGAACATAGAAATTAACGCCAATTAGTAATTTGTTAATGACTACATAATAAGTATTAGTAATTTGCATTAAACATGTCAAAAACGGGTCATTTTGGCTTAATTTAGTAATGAGCTCATTATTACATAATGATTTGGTAATATTAACTAATTGTTGTGAATATTATTAGAAAAGGGTGTATTTAAGATAAACCAAAGGATTTTTGTATAAGTACCCGCACTGATTTAGAAATTTAACAGTTGAAGTGCGCATCTTGCAACACAAACTTTAAAATGGCATCGTGAAGTTGTTTAAACTCTTCTAATTGTTTCTGTTATATTTGCGGGAAATTTATGGTGATAAAACAACGAAACAGTATTACAGACTTTGTAAAAAATATTTATAAAAGTTATTTTGGACTCGTTTAAAGTAACCAAGACAAAACTTGGGCACCTCATAAAATTTGTACAACTTGTTTATTAGAACTTCGCAAGTGGTCAAAAGGACAGAAAAATAGCTTCAAAATCATTTCGCCTGTGCTATGGAGAGAACCTAATGACCATGTTAAAGATTGCTACTTTTGTTGTTGTGACATAACTGGATACAATTCAAAAAATAAAAGGGACATAAACTATCCAAACGTGTCATCAGTTACGCCTGCAATATTTGGCGATTCAAAAATGGTGCAGCCCCCGGTTCCAGCTCTACAAATTGAAAATTCTGACTGTGATATAGAGGAAGAGGATGTACACCAATCTGATCCTGAATTTCATGGAGATTCTGACGCTTGTCAGCTCTTTTCACAGTCACATTTAAACAACTTGGCAAGAGATTTGAATCTTCCCAAAGATGCAGCGGAACTCCTCGGATCACGATTAAAAGAAAGAAATATGCTGGCACCTGGTACTTCATTTTCATGGTACCGTCACAGAGAAAAAGATTTTCTTCCATTATTCGCTGAAGATGAAGATTTAGTGTTCTGTAAAGATATTCCAGGCTTGACGAAAATGTACGACATTGAATACGATCCTAACGAGTGGAGATTGTTTATTGACTCCTCAAAAAGAAGTTTGAAAGCAGTTCTTCTGCATAATGGGAATACATATGCCTCGTTACCTGTTGCACATTCTGTCCATTTAAAGGAATGTTATGAAAATTTGGAAAAGCTTTTGACTAATATAGCTTATGAGCAACACGGTTGGATGTTGTGTGGAGATTTGAAAATCATAAGCATGCTACTAGGCCAACAAGGTGGTTATACAAAATACCCGTGCTTTCTTTGCGAGTGGGATAGCCGGGATAAACAACATCATTGAACCAAAAAGGAATGGACTCCAAGAACTGAACTAACCCCAGGATTCAAAAACGTACTTAAACAGAGTTTGGTTCCCAGAGAAAAAGTTTTACTGCCACCATTGCACATCAAATTGGCTATAATGAAGGCTTTAAATAAAGAGGGGGAAGGCTTCAAATATCTGCATTCAGTTTTTCCATCTTTATCAGAAGCTAAGATAAAAGAAGGAATTTTCGTCGGCCCTGATGTTAGGAAATTAATGTCGGATGAAAAGTTTGATGAAAAACTTAATGATATCGAGTTGCAAGCATGGCAGTCATTTAAGGAAGTGGTGACAAAATTTTTGGGGAACAATAAAAGACTATAAAGAAATAGTGGCCGAAATGATTTCCAATTTTAGTGTAATGGGTTGTAATATGAGCATTAAACTTCATTTCTTAAATTCTCATATTGATTACTTCCCAGAAAATCTAGGAGCCGTTAGCGAAGAACAAGGTGAAAGATTTCACCTAGATTTGAAAGAGCTTGAAGTCCGGTATCAAGGAATACCAACATGATGGCTGACTATTGTTGGTTATTGAAGCGTGATGATCCAAACCGGAAATTTAAGTGAAAATCGCACAACCGAAGCTTCCAGGAGAAAAGGACCAGGTTCCACAAATGAAATTTAAATGTTATTTAGACTAGTGTTAAGTTGTTATTATATTTTAGTAGTTTTTTAAGTTAAAAATAATGTTCTGTTTTAAATATATATTTTTTTATGTGAAATCTTCTGTTTTTTTGCTATTTTCTATCTGTGCCTTTTTTGAAAAATCTGGAGGTGATAGAGAAAAACTAAGTACATATTCGTAATCAGCGCACCAAAATACCCAAGAATCAGCTATCAAATTCCAGAGAGGAAGTTATGACTCTCATTTTGCAGGCCTGTGTAATTTGATTCATTTACTTATAGTAAAATTACTTAAATTTCTTTTAAAATTTCACTGCAATGTTTTTTTGCTTTTTAGGTAAATACGTACTTATATGACCCTGTCCTGTCACTAGAGGAGCATTTACTTATCAAAGAAATGGGCATTAATGTAATTCCACATAATGAGGTTATTAAAATTTTTAAAAATAAAATTGAAGGTTTCAGTTTGGTATACTAGCTGTTTAATCAATAATATCTACAATTATAGGAATGCAAGCGGAGAGTTTCTGAAAATACAATTTTTTTAATGTTACATTGTGGGGAATCTTTGTATAATAATTTGCTATGGTCAAATTGGGGTCTTTCCTTGCGTCACATTTTTTTGATAGGAAATGCATTTTCAAGTTATCATACAAGGTTTGCTGTTGTTGTATTAACTTATAAAATATCAGTGTTTTACAAACACTTACATCAAAACCTTTTTCAAAAGTTTTTTTTTTTTTTTTTTTTTACTTGTTGTCTAAGTTTTTTAATGAAGATTTTTTTAATGAAGATTTACTTCTGAAGTATTCAAAAAGAAGGCTTGGTACTTGAAAGAGGTATAGGTTGTTTTTATAACAAATGTCTCTATATCATGCTGCGTGCTGTATGAAAGTATGGAGTGTTGTTTTATGAATTGATTTTTAGATATTATCCCATTGCGTTGAGCATTCTGTTATAAACGATTTTAAGTATAATGATATCTTCAATGATACTGCCATTCACACATTTCCTCAACATCTGCTTTCAGCTGTGCCCACTGATTTGTGGGAAAACAATGTAGAACCTCTTCAAATTGAGGATGCTGAATTTATTAGAAACAAGTCAAATTGATAAACTAATGTTTGATCAAGATTTGTGGGGAAATATTTTGACTTTTGAATCAATAGTTGATCAGGTTCTAAGTTTTTCAAGATCAGTTGAAAGATAAAATGAGAACAACCTGTATATTATGTAAGCAGCATGGCATTTTTTGTTTACATTCTGCTACAGCAGCCATCTTGATTTCTTGTACTTGTTCATCAGTTTGTGTGGAATATTGTCTATGATATGTTAAGGACTTAAGGATGAAAATTAAAGAGAACTATTTTATTATAGAAAATAAAGTTTTCAAACTGTACAGTTTTTTTAGGTTGTAATACTTTAACTAAAAAACTCTATTAGACTGCAGCGTTGCTCTTCCAAGATTCATCAATGATTCATAAATGAATCATCAATTAATCATCATGGAGTGGTTTAAAGTGCTGTAAAGTCTTTATCCTTTTTTTTATTCTTTACAACTTTTCTTTATATATCAAGTGTTCAAGATTTTTATGTATTTCAATATTTCATATATATGCATTTGAATGTATATAAAAAGTTAAAATGAACATATATAACATGGAGGTATATTTTATATATTTATATATATATTTGTTTTTAGTATTTGAGAAGTACTTTTAACAAAATTTACTCCTAAAAATTTAGTTTAAGTATAGTTTATACTAATGTATTGTAATGAATTATAAATTTTATTCTATTATTTGTATACTATACTAATAATATTGGCTCTTGTTTACTTTAAGATCTGTAATTGAAAATGCTGGAATATGTGGAGTTTATTTCTTCATCCTCTGAAAATGAAGATGAAAGTGAAGAAAGTAGCAAAGGAGAAATTGATGGAGATGATGATATGGATGATATTGATCAAAAAGTGATTATGAAAATACAAAGAAAAAAGTCTGTCGAGAAGAAAAAAGAAATCATTTCTCTGATACTTCGATTTAAGACAAGGTAGCTTTTTTAAATTAGGATAAACTTGGACCCAATAAAATGAATTGCTTATAAAAAAACAAATTATTAGTGTTACTTGTTCTGCATAAAAATAGTCAAACTTAAAAATAAAAGTAAATAGTGATAGTAGAACTATATTATACTATATTTAAAAGTATATTCAATAAATTATTCAAAATAATTTATTCTGACACTGTTTTAACACATTGGCTGCCAATAGGATTTTTGTAAAATGTCCACAAAAAGAATATCATAGATGGCACATATCCGATGGGCAGAATGATAACTTAAAGTCAAGTATGCTGTGTTGGCCATCAGTGGCTAATGCAGCTCAATTGGAATACCTTGGTGTTGGCCACCAGTAACTGACACGCAGTCAACGTGTTAAAGACTTCCTAAGTAGCAGTTTTTTTTCAACCAAAAAACTCTTTTTATTGATTTCAAGCAAGAAAACAGTGAAGAGTTTGTTTTATTTTTGTTTATTTCACCTTTTTACAGTGAGTCAGAGGTGTTATCATAAATTTAAAATACAAAAGTTGGAAACTGATGTTTTTTGGATTTCATGATCCATACTTTAGTGATGAGGAATTACCTTTTTTTTTACCATGTTTTAATTATGTTTTGATCTTCTAATAATTTCCAAAAGTAAAGTTACAAAAAAAATACAAAAGTTTGAGAAAAACTGTAAAGATTTGAAAAGTTATCTTGGCCTTAATTTTAAAGAAATGGTTTCCTCGCTGTTGCATGGATTCAGATTATTTTATATTTTATTATAATTTTTTAATATTCTATGTAATGTATTTCAAGAGATAAAGAGTTAGCTGTCCATTTTTGCCCATTTGGCCAGAAAATAGTTTTAATATTTAAATAGATATCATTCATTTTTTTTTTTTTAGAGATTAAGCTCAAAGTCAAGTAAAAAGTTGAAAAATGTTTTAGATACAATATTTTTTTAAGCATGCATAGGTATTTAAAATGCATATAAAGTCAAATTAACTTTCACCCTTCAAATACTCCACCTCCTCCCTCTTTCCCTTCATTTACAATCTAACCTACAAACTGCCTACAAATGCACAATAAAGAATGACTGACAGAGTATACATAAGGACCTCATGAGAAAGCTGTGTTGTTCTGAAGAAGCAGTAAAAAATTTAAAATCTTATAGTTGTTGCTTCTGTTAAAATATTTTAAATGTTAAAAATACAAATATAATTTGTAACATAAACTCATAGAATTGTGTGTTTATAAGTAATCAAATCCTAAGTTTTTTTTACTGTAAATGGATTATTTGTCCAAAAATCTTTTTAATATTACATTCCTTAGTAGAATGGTAAATCATAAATTTTAATTATTGAAAATTTGGTTTCACTTCTGCTTTATTACAAGAAAATTTTTGTTGACTTTGTAGTGAAAGGCTTTTTCTCTTTTTTTTTCTTCTGCTTCTTTAATCATTTTCTCATTCACCTAATCTCATTCACCTAATGTGACATTATTAACAATTGTACTACCTTGTGTTCCACTGTCATTGTTCTCATGAGTGTTTCTATCTGGTATAATCTTTCATTCTTTGATAATCTTTTCTTTCTGATTTTTTTATTTTTTTTTTTATGGATTCTTTATTTATGTTAAACTTTTGCCATAAAAACCCTGATGACTTGAGCTGATCTTCTAAAATTATTGACCATGATGTTGTTAGAAGAGTAGTGAACAATGTGGGTATTTCTGTAGGTTAAAATATTAAAAAATTTAACTGACCAAGGATGTCATTGACACATGCTCCCTAAATGTGTAAGATGAAAAGGCAGTCATAGCAGTATAAAATTGTATTTTTTGTTAACTCTATAAGAGGGAAGCTAAAATGTATGGTGTGGCCATCAAATATGTAAACTCGTGTGCAGTTGCAAGGTGATTTGTGCTGTCCAGAAAAATGTTCTTAAACCATTTCAAAAACCGAGAGGATTTCATTCACTCCCTATAATTAGTAGTATAGACAGCTCTAGCAGGAATACTTTTTACACACTCAATATACAGTTTTCACATAGTAGAAGTACCTGTCTGCTAGCAGAGCATGCACAATTTACCATAATATCTAGCTGCATGAGTCACCAATGTTCTGGGGCAGTCTAGTAGCAACCATCTTTTAAAGTCTTAAGTAAATCAAACCATTATTTAATGATTCCTGGTCTGTAATTTTTTAATTTTAGTCTTTTAATGATAAAGGATCTGTTTTTCTAAGGGCTACTGCTTGGGTGTTGTAACAAGCCACATAACCAGTTATTATAAAGTTGGTAATCCACAAAGAGTGTTTTAATATCATTTGCTTTTACAAAATTTTACATGAGGTCTTTCACCTAACCTTTAATTAAACTACAGCCCCTATAAGCATGAGAAAAGCTGATTATCACAATAAGACATAATGCCAGTTCTTTATCTTATGTGTCAAAACTCTTCTCTTGGCGAGATGATCAACTCAGACTCTCTTCAAAAAAGCCTTCTTAATAAACCTAAAAAGCAATGATGCCTGGTTTGTAGACCAATACTTTCTTTGCACAAAATTTTAGGCATCTACCTGATTATTTGTATAGGACTTCCTCCATATTCATTCTTTTTGTATGTCCAAGCCATTCTGAAAAGTAAAAGGGGAATAGGCTCTATTATCAAAAATACTTTTAAATAAAACTATTTCCATAAAGGAGTAACTGTTGTTTTCAATTTTAGGCGTATCTGTAAACAAAGTTTATACCTGCTTAATAGATTATAGGGGGTTGTAATTCACAACTTTTCAAACCTAATCACAAAAAAACACAAAGGTTTTTTGGTCAATTTGGACAAACTTTGAAATAATAATAAACACTTTAAATTTTATATATGAAAGGTCTTTTAAAAACAGGTAGAGATTAAATACTTGAGAGTGGAAGAGTTCTTATTTGAATGTTGTGATCTTATTTATGTTTTTCTATCAAGTTCCTCAAGTTTACTAATGTACTACCTCAAACTTTCATAATTTAGAAAAATATAAAAGAATAGAAAGTTAAAATGATGTCTTAATGAAAAATATTAAATTTTCAGGATTTCTATCATTGAAAAAGAGAAAAAGTCTCAGTTGTATTCAAAGAGTAATCAACAGGATTTTTCTTGTCTTGAGGAAGAAGAGGAAAAGATGAATATTGACAGAAAAAATGAAAGTAGGATTTTAAAATATGTATGAAATAACTAAACACTGTTGTCAGTGCAACACCTGTTTAAGGAAGTAGTTCAACTTAAAACTCCTATTTGTGATATGGAAACAAATTTTAGTTTATTTTACTTCCAAGATGGGCTTGAACCTTTTGGATGAGGAATCCAGTGCTGTATTTGCTAATATGGTTCCTAATCTAATCATGCTAAGGTCTAATAAGTTGATTATTAAATTGAAGCTGCTTTTTTTTTTTTTTTAAGTCTTTTTATTTATTACAGAACAATCCTTAAAAGAGAGCTTAAAGAAAATTTCACTAAAAGTTGAAACTTTGAAAAAGGAAAAAGCTTCTCAACAGAAAAGTGCTGCTTGTATGAATATTTATTATACAGTTGTTTAGAATATTTAAATCCGCGTGTATTTTTATGAAAAAGGTTGATAGCTTTTATTAATTTGCATTTAAACAGATTTCAAAAAAATTCTTTATTTAACTTAATTATAATTTTGATTATTATTCATATTTATTATTTACTTATTTATAATGAAACAGATTTTACTTTACTTTATTAAAAAAAAACAAACATGACAAGCTATTTGTTTTTAGTAAATCAACTATTTGCCACTTAATTTGACTTTTTTAAACGTTTTTACAGTTTAATTCATAATTTACATTGATTTAAACTCAAAATTGGCAAATTGCAAAACTTGCTTTTTTTTGAAAATTAAATGTTTTAGTTGTGCTATTTAAATGCTGCTTAATGATAGTTTTTAAAATGTAATGAAAAATTAACAATTTTTGCAAAAAATATCCAATTAAAGAAACGCGTCTAAACTAAATTGCTGGTTTTGAAGAAATTTATCATTATTTTAAAACACATATAACTATTTAATATTTAGTTTATATAAATTTTGGTAAAATTGTTTCATCTGAAGCTAATTATGTATCATCCTTCTAATCAACAACAACAAAAAAATCTACATCAGTTTAATTTTTTCTTTAAAATAAAAACTATTCAAACTTTTTCCACAATTATTTATTTAATTGATACGGTATCGTCATAACTACCACAGTATCGTCATGCTACCATTGACATTGTCCTAAACCTTTCAGTAGATAGGTTTTTTGAAAGCCGTACTAAGTTCTTCTGTTTTCTTATTTTTTAGTTGTTGAGAGATTGCGAGTGTGTATAGAAGACATTGAGTTAAATATAATGCAGCTTAAACAAAAGCAAAGTAAAATGTAAATTTTTTTTTTTTTATGTGTAAATCTTTTTCAGTATTGGGTTAAATTATATTTTTGAAATTTAATATAATTATCTGAAACTCTTCTCTATTATCCAGAAATCCTTTTTATTCAGATATGAAGAACTTAGTTTAAATGAGCAAAAGTTAACAAGTATTGTTAGTGGCTTTGAAAAGAAATTTAATCAGTGGTCTGAAAAAGTAAATAAAATACCAAAAGTTAACAGTTCTGAAGAAAAGGAAGACATTCAATTACCTGCTGAAGTGAAAGATTTTGAGGTTTTTTTTTTTTTTTTTGCATTAGAATACATGGTACCTTGTAATCTTATAAAACCCTAATGTTCTTATCAAAAGTTGTTATACTAATGCTTATATATGTATATATGCATGTATACTATTGTCACTATAACAATAAAAAAGTTACAGTTCTTGAAACAAGCAGTCATAAGTGGCATATTTACATGCTTATATGCACATTTACATGCTTACATGCATATTTACATGCTTATATGCATATTTACATGCTTACATGCATATTTACATGCTTACATGCATATTTACATGCTTACATGCATATTTACATGCTTATATGCATATTTACATGCTTATATGCATATTTACATGCTTACATGCATATTTACATGCTTACATGCATATTTACATGCTTACATGCATATTTACATGCTTACATGCATATTTACATGCTTATATGCATGCATATTATTTAACAAAACTTCAAATTATAGTTCTGAAAATGAGAAGTGTGGCTATGTTTAAGATTCATATTTCAGGAGTCATATTTAGGATTTCATCAAGCTGACTGGTGGTCATCAGGGAGGTTGGGATGATTTTGATCATAACATTTTTTTAAAGCTAAGAAAACAATTCAAGGTAAAAAATGTTATCAAGGAAATAGTGTTTAAATAATAAAAGATATTAAAGTTAAATATCTATTTAAACACTAAAAAAATATCATATACTATAAAAAAATGTGATAAAATATGAACTATAATAGGTATATGCATTTTAAATGCAATTGTTTTGCAGAAAGATGATCAACTTATTAAAATTGCAGAGAGTGAGATTGTCACACAAAATCGTGATGATATTATCCAACATATTCAATGGTATCATGAATATTCTAAACTAAAAGAGAGAAAAAAGCAAGCCATTTTTGCTTGGAAAACCATGAAACAGGTATAGTGAGACTATAACTACAAATAACCACTTTATAAATTGTACTTAAAACAAAATCTTTGTTTGTGAATACTTCTAGAGTTATTGTAAATCTTTGTTTATTAGAACGATGAAAAAAGATGAATTTCTCTACATCAGAGATCTTTGTAGAGCAAATTTTTTTAGAACAATCGAGAAACTGCACTTGCAAACATTAATGATGAACCATTCGAAGAAGATATAAAAAGAATTCGGCGAGAAAAATTGTTCAAGAAAGAAAGAGAAGATCGGTTTGCAGGTCTAGAACAGTGGAAAGTATAGTTAAAAAATATGACATGATAAAATTTTTTAAAGTGAATTTTTTAAGTTGTATATTTGTGTCATGTTTAAAAAGTGTTTTTTAATTTAGAAAGAGAAAGCTAACCAAAAGCTAGAAGAAGAAACCAGCCAGAAGAAACATAATTTTATCCTAAACAAAGATAAAGAAGATCAGAGAAAGGTGTGTTTTATGTTCATCGTTTTAGTGATATTAATCTAAAAAACCATTATTTTTTAATATTTTATTTTAATCTAAAGGGTTTGGTCTTTTTTTAGTCTGACTTAATTTTTCAATGTGATTTTTTATCACATTGAAAAATTAAGTCAGACTAAAATTTTTTCTGTAACTATTTTAGTAATCTAAAACGTTTGTTACAGTTTTTATAAGTATTTTTATAAATATTGGTATCATTTCTTTCCTAAATATTTACATGTGTATGAAATGAAATAGAATCTTTTTCTAAAATTTTACATAGATATTGTATTCTTTATTTCATTTATTGAAATTTTTTGGGTTTTTAAGCGCTTCCAATTTTTTAAGCACTTTCCAAATTTTTACAGTAGCATTAAGTTTCATTTATACAATTTTTTCATTTTTATTGGGTCATTTTTAGGTGAATTGATTGTAAAAGTTGGATGCTTTCAAGTTTGTGGTTTTGTTTAGAAGCACAAAAAGTTTTTCTGGCTTATTTTAAATTTAAGCCTCGTTTTCTATTTTTTTTTTTTATTCATTTTCAGCTTCAATTGAAACTAAAAGTTGAAAGATATAAAAGGCAGAAAGAAGAAGAGGCTCTCAGACTGGCTAATAAAAAGGAATTACTTAACAAACCTAAAATTATTTCTCTTGAGCAAAAGGAAAAGATTTTAGAAAGGGTAATTTTTTGCTTCTGTTGCTAAAAGTTCGTTAAAAGTTTAATTTCAGATGTTTGTCAGTATTTTGTCAAATGCCTGGATGTTAAATTCATTACTAAAAAAGGCAAATATTTTATATAGTGCAACTTCTGTATGTTCTCTGTGTTATAAACATCACCTATATTTTTTTAATGACTTTTTAAATCATTTTTTAATTGATTCTTTCTTCTTTTTTTTATCTCTATTTTATAAATTTTTTTTTGTTAAATTTTAATTTCAGAATGAAAAGTTAATAACTTTAAAGAAAGAAAAACAGCTAGCAAAGCAACACGAAGTCGATGAAAAAGAAAAGAGGTTGGAAAAACTTAAAGAAAAGGTTCCTCTTGCTTTTTAGTAACAATCGATTAAAGTTGATTTAGGACCTTCAATCTTCAAAAAAGGTTTTCATTATATCTGTCAATGAACAAGTTTTGAAAATATGTTATAACAACCACATGCAGCTATTAACCGAAAAACTTTGATTATTCTATTGATTTTTTAACTGTTTTATAAAAAAACTGCTTTCTGTTATTGTTTAAATGATGTTAAAAATAATATTACATAAATCGAATCTTGATTCAACTTGGCTTAAAAAATATCTTTTGATTTGACAAATTAGTATTAAATTTTATACTATACATAGCATATTTCAATATGCATATTTTTAGCAAGTTGAAATATTTGACGCCTAGGTTATCGTTAATGTAAGTCGCGATCCAACTCGTTTATTCAAATTTACCGAAGGATTGAAATCTCGATTAGAGAAGGATAACGAAATGAAAGCTTCGCATTTAATATCAGATGTTAAATTTATACCTCGAAAGTAAGTGGTTAACAATGCCGAAGATTCTTGAATTAATTTATGTAAACTAATTTCAAGTACTGTGCGTAAATTTGTGCCTTGCTTATTTGTTTCTTTCATAATTTGTGCCTTGCTTATTTGTTTCTTTCATAATTTGTGCCTTGCTTATTTGTTTCTTTCATAATTTGTGCCTTGCTTATTTGTTTCTTTCATAATTTTAAATTCTCAAGAGTCCATCCGCCTATAAAATGGAAAAAGTTAAACTCATTTCTCTATATTTGTTAAACCTTTTATTTTTTTGCAACATATCCGCCTCAAATATTTTACCCATCCTGAAATTACGTAGCTAGGATTTCTTGTCAGTTTTAATTTGAAACCAAGATTATAAGCAAATTTCCTTTTGCTTCAAATAATTGTGCGCTAAAAGCGGTGATTTTGATTGGTCCGGTGGTTAGAAAAAAAAGCAACCATTTAAGTTTAACTTTTTTTTTTAAAGAAAATATTAAAACCTTTCAACTTTCGTTTGATTATTTTGTTATCTTTTACTAATTAAGTAATATTAAGTGAATGTTATCTTTTACTAATTAGGTATATCATGTTAGTTAGTTTCTTATTCTAGTTCAACTCTTTTTTTTAATGACAAAATACTTAACTATTTATATTTAATGAGTTATTTTTCTTTAGTTAATTACTTTTTTTTTTGTCAGGAGCATTTTTTTTTTTTTATATATTTAAAATATTTTTTTTTTTTTTTACATATTTAAAAAAGAAAAAAACTGAAGTTACTCAGAAAAAAAGAGGAAAATAAAATATTTATGTGAAATTTTTTTTATAAGAACAAGATTTATCCTCGTAGGTTTGATAAGAAATTGACTTTGAAGTAAGAACATTCTGTTCGTTTTGATTTTGCTTAAGAAGATATATTTTACAACTAGGCAAGGCACTAATCTATTTGGTTTTAATTTAAAATGAGCTAAATGTGAGACTTCTTTAGGGAGTCAAAAAATAACTTGTTATTATTTCCAAAAGTTTACTTGGCATTTTACATATCAACTATGTGTAAGTTAACTTAGCATTTTACAATTAACTATGTGTATTAAAGCTAACTTGGTATTTTACATATCAACAAAGTGTGTGTTATAGAGCGAGAAAGGAGTTTTCAGTATACATAAAAGTATTTTTCTTCATTAAATTTAGGTGTTTACCTTCATGGCGAAAAGTGACGACTTGAAAATTAAATAACAAGAAATCATTCGAGACATTTCCGAAGATATACAATTAGTTTTTCGCAGCGTTTGAAATGTGATCATAAGCTAAATGAATTTGATTTGCAGTAATTCCATTCGATCGATGTGCCTTGTTTGTATGTTAATAATTTTGAATCACTTTGAGTGATCAATAATGGCTGATTATCTTGCCTGTATTTCTGGTAAATATCCTAGCGGATTTTTTACTAGCAGCTTTTTAACTGACAGTAAGTGCAAGAGTCTGAAACTGTTGCTGAAATCAGCCTGGTAAAAAGAAAAAAAAAGTCTGCAAAGACAGAATTATTGTATTCTAATATATTGTTTTCAAAATCTCATAGTTTTAAAGACAAAGCTTTTCCATCTCTTTTAATCTTCAATTGAATAACGCATTAAAGTGGATAAACGTAAGATACAGGGTGAGATAAACGGCTTAAACTCTTAACGAAGTTCAGTATTCTGTGAGTGTGTATAGAATTAGAATTATTGAAGCATTGCACTCTGGGACCTAGCTTTAGGAGTCCAAATTTATTTTTCTCGAGTATCCCTAAATAAGCGATCATGAAAAAGTAACTTCATTAGGTTCACTAACAATAAATCAATAGATATCGAGTTAAATATTAACTCAATTATGTTCCAAAGAGTACAAAAAAAAAAGTATATTATTAAAATCTGGGGGGGGGGGGAGGGATGTATGTTCTTAATTTGTAATGATTGCCTTTTTCTATGAAGAACTGGACTGTAAAACAAAACGCAAACTATTTGTGTAGATGACGTCATGGGAGAAATCACTTTATGGTGGTACTCCTTCGCAAAAATGGAAATCTCGTTCTACTGTTGCGAAAATATTTTAACTCGATAGTTTCAATGCGAGAGACCAGTTTTGTGTTTATGATAGTGGTGTTGGTGGTCTTTATTTACAAACTAGCAAACTTTACATGTTGCTGATTTAAAAAAAAGGATCGAGGCAAATTTTCTCATATATTGGGATAGCTTTTCTTTTTTAAGCCCAAAACACATTTTTGTAAACTAATTATATATATATTTAGTTATATATTATTTATACATATATTTATAAGTGATTTATGTATAGGAATCGTTAAAAAAAAATTAAGTGAAAATCTGTTTCTGCAAAAAAAAAAATCATAGGAAAAATTAATTTTAAAAAATGTTTAAACTTAACGTCAAAAAATACAAAAAAAAGAAACAAGTTTACTGTAATTTCTACTCTCTGTGCAAAACGATTGTCCTGAACCAATTGACAAACATATGAAATCGATTTTGATAAGTCCGTAAGACTCTTCTGTTTCGAAATAAATATATTGAAGCATTAAGTGCAGTGTTGAGCTCACATAGTAGGATAGTCCAATTTTGAAGAGCAGATGCTCTCAAAATATTTGAGATGACTTCACTATGTAACGCAAATGCTAAATAAAACTGCGACACAAAGGCAGGAAAACACATTAGAACTAATGTGACGGAGATAAGCATAATGGTAATAGTTACACGATTTTCAATTGCAAAGTTTCGATTTACGACAACCGATTCCACATTCCTTAACTTCTTCTTCGCTTTAAAAAGCAACAAAAGGTTTAAAACAGTGACAAATACTAAAAGGATGATCGTGTAAATTCCAATGTTGCAGTAGAAAATCACATAGGTATTGGTATTTATAGAGTTTATAACCACCGCAAACCAAGCGCCTAATCCGAAACAAACAAGTAGAAAAAAAGCGAGACAAAATACTAAATAAAACCTGTTGATGACTCTTCCTCTCCACTCGTTGTTATATATAACGGATATAAATCGCTCGATTGAAATCAGTAAAATGATTGAGCCAGAAAAAGACAGCAAGAAGACGAATAAAAATACTAAGACGTAAACAAACCAGCAACTAATATCGTATAAACTTTTAATCAGAAGAATCTTTAACGGTATATGTAACAAAGCACTGCATATATTTATTGACGATAAAAGCAGCATAAGTTTTTCGTTGCGTGTGTAATTTTTTCTGCCTCTATCTGTTACGACTCCAATAATCAACAAAGCGTTCGTTATGAATACGAGAATTGCATTTATCCCACGAATGATGCTCAGCGTTGGACTGCTGGTTTCAACAAAAAAACGAAAATTTTGTTGGCAAATTTTGTTTAACTGCATCGACATTTTTAGCAGTAGCAAAAAGTTTGCTGTTTTGTAAGAAGATAATCAAAGGACACAGTTTTCCAACTCAATAATTTGAAAAATTCCTTAACTGTTGCAAACAAATTAATTGGTGCTTTGTCTACCAATTGCTCATTTACATTTGGTAATCCAATGTACGGAAGTGATTCATTTGTTTTCAATATTCTAATCAATATTCATACCTCTAAATTTTTTTTTTTAGAATTTCTTTTTAAAACATCCGTTCTATTCAAATTATCTGATTGTATTTTCCACACATGGCTTTTTTTTTTTTTTTTTTGCTGATAAACGGGTAATTTTATAATCTTTTAACATATCATTATTTTTCTGAAATATCAACTATATTCGATTATAGAAATTCGATTGTAGAAAAAAAAAATTTTTCTATAGTTGAATAAAAAAGCGTCTCAAAAAACCATTGTTGAAGGCTTTGAGATTTTTATTTTTCAGTTCGATTTTTAAAGTTGAAAAAAATAAAAATGAAATAAAATAGCACAATTACTTACTCTATAAATATTTTAACTTTCAATTGATGATTACTGAACTTACTAAAATGTTTTCATGTAAAATTACAAAGCCTGTGTATTGAAATAAAATTTAACACGATTTCATGCAAAATTACACAAAACCTGTGTTTTGAAATAGCGAGTATTTTTAAATAAAATAAAAAAGCATAAAAAAAATCGTGCTTAATAGTTTACAGCAGGAAAAACACAAATAAACATAGATAAGTAAATATATACAATACAGACCTTCTTTAAAAGCTAAAAGTTGTTTAATAGCAAATCTGCCATAGTGTCATAATATAATTTTAAAAACCATACGGAAGAAACGTGCTTAATTTACTTTTAAAGAACTAAATAGAGATAAATGGACGGTCTTCTTTGATTAACTTGTTCCAATCACCTTAGCCATTATTAAAGCGCGTTTTAAACTCTTTTTTAAGACAAGTCACTCCATTAAATTCATCATAATTTTTTCCTTATGTTTTTTGCAATTATTTTCTTTACAAAATTTTGCTAGAAAATGCTTTTAGCTTCAGAAGATAAATTAACAATAACACTGTCAAATATAAAAGATTATGTGCTTTACGTCATATACACTTTTGTTATTGCAATGCTAACCACAAAGAATGGGACTCCTACAGAAGTCTTAGATGTAAAGGTAAAGTAGTGTTAGTGGATACCATGGATCTTTTATTGCGTTTAAAATAATGTTAGTGCAAACCATGGCTGTTTGATGCAGTTGAAGGTGTTCAACTTAAACCCTTAAAAAAAAAACGGTTACCGGTGTTTTTCCTAGAAAAGTAAAGTTTTATTTTTAAGATGTAAATTTGTGAATTAAAAACTTAAGCATTAAAAAAAAAAAAGAATTTTTGCAATCCTCAAGTTTTTTGATTTTAAGCAATAAAAAGTAAGCCATTTAATATTTTAGCTGGAAGTGGTCTATTATGAACTTAAACTCATCATGTTAAAAAAAGAGGCAAATATCCATAATTCGGTATTCTTGTTTAAGTATCTTTTCTTTTCTTTAAATTAAACTGCAAGGTACTACAAAAACTAAATGAATAACAACTTTCCAGTGGTCCAAATTTTCAGGGGCTAGTTGTAACACTTTTTGTTATCAGTATCATTTGCAGAAACACCATCAAAACAGACATTATTTGCCAGTTGTCTGATTTTCTTCTTTGCGTTTTACGGCACAAGATGACTATTGAGCTCTAAGTCTTCTGTAGTTTTCGGCATTTACGTGGTTGGATTTCTGTAAGTACCCGGTATTTTGGTTTTTTTCTGACCTATTACTCTGGTGTTTTAACAAGATACCGATATCTTGTTAAAATTCTAGAACATTCTTTCTCTAAACGCAATTCCATTTTATGTCTTATCTTTACAAGTTGTTTTTTGAGATTTAGGCATTGGTACTATATTTATCTGCTGTTGGTACTGTCACGTAACATAAATATTTTAGACTAATTCAAAAAAAAAACTTCATGTTGCCCTATAAATGGAATGATTATCAACACTCTCATAGAAATGAGAGTAAAAATAAGAACGCATTTTACATTTGTTACACAATGTCTTTATGACACATTTATACATTATCAGGCTTGGACCGGGCCGCCGGGATACCGGGATATTCCCGGTGGGCCGGTTGGCATAAAAAATTATATTATATTTTTAGTTAGGCTACATTTTATTTTCCAAATAAAATATAAATTTAAATTTAACTAAAAATTTAATAACTTTTTTTCTGGCCTCTAATTACATCTAATTAAAGGCCATCTGCCCGCTAGTTATATAAATTTTAGCGGCCATCTTGAGCTTATCGAAAATAGTATTATATTAATAGTGAATTTAAGCATGCGCGCTTTATCTTTAGGCGGTGTTAGTACAAGCGTTAGCAAGTGTGCTACCACTGCAAGTTTAAAAAACGTTAAGCACGTAAAAACTTTGTCAGCATTACAGCATCTGAGTGGGTTGCTCAGAAAGTTTTATGCTAGTGTAACAAAAGATCAGCTTCAAACGGAATTATCGGACTTTGCAAGGAAATGGTAAAGTTTCGAAATAACTCTTGAAGATGAATGTAGTTTGATATTTGACACGGAAGTATCTGACTCTGTCTCGGACAACATGCAACAATATAAATCCGAAGAATCTGAAACTGTCTTTACAATCCCAGAAGTTGAAAACAGTGACAGCCACGGAAATAAATGCAAATCTTGCAAAAAACATATCGTTTGTTGTTAATTTGTCCTCCAGAAGTTTAACTTGCATAGTTTTGCGAATTCAAATTTGTTTCTGGCTTACAAATTTGTGCTGACATTATCCTCTCACAAGTTGTTTGTGAAAGGTCATTTTTGAAATTGAAATATATTTTGAACAGATTAAGAAATTTGATGAGCCAGTCAAGTTTACAGTCTTCATGCTGATGTCTTGTGAAAAAGAGCTTCTTCCGAGAATTAGTAACAATGCAATAGTTGATGTCTTGGAATCGACTAGTCAAACGATGAAAAAGTTGCTATACTAATCAATATTGAATAGCGATTGTGTCTACTATTTCTAGATTCCAACTTACAGCAGTTTTTCATATAATGTAATATAGGTAAATTTAGAAAAATAAGGGCGTTAATCATAGTCGCTGTCATGGGCGGCGTGAAGGCGCCCCTATATATATATATATATATATATATATATATATATATATATATATATATATATATATATACATATTATAATAATAATAATATATATATATATATATATATATATATATATAAAGCAATTGGTTTATAATATGTATATATATGTATATATACATATATATATATATATATATATAATATATGCAACATACAATGAAGTGGGCCGCCATGACCAAATTTCCCGGGCCGTTTTTTCAAGCCAGTCCGACCCTGTACATTATATAATGACCGTGTTGTCGTTGTTGTGACAGCTACAGAGCGATGTTTTTGTGTCTTTTAGGGTATAATTTCATCAAAACCTTTTGCTTAAGTTCAGCTCAACAAATGCTATTTTGTTTTATAATTTTTTTAATTTTTGAATTGTAGAAAAAATTGTTTGTGCACTAATAGTTGTGGTTGTGACATAAACCCGATTTTATAGTGAACCCTAACTCAAAATTCCTGATGACCGATGTTCCGTTTGTCTTCTTCTTTTCGCGCTCACAAAATGGCGTTCGAAAAGACTATCGAAGAATTTTTTAAAAATGTTTAAAAAAGCGATATTGTTTATAAGAATAATGGAGGTAAGACCCTTTCTTTAGTTAAAAGATTTAATAAATCAGAACCTAACGCAACAAACTTTAATGTTTTTGTTTTGTTTTGTTTTAATTAGCATTCAGTTTAAAACAGGATTGTTAAGTTACCAAGGCTTCACAGTAAAGTATTAATCACCGCGTAGAAGCGCTTCCAAAATAAAGTTGGTGTCACGGTGTTGAAGTAAATCATTAAAATTTCGTGTGCGTCTTAGGAGCCACTCTTGACTCTCTTTGATATCTTTTTTAAGGTATCTTTAAAAAATGTCAAATTTGTTCAATCAACAGTTTGATCCTGCTGATGAAACTGTAGAAGAGTTCGGAGGAAAACTTACAAAAAATAAAGTACACATTCGAATCCAACAAAGAAACGGACGAAAAACTATTACAACTTTACAAGGAATCGATGAAAAGTACGAACAAAAAAAATTGGCAAAGGCTTTTAAAAAAGAGTTCAACTGTAACGGGACTGTCGTAGAAGATGAGCAGTATGGAGAGGTTATCCAATTGTCTGGAGATCAAAGAAATAACATTCAGCAATTTCTAATTGATGTTGGAATTTGTAAAAAGGACGGAATCGTTGTACATGGTTTCTAATTTACAAAACTTTTTCCAATAAATGTCCATTTAAAAAGTTGCTTTGTATTTCAAAATATAAGTAGCCTAGTATAATTTATGTCATAATATGACGATTTACTATTTTGGTCAGATTATGGCTTCAAAAAATTATACAAGTATTGCCTTACAAGATAAATTTATGTCTACTAAGAATTTCTCAATTCATAAGTATCAATTGTATATGAACTAATAGTTTATATGGTATGTCTTTGTATTTAAAAACCTCTCTTAAATGTACAAGAATGTAATTTAGCAAGTCAGAAAAAATTGGAACTAAATTTAACTTATAGTTGATTTTTTTTCTGATTATGTCTTGAAGGATATTGAAGCTTCAAATTTACAAAATCTTTAGAAATATTAGCAAATAATTTTGCTAACGTCTACATTGGAATAGCAAATATAGACTAAATTTTATTACCTTACTTTAAGTTTAGCTTACTAAAAGTTTGAAAAAAGAGTAACTTATTTAATCCTATCAATTACAAAACATTTTCTCTAATTGCCAACAAAAAAAGTTTCTTGCTATTAAGGATGCCTTCTAGTTTAACTAATATTAAACAGACATTTGTAAAAATAGTAAAGAAAAAAATATTAAAGACACTTTTTCTGTCTGTTAATCATTTATAGGAAGCAATCTATATAGAAATTACCTTTAGATGTCAGTAATTTTGAGGTTTCTGAGATCTATTAAGAACTCTTAATTGGTTTATGATTTATACAATATTTAAAAAAACAATTTTTTCCATTCCGTTTCACACTTGCCAGAAATATGACATGCAGTTATGTATTCAAGTTTAAAATTTTAGAGTGTAAATAATGTATCATAAATAGTCCAAGGTATCTTGGAGGAATCTTCTTAGACTATACTGAAGCATGAAGAAGATCTCTTTGATTCAGTTAAGACTTGAAATTGAGCAAGATCATCCATTATTGAACTCACTCTCTTACAGTGCAGGTTAAAATTTGATTAATTCATCAGTTTCTAGATAATGCTTTTAAAATAGCTTCAACTTTTTAAATGATTTTATAAATTAATATGTTTTCTGGATTTGTCAATGTCTTTTTTATAAAAAATTTTCAAATTTATTTTAGAAGCTTATTTAAAATATACTGAAGAGCAAGACAAAGTTTCTTTCAACAGTAAACATCAAGAGAATTACAAAGAGATTCCAGAGATTCATCACGGAAAAAGAAACTTTTTAAAGTATACCATTGAAACTTATAGTTTAGGTACATTTAAAAGATAGTTTGCACTGAGATCATCCCCCCCACCCCCCACCCCCCCTACCTTAAGATGCCTTGATAGTTGTTACTCGAATTGTTTATTAATGTTTGAATGTAATGAAAAAAATTTACTATTTAGTGCACACTAAAAGTTTCTGAGTTTTATTGATAGATGCTAACACATGCAGTTTGATTTTAACAAAAATAATCTTTCTAAAATTAGTAACAATATTTTAATGTTCTAAAATTGTTTTTATGCAAAAAATTTGAATTTTAAAATGAAAATTCCTACAAGAGTTTTTTTTTTCCCCTTTTGTTTAAAGAAAAAAGTAATATGGAAACCAGTGAGAATGATTCTGTTAAAGATCATTTGAAAGAGAATGTTGATGCAGATAAAGCTCCTGTACCTCATATTGTTCATTATTTTTCTGGCAATCCAAATGTTGAAGTTACCAGAGGAATTATGCATCTGTATAAAGACAAGTATGTAGTGAGTTAAATTCTTATTAAATCAAGTTCTATTGTGATTGTTTTTCAGTTTTAAGGAACTACAAATCAGATTTTCCAAAAATAAAAAACTCTAAAATCAAAGTTTTCATAAGCAAATGATTGCTAAATTTTCATTTGAAAATGCTTAAATAATTATTATGTGAGTGCGTTTACTATTTTCCTATTTATTTACAGTGAATGACATAATATACTGTAGATTTCCCTAATTCCGAACAGTCCCTAATTCCAAACAGCTTTAGTTCACTTTTTGTTACATCTTTTATTTTTGTAGGATTTTTTTAAAAAAAATGATTAGTAAATTGGAAGACTAGGGTAATAAGAATATGAAAAAATATTTTCAAAATATATATTGCTACCATTAAATTTTTGATTGCAAGCAAAACACTTTTTAAAACCCTGAAAAACCAACAATATAAAACCAACTTAAAAAAAAAAGCTAATTTAAATTGCGTACTGTTCGATGTAGAATTTGATGGTGATTATTTATCTGAAAAAAAAAACAGTCAAAAATTAGCAATACTTTGTAAGATATCTCAAAAACAGTACTTTTCTGCATAGTTAAAATGTTTCCCAAATTCCTAACAGATTTTGGAATGCACTTTTTTTTGCAAAAGAATTTATGTGCAAGTAATTAACCACAATATTTAACAATAGTATTTTAAAGACATTAACTTAGAAACTAATAAACGCTTTTAACCTTTTATTGAATTTCTAAACATCTTGTTTTTCTTAACGTTTGTTAATAAAAAAGAAATGTCAAAGTTTAAAAAAAAATGAAGATTGCGAAAGAAAATTTACTACAAATATTACAATACAAAACTACAATGATCAATGTTTCAGTCTTTGAATTACTGCCATTTCAAAATACAACTGCATAAAGAATAAAACATTGCTATATGATAAAAAAGCACTACAAGCTTCCTATTTGATTAATGGGGAAGCATTCGCTAAGGCTGCAACCAACCTGATACTAATAACTGAGATTTCTTCTGGTTAACTGACAGAAACAGGCAGTGACTGTGAAGGTTTTTTTTTTCAACTGATTACAAAAAAATAAAGGAAGACAGGATCTAATAAATAGATAATCCACACTCTGCACCAATACAATGTTATACTCTTACATTAAAATAAAAATAATTTTAAATTTTAAAAATCTTTTTACCTTACTCTAAGCTAGAAGTCTACGTTAGCATAAGTTATTTAATTTTTTATATTGAATGCTATTTTTTGGGATTGTATTTGTACGAACAAAATTTTTACTTTTTAAATTTAAAAATTAACAATATTTTTATAATAAATATACTTGTTGCTTAATATGGTTCGATTCAGTTTAGATTCCAGTTTATTTATTTAAAAAAATTAACATAAAAGTCAAAAAGCAAGCGGAGTTATTAAACTTTAAGTACAATTTTGTTCGGAATTAGGGAAATCTATGGTAGTTTACAAGTATTATCACTATAGGAATGAAATTTTAAATGTTTTTTTTTTTAACATTCAATAAGATGTATTTAGAAGTTAAAGATAAAAATAGTAAAAAAAGATGTTGCTCAGTAAAGGGTTTTTTAATAGAAAAAGTAAAAAGTTGATATGTTAAAAACCTGATATATTAGGAACAAATTCAGTCTTTGAAATAAAGTTTACAGACTGCTACAGTAGCCATTGGTTCTGTTCTTTTAGTGCTCATATTTGAACTTATCTAAATAAATAGCACGTCTTCAGGCTTTAAACATTATTTTAAGCAAATGACAGGCAGTAGCAATATAGTTATTTAGACCAAATGAATGCAGTTGTTGTTGAATTGTCTATTCAAACACTTTTAAAATTTATGATTCTCCAATCTTTTTTTTCAATATTTTTTAGTTTTTCAGATCTACTTATGCTAATAGTTGCTTTTGTTGCGAAATAGTTTTTAGTTTATTTTGTTTAAATTTTATATGCTTCCCATTTTTAAAAACTATCAATTTTTTTTTGTACCAAAAAGAATGATAAAAAACTGTAGCCAATTACAAATATGATTCCCCCCCCCCCCCCTATCTAGATTGCATTATTCAATGTTCTGACAATTGCTTCATCTTTTTTTTTTTTATGATCACTATGAACACAAAAAGTTTAGTGTAAATTTAAAGTTTATCAAAAGAGAATCAACAACTGAATATTTACTGATCGAAAAAAAAAAAACTAAAAAAATTTTAAAGTTACTTAAATTTTTAAATTTTATTTTCTTATGATCACCAATCACTGAAAACAAGTTATGTCAAAATTTAGTACATTACCCAATATGTTCCTTTCAAAATAATTTTTATTATAGAGTGTTGATACTTCCCTGTATTACTTTTCATCCACTGTATGTTTTTATGTTTATCTGACAATATTGTAAATTATGCAGTTTAAAAATGTTTTTAAATAAAATTGTTTTTAATTTCCTCTCCTATTAGTTATCTATCAACAATGGATAGCATTGATATTCCAAGAAGTGACAAAATATGTATGTTAGGTGTGCCTGCAAAATACAGCTGTCAAGATTTGCAAAATTTTATTGCTCCTGCAGGGTGAGCTTATTTTTTTTGCTAAAGAAAAGTTAGAAACTACAATCATATTATTATTAAACTAACATCATATTATTGTTAAACTACAATCATATTATTATTAAACTACAATCATATTATTATTTAAAATGCTGGCTTTGAAAAAAGTAAAAAGGGCAGGATATATTGAAGTATTTGTCATAGTCTCAATAATCAAGTTGTAAATTTTATTATGCAGCCTTTGCAGTTCACATCAACATTCTTCAATATTAGAGATCCCATCTGCATACTTAGAGAGAACCTGATTTCTGAAGCTCTGTCCCAAGATTATGCTTTTCAAAATTTGTTCTGTTGTTTTGAAAGTTTTGAGTGACACATCTTTTTGTTTTTCAAATCAATACAATTGAACTGAAAAAGATTCAATGGATTCAAGCCTGAAAATAGTTACATGAAGTAATTAAAAATAACAATCAAATCCTCCAGAAACAGTTCAGGGAAATATAAATAAAAAGACAGGTCAAATTCTCTAACTCAATATAAAGTTTTGTTTTTTTTTCAAAATGTTATAATTTTTCAGATTTTAATAAATTGTTACTAAAAAGATAAAAAACTTAGATTTTTCAGATGCTGGGGAGAGGGCAGAAATGGTATTTGTTCCAGCCAGGTTTAGAAAAAAAGAAAACCCTATCTATTGCAGAAGTGTTTGTATAAATGAACAACAAAATCAGTATTTTGCTTCATAATTTGGCAGATGTATTTTTTTTGTGTTCTTACAATTTTTTTTCTGACAGTTTTATCAATCTGTGTAGTTTTGATGTTTAAATATTTTCCTAATTACTTCCCTTTATCAAAAGATCAGGCGAGAAGTAAAATGTTTTATCAAAAGATCAGGCGAGAAAATAAATGTTTTGTAACTGTTTGACTAATACTAACTTCTTTTTTTTATAATCAACTGAGAAGTAATGACAAGTAAACAAAAACCAAGATTCTCTACTGTTTTACCCACAAAAAAATACTTTCAAGAATTTAAAGAGCATGTTTAAATACTTTGAGTAGATGTAAAAGAACCCTAAATGACAATTGAACTACCCAAAACTTTAGTTTTAAAAATGTCTTATTAAGATTATTTTCTGTAAGCATGATGTGACATGAACAAAAGGCTTAAGCAAAAAAAACAAAACAAAAATTATACTTTAGCATGTTGTACTTTGCTTACTTCCTTTGCTCTGTTTGTTTTTCAACTGAAAAAAGAAAGTGTAAAATTTAGGTGGTTAATCATCAATACAGTATTGCATGAAGTGACAATACTTGTATTACCCTTCATGCACAACAGTTTGTCTTTTTGTATATAGCAAAAAAAGAATTATTTAATTTCCTCTCACCCACTCAAGTTGTTAGGTTTGTGTAAAATTATTATATAAAAAAATTCATTCAAATTGGATGATATTTATGGATGTTCCTCAAACTCTAAAGTTTTTTAAAAAATTTTGGTACCCCACACAATAGAAAGTAGTACAAGGTTCCATAAAAACAAAATATTTAACTTTAAATTCAAGTCAGAAGATTTACTCATGTCTGGCAATTTTCTTTGATATTCTAACTTATTCTTTTTCATTTTGTTAATAGAGTATTTTTATTAGTGTGGAAATTATCATTGGTGCATGGAGACAAACTTGAAGAAGAATTCCAATTATTCCTTCCCAGTAAACAAAACCACATTTTGTTAAGTCATCCCAAACTGAGAACTTTTTGGTCAACATATTTCTTTGTTATTGAATTAAACATTAATTAGTCAAAAACATTTTAACATACAAAACTGTTAATAAGTATACAATACTCATATTTCAAATAAATATAAATGTTATAAAAGGTTTAAATTAAGTAATTATTCATTTGTTTATTCATTAATTATTTTATTAATTATTCATTTATTTCACACATCTAATTCAAAATTTTGTAAACAAGAAGCACAAAAGTACTTGCAATAGATCATTATTCAGGGAAGACATTTTTTCAATAAAATAATAATTTTTTAAATATCAGTAAAAACCAGTAACTACCGGTATTGGGAAAAAAACCTACTAAAAACTGGTAATCTAAAATTCTGGTAAAATTCCCCACAATAGTGTTGAAGTTACAAAACTGCTCCAGATTCATCATACTCAAAAAAACAGTTTATATAAATTTTGTCACTTTGGTCAATGATTCAAAGCTGGAACTTCCATGGCTAATAATCTCTAAACAGACACTCTAGAATGTAAAAATGACCATCTGACCAGCTCCTCAGATGATGTAGTCCAAGTACTGTAGATGAAGTCCAAGTTTTTTGCTTGTTACTCTAGAAATTGTTTCATGTAGATATCTCATGAGTTCAATCATGAGTCTGAATTTATTTAGAGGTGCTTCAAATGTAATTAGAGCACTAATGAAGGCCTTGAGACAGATGAAAACATCAAAAGTTCCCAAGCTCACAAATTCCTCTCTTTTCTGATGTAATCTTAGTGATTGGAAATGGAGTTGCCTCCAAGAAAGATAACAGACAATTCTAGAAACTTGTAATAGTCATCTTGTGGTTGCTTCACTTATAAGTAGGCTTAATAAACTGATTGATACCATCTTGAGATAATGATACCAAAATTTCCACTGATTCATCTGTTGAAGCTGTTTGAAAATTCTTCAATATTTGATAATCTTGATGCTTTAACATCTACTTACAATTGTTAAAAATGATAAAATTCAACATCTAAACACTGTTGCACATGCTATTCAAGGTAGGTTTGAACTATGTCTACAGCTTCCATCAATTCCAGTTGTCCTTTTTGCCTCTGAATTACAAAAAATTCTTTGTCTTCTTGAATTGGTGATCAGCATAAGAGTACCTGCATAAGGAATATCAATCAAATGATTAAATCATTCCATAAATTTGCCTTCTTTTGCTTTGTGATCTGTAGTCTTTTTAGTTGTATGTTTCTACAAAGCTTTCCACTCAATAAACAACTTTGTCAACTTCTGAATAGAATAATACTCAGCGTGAACCAAAATTTCAACCTTTTTCGATATTATTATCATTGTCTGAACATTGTTGACCTGCATCTCTAACAGTCTTTTTCTCAAATCCTAACAGTCTTTTTGATTTATGTAATTTTTTTTTACAAATTTTTTTTTATGATCCTCATAAACATGGAAGGATGAAGGGATGAAGGATTAAAAATTTAAACTTCTATTGTTTAGAGAATTCATTTGCAATATTTTTTTCCATGGTTAATTAGGAAATGTTTTTTTTTTGCAAAAGCAAGTTGCACTTTTGCTGTTGTTAAAATATTAATGAATGACTGATAAATATGTTAAGTGTTTCTGTAAAAAGATGTTTTATTATAGAATTCTTTCAAACAATTTTAGGGATAGTGTTAGACATATACAAATTATTCGTGATGGAATTGCAAATCAGTACATGGTACTTATAAGGTTTCGGGACCAGGTTAGCAAGTTTTTATTTTAGTTGATTTCTGAAAAAAATTTATGTAAATTTAATTGGGCTTGAAATGACTTTCTATCAAACTGCAAGCAATTTTTTTTTAATAAAAGAAAGGAAAAATGAAATTTAACAAATCATAATTTTTTAAGTCCTTATTACAATAAATTCCCCGTGTAATTTGGCTAAAATAGATGCTCTTCTGAAAGAAACAGGTCATACCCATAGAAGTATTGTTGAAATTTTAAACCTCTCCCAGGCTAAAATCAGAAGAATTGATACCAAACTCAAATTAGGAGTTGAATTGAAAGTACAGAGAATGGGCCATTGCGATTGAAAAAATATAACAAGAGTCAAAAATGATAGAAAAATCAAGAATGTTATTAAACAAAATAATAAGATGCCTGCAAGAAAACTGAAGACTGTTTTGAAAGACCAAGACATCAACATTTCACTTTGAGAAGGAAAAGTTACAAACTAAAATTCAAGTGCAGAAAACCACTGAAAAAGCCAAAGTTTATATCTACAATGCTTAAAAAACATCTTGGTTGGGTTAAGAATCACTCTGCTTTTTCTCAAGATAACTGGATTGTGATAAGTTTTAATTTTTTTGCTTCAGACATACAAGTAATATTTTAGAATTGTGAGTCTACAAAAAACAGTATTGCATTGCTTGATATTACCCCAATTAAATTATTAGTAATTCAAAAAGTGTTAAGTATCAATATTGATTGCTTTGTTCAGGTTTTATTTAGTGATGAATCTATCTTTGAGATACTGGTCGGCAAAAACAAGTTTGTGCATTGTAAACCTGGAATTTACCCTGCACCCTGCATCTATAAAGTTTAGCCATGCATATCCAGCAGGGTTACCAGATAATGAAAGAAGATCAGTACAAGACTATCCTCCTGACCAGACTGATTCCACAACTATGAGAGTGGTTTCCTAATGGTAAAAGAATGGTTTTTATGCAAGATGGTGCTCCATTCTACACTGCAAAATCTGTAAAGTCATTCTTTACCAGTGAGAATATACTACTATTTGATTGGCCTAGCAATTTTCCAAAAATAAACCCTGTTAGCAATCTATGGGAACTTGTCAAATGCAAAATCAGTGCTGACATAATAACAAATAAACAAGCTCACAAAACATCTAGTTGGTATTGAAATCCAGATGCTAAAGCATTAACGTCACAGTGTATAAATAGTATGCACCAGCCTATCAAAGTTCTTTTAAAGTTGAAAAGAGTCAGTACCAATTATTAAGCTTCATAACATGCTTTAATGTGTCAATATATAGATGATGCAACAAAAAAAAAGTTGTGGTTCTTTGTTGTGCATTTTGGGCACACAAAAAAAAACCAAAAGATTGAAAATTCAATTTGAGTCTGATAATATGAGACAGTACTTTAATTATATCTTTTGCTTCTGAATGTTAGCATTTTATTTTACGAGTTTTACCACTATTTCCTCCTCCCAGTTCTTTCATTATAACAACTTTTTTTTGTAGTTGATTTAACAAAGAAATCTTCCCATATTCTAAATATCTCTATATTATCTTGTTTATGACATATAAACAATAAAAAAAAAAGAATGTATAAAAGTTCTTAATTACATCTAAGAAAAATGTTAAAGAATTAGTTCTGCTATTTATTCACTTTTTTCTTTTTTTGTCATTTTTACAAACTTAGTAAAATGACAAGTGAAAACTAAAATCATGTACAACTAAATAATATTCAAATTTTGATTCAATATTTTTACCTTTTGTCTTTTGTTAAGAAACCCTATGTAAAAGTTTAGTTTCTCAACTTCTTTAAAAGAAATACTAAAATTTTAATTTTTAGAAAACCATTACACAAACCAGATGTCCTGGTAATTCGATATAACCTCATTGGTATATAAAATTTGCTGATTCTGCTTTTCAGTTACATTTTGTAATACAGAACTTATATAGTTGTAACATTAATTTACTAAACCTTTCTTTTAAAAAAAGTAGTAATTTAAATAACCTTAAAGTTTTTTTTTATCATAAAATGGCATCTTAATTTTGTTGTGAATTAAAGTTTATTATATTTTATAAAAGGCAGGTGCAGATGCATTCTATCAAGAATATGAGGGTAAAACATATAATATGCTTGAAGCTGAGGTTTGCTTTTAGTTTATTTTATATATATTATTTATACATTACAAAAGTATTTTGTAATAAAATATTTTTTCAAAAGTAGGGGAGACTGGTTCTCCTAGGGACGTTTTTAGGTTAATGAGTGTAATTTTTCATCGGTGAATATAATTGAACTTTTGAAAACTGTATATGAAAATATGGTCCTTTGTGCACTTTTGATGAGAATCTCTGCTTTATAATCCAATTTTTTAGTACTTTTTTTTAGCCGCAAAATGAGGTCTGACTTTGTCCCTAGGTACAACATGGGGTTGTACCAAGGGACATAGGTGGTTGTACCTAGAGACGGCGGTTGTACCTAGGGACGCTGGGTAATCGAATACTCAGATTGGCTTCTATTGAGCTAATAATTATAAATACAAAAGACCTGTAAAAAATCCTGAAAGGAAACTAAAACAATGATATAGATCGTTAAAAGAACTATTTATTTGTAGTGAATGTAACGATATTATTTAAAATAGTTAAAACTAATAAATAAAAAATAGTGAGATCAATTTTTCTAGAACAAACAAATATTTAAATTGTAAATAAACATATTTAAAATAGTTAACACCAATAGATGAAAAAAAGTGATATCAATTTTTCCAGTACAAAAAATGATTGAATTGAGAAGCAGCAATATATTTTGAATAATTAAAACTTATAGATAAAAATGTAACATCAACATATCCAGGACAAAAATACTTTAATTAAGAAACAACAGTGTTTAAAATAAAATAGTTAATAATTATAGGTCAAAAAGAGTGATACCAAATTTTCCAGAATAAAAAATACTTTAATTAAGAAGAATCTTCATTACAAGACTGGTTCATTGGGTTGTAATCTTTATCTGCAGCACTATCGTCGCTATAAGCATTTAAACATCTTTTACAAATAAATTCAAATGGCAGAATACCAGGCTCTGCACATTTTACACAAACTGCATTTCGGCAGACTATGCATTTATTCCATTTATCATCATTTTGTATTATATTGTGACAAACACGGCAAAATACTTGTTTCGAGGAACATGGAGATGATCCCACTAAACGAAATGTGTTTTTTGTTTTCGATTTATATTTTTTAGAAACTTAATTTTTCGGCACTATTTCCTGTTTTTGTTTTTTCGATTTATCGTTACAAGTTGTTTTCTTTCTTTTCCTCTCCTCTGTTTCCTTTTTTTCTGGCGTGTCAGTAAAAATACGTGCTTTACCCTTACGGGAAGGTTTATTGTTTGTCCTTGGACCAGCTTTAGGTAATGGCATTATATCGAAAGGAGACACAGATTTCAGATTTGTACAATCAGATTTTGGCGGTGTTGAAAGAAGTGAGCTCTGAGACGACGTAGGTGGGTTATTATCTTCTGATGTTAGTGGTCTATCAGTCATATTTGATGGCAAAAGTGAGCCCTGAGACGATGTAGGTGGGTTATTATCTTCTGATGTTTGTGGTCTATCAGTCACGCTTGATGGCAAAAAGTCTTCTTCCGAAAATATATCGGGATTCAGTGGATAGAGGCCACAAACTTTGAAACCATTTATTATATTGGATGGTGTAAACGCTTTTGTGTATGCCATTCCAGCTAGTTCTGCAATGTGATAAATAGTAATAGGCTTTCCTGCGTTTTCTGATGATATCATAAAATTGGTTACAGCATTATTGTAATGTGTTTTAAATGGACTAAAGACGGTTCTATCTAACGGTTGCATCTTATGAGTAGTATGCGGGTGAAATGTCACCAAATGAATGCCATTTTCTTTGGCTTTTCCAATAGCATCAATAGAAATGTGACTCGCGTGATTGTCCATTAATAAAACTACCTGGTTATCCTTACTTGGATGAGCATGCGCTATGAAATGATCCAAAAATTCACTAAATGTTTTTTCGTTCGACCAACCAGAGGGATTTGCTGCCCCAATTGATCCTGGAGGAGCTCCTCTCATCATTGTCATTTGTATATATTTGACTCGAGGAAAAATGAACATAGGTGGAATCGAATTTCCTATCGCGTTCACTGCGGCAATCATCGTTACATTGATGCCTCGCTCACCAGAAGTCATTGCTCCAACTTGTTTGACTCCTCTCTTCGCAAATACTTTTGGACAAGCCTGTACAGTTGAAACTCCCGTCTCATCTGCATTATAAATCCTTGACGGATCGAAGTGGTGTCGTTGTAGAATGTCGGTGTATATATTGAAAAAATTCTTCACATTTTCTCGATTGAATGAAGTAGCCCGGCCTAAACTAGTTCCTTCAGGTTTCCTTAATGATATAATTTCCTTAAATTTGTTTTTGAATGTACGCAACCATTCACTGCCCGCTTCTTGATTTTTTTCCCACTGTTCAGGATATTTTTTATTATTTATTTTGGCAAATTGAAAAGCTAGTTCTTTCAGCTTCTTTGTTGTTAATCCGAAATGAAGTTGAGAAGCTTTTTGAACATACTCAAGCAGTAAACACTCTTCGCTATGAGTAAAAACTTTCCAATGTGCATAATTTGTTTCATACGAGTAATTTTCAGGTCCAGATTCCTTAAATTTTTTGACTTGGCGGCAAAGCATCGATCTCGATATTCCATATTTTTTTGCTGCGCCTCTGACTGTATTTTTATTTGCAACTATTTCCTTCACAGCCTTCTCCACAACTTCTTTATCTGGATCTTGCCGGATTTTTTGTTTCTTGCTGCGTGGCATGACAAACAAAATCTAGAATGAAAATAAAAAATACTAAAGATAACTTATAACTATAACTTTAATTATTTATTATTATTGGCATAAATTGAATTACAACTATTATTTCCTATTAATTACTGCACAACGAGTCACAATTATATTATTTATTACACCACGATTCATAAATGAATTATTTATTACATAAAAACACAAATAATTCCTGATGATACAGAAGTTCAGCACTTTGTTGTACCTAGGGACATGTCCCTAGGTACATGTCCCTAGGTACAATAGAGTGCCATATTGACAAAAAACGCCGACTAAAAATTTGAGGTTAGGATTTGAGAGATATTACTAACGCAATATTCAAGCAAAAAAAATAATGTATTCGTATAAACTAAGAAAAATTTTGTTAAATACATTATAAGGGCGAAATTAAAAAAGAAAAATGTTAAAAAACTTACGTAAAAGGGTTGTAAAATTTTTAATCACCACTTTGCAACGCTTCACACCAACACGATGACACTTCGGCTGTCAACTGACCTCAAGAGGTGGAGTGTTGTCACATACAAAAAATATTATGCTTATACAAAATTCTCAAAATATTTGAGTGTCCCTAGGTACATGGTGTCCCTAGGAGAACCAGTCTCCCCTACTATGATTTTGATGCTTCAAATCATCAAAAAAATATTGAAGGCCTGGCTTATAATATGGAACTACCAAATTTGTTAGAAACTGTCTGGAAACTGAAGAACTGGGAATTTTGTATTGGTTTAAGTTCTATATCTGCCAGAATTCAGTTCAGCTTTTAATCATAAAGTTTATTTATTAAAAAATCTCTTAATCCATATCTTGATGTTTTTCGTTATTCTAATTTTTAGTATTTAAATCTTTTTTTTTTTTTTCAGTGTACCCACCTAATGTATGTCTCCAAAGTGGAATCTGTTGCTACATCTGGCATTATGGTTTGTTTAATTCCTCTAATATCTTTTCTTTAGTTTGATTTATCAAAAAAGAAAAGAAATGTTCAAAATAATTTTTTTCTATTTTTTGTTATTTTATAAATTGTTGCTTAATGTCCATAACACATTGTATTGAAGTCAGGTTTTGCAATTTTAAGTTGCTGGGTATCTGTCGATTTTTATTTTGTAGTCTATATAATATAATTAACAACTTAATATGCAATAAAAATCTAAAAGGAAATGTGTAATAATTCAATAAATATAATTAATACTCTTAAAAACCAGGTAATACTTGTATTATGTCATTTTCGAACAATAACTGAGATGCATGAAAGTAGTTTTGAGGTTTTTCATTAAAGAGGAAAGATTTTAAAAATTTTATAATTTTCTTCATCAAGTAATTTTCATTTTTTCGATATCATTTATCAAAAAAATGAAAATTACTTGATGAAGTATTGTTATTCCTAGTAAGATTTAAGTTAAGCTGAAATGTTTTACAAAAATTTAATCGAATATGGATATTTTTAGAGAATGATTTCTAGAAACACTAACAACTTTGAGCAAATATATTTTTGTGTTACAAAAGTCTTAAGTACTCATTGTACTTAAAATGCCAATAATCAGGATTCAATGAATAATACTTTAAAAACTATCTGTTACTTTTCCATTTTGGCATTGTTTTTCTAATTCCACAAAGAAGTCAATTAAAAAAACTTTTTTATTCTATGCAATCTTTGATTTATATTTTCTTTAATGACAAAATTTGATATTATATTTACCTACAATATTAAGTTATCTGTTATGCCATGGATTGTTTTGAAAAAGTTTAATAATACTATTAGCTTCTTTAAGATGAATAAGATAAGAATAAGTATTTAAAACTATAAAATTTCTTCTACAAATTTTTGTAATTTGATATTTTCTTCTTTAAGTGACAAAACATCATCTTTCATTAAAAAACTTTTACAATATATAAAATTTTGATAAAATGAAATCTTGTAATTAAATTAGTTGATCTTTTGAGTCCAAAAAGCCACTCGGTTTGTTTGCTACATAATAATCAAATACTGTAGCTTTAAGTTTCCTCTATTTTTTCTTGTTTTTATTTTTTTATTCACAGCAGCGCAATAACAGATTATTATTGAAATATCCTTTGATTTTTGATTGCTTGTGAAGTTGTTATATTCATGATGGTCTTTAACTAACTCAGGAATCAAACTCTTCTTACATAAATTCTGTGAGAGAAGTATGGTTTCTTTTATTGCTTCTATTTATGTAAATTTGATAGTGAGACCAAAAAATTAAATTTTCTTAAATAAAGTTTCTATAAATATAGTTTTTTATAAATATAATTAAATATTTACTGGATGATTCTAACATTTCTTTTTTGAAATAGAAAATGGTGGTGAATAAAGTTATCTATTATCTTTTAGCTAAATTCTATACCAATTTAGTTCAGGACAATATTCAAAATGGATTCTTACTTTTTGATTTATCATCAAAATGCGCAGCAAACTAAAATTAAAGTGCAAACTATGTATAACAGACTGGCTCATGCAAAAGTGCTGATGAGTTGACAGCCAAAATTTATTATCTTTAGGGTTTTGTTTCAGTAACACTCCCATAAAAAAAATGCAGCTAAAGTTATAACATCATTCAGTTTTAACTTTTTAGAGTTTAAAGCAATTAAACACAAATGTAAAAAATAAAATCAGACAACTGATATCAGTTAGTTCCTTTTATAAGACATGTAAAAAGGCCATTTCAGTTATACAATAGAAAAAATAATTTTTGCTTATTTGCTTATGCTAAAGTTAAATTGCAGTTGTTTTAAAGTTTTAATGTTTTTTATTTGTAATAAGTTATTTTTAACTTTAAAAAAAATTGAAAATAAGTTTTAATGATAAAAATGTTGTTTTAAGACTTTTTGGCGTAATTTTTTTATGAAAAAACTTTTAAGAGATTTTTATAAAAAATTTATATATTACTTTTAATTATATACTCTTATCTATATAATGCTGGAGAATAAAATTTGTTTTTATAGAGTGGCTATCTTCCTGTGACTGGACTAACTGAGCTTCCTATTTGCCCTGTATGTCTGGAGCGTATGGTAAGTTTTTAATTTTAGCTAAATAAAAGAGTTTCTGGTCAATCTATTGGCAAATTTCTTGTTTCATTTTAACAATTAATGTCTAGTTTTTGCAGTCAATTTTCATAAACCTTTTTTCAGAAAAAGAAACATTTTAAATAACTTAAAATTTTAATTTTAAAGGAATTCATATAGCATCGCCAACATATTCTAGCTATTGCCAAACTTTATCTCAAAACTGATTTCTTTGTGTTTATTTTTTTCCCAGTTTTAAAATGAGATTTTTTCAGGATGAATCAGTTGAAGGTATCCTGACAATTTTATGCAATCATTCCTTTCATAATAACTGTCTCTCTAAGTGGCAAGATTCATGGTAAGCTATCATTAAATTATCTTTTTAGGACAATTGTTATAATGTTGCAAGATGTTAAATTGTTAATATGCTGGATTGTGTTTAGTGACTTGTTTATTTTAATAGCTGTCCTGTGTGCAGATATGTTTTAACGCCAGAAGTTTCTGTCGATCAAAAGTGTTTTGAATGTGATTCAAATGAGGTAACTGTTTAAGCCTTTTTTTGCCTATTGTTTTCAATAGAAAATTATATGCTTAATTTATTATTTTTTTATTTTAATGTTTAATTTTTTATATGTTTTATGGTACTGTTAGTTGTTATTATTTTTGAATTTTTTGTAATTAGGGAAAATTTCTTATTTTAAAAAAAAAAGTTGTATCAAATCTAAAAAAGTTATTTGCTGCTTTTTGTTAATATAGTGTGAATTTAAATAAAGTGTTCTGTTTCATAGAATTTTTATCTAAAAAAAAACAAGGTTCGAATTCTAGTTTAAAAAAATGTAGGGAGTATGGAAGTTCAAGTTTGAGGAATGTAATTATGAAATATGCTATGTTAGAAAAAAATAGCAATAATAAGCTTGACATTTTAATGTCGCCTTGGTTCCTAGAATAACATTAAAATGCACAATTCAGTTGATAAATTTTGCTCCAGGACCAAAAACAAAACTCAAGCACTTTTAAAACCTAAAGTACTTGGGTTTGGTTCTGTGCCAAAAGTGCAAAAACCCTCTACTAATACAAAATTACAATTATGTTCAGAAAGCTAACGAAATTTCTTCAAATGAAAGTCCATCGCCAAAGTTGATTTTTCATCAGTCACAATAGTTCTGGTTTTAGAAATTTCCAAAGGATGTTGAGACTTCACCAAGGCTCATAGAAGATCAGTTGCTTTTAAAAAGAATTATAGAATCAAGAAAATGTTATATAGCAGAATCTAAGAAGCCTATAAAAGAAGGTTTTGAGGGGGAAAAAAAAAAAAAAAAAGGACCTTTGTTTTAATTGGATGGTCATTTAGACAGATCATATTTTTCATTATTGCTAATAATCATAAATATGATCAGGCCTTTTTGAGATTAACCTCCTTAATAGGTTCCTGGAAGTAAGTTTTAAAGATCACTAGTAAATTGAAGAATGAAAAGAAGTATAGTATCATTTCATTTTATGTAAATATATTTTTGTCACCTGATGCATTCCAAATGATTTTAGGTTATACTTTAACTCATCACTCCATTAAGCTTTTTTCTAGTAGTCTTATGGAACTTTTGTTGTTTGAACTCATGCTTTTTAGCAAATTTTTTAATCTTGGTTTAATATGTTTTTTAGTAAAAAGGTTTCTTGAGGACAAGTTGGCCTTTGACTTTGATGTTATGACCTTTATGACCTTTGCTGCTAATTTTCTTGCTGATTTGAAGCGGTTTTTCTTCATTTGAAGTCTTTTTTTTTACATCCTTTTTCATGGAATATTAGCAATTGTACCAATCAAGTTTTACTTTTTATTAAAAGTTTGCAATATTTAAGGATTTTTAAATTTTTCACTTCTTGGTTTTTCTTTGATTAGTTAAATCAACTGTACAAGTTTCTTTGTACAGTTTTTCAATTCTTTTTGCTATGAGCCATTATTCTAAAGTTTATTTACATTTTGTATATTTGAATAAATGTAATTTTAATTGCAAAGCTCTCAAAAACTTACATAGATTGAATAAATTCAATTTTTATTATATATATATATATACATATATATATATATATATATATATATATATATATATATATATATATATATATATATATATATATATATATATATATATACACTACCATGCAAAAGTCTCCGCTCATGTGTAATATTTGCAAGGAACAGTAAATGCAATACATTTTAGGATGATTTTAAATATATAAAAAGAAAAAAATGTTAATATAAAAAGTTGATGAGGCCAAATCATAATTTTGCATACTTTTTCCTTTTCTTTTTGTTTCAAATAATTTTGTTTACCTTTGTTTTGTTGAGTTCTGCTGCTAAAAACATGGCAGAAATTTTTCTATATGAATAACCTTTTTCACGTAAAATACATATAAAGTTCTTCAGTATTCTTTATTAAATTTAAAACTGCACAAAAGTTTTAACCAAAATATTTTTTGTAAGCTTAGGTTTGACAGTAGCATGATACTTTCCGGCATGGTAAGGATGTTTTCAGTAATTTTAATTAGTTGCTTTTAATAGACTTATGTTTATATTTATACTTGAAAATAGCATTAGTGTGCGCATTTAATGTCTTGAATTTAACAAAGAATTTGAGAAATGGTGAAAGTAAAGAAAGAATATTGTGAAGAACTTCGTGGCAAAATATGTATTTTACGTGAAGAAGGTTATTCATATAGAAAAATTGCTTCCAGGTTAAAAATATCCGAATCAGGTGTGAGATATGCTCTACAACGATTGCATGATATTGGTTCCAACAGTGACAGATCACGTTCTGGAAGACCAAGAGTTACATCACGGCAAGAAGATACATTTATTGTTGTGTCCAGCAAAAGAAATAGAAAAATTCCAGCCACAATTTTAACAGCAGAACTCAACAAAACAAGGGTAAAGCCAGTATCAACTGATACTGTAAAAAGAAGACTAAGATCAGTCAACTTAATTGGACGCATTGCTGCACGTAAACCTTTGTTGAGGGCAGTAAATAAGAAGAAAAGATTGGAATGGGCAAAAATGCATAAAAATTGGGGATTAGAAGATTGGAAGAAAGTTCTATGGACAGACGAGAGTAGGTTCGAACTTTTTGGTACCCGACGTCGCGTGCATGTTAGGCGTTTACCTAATGAAAGAGTGCTTCCTCAATGTATACAAAGTACTGTAAAACATGGAGGTGGTAATATTATGCTTTGGGGATGTTTTGGCAATGGGTTAACTGGAGATTTAGTTAAAATCACATCTACCATGGATAAACACATGTACCATAATATTTTGGTTAAGCACGCGATTCCATCTGGTATTCGTATAATTGGGAAAGGATTCATCATGCAGCAGGACAACGATCCAAAACATGCATCTGGATTATGCAAAAATTATTTGAAACTAAAAGAAAGGGGAAAAGTTTGCAAAATTATGACTTGGCCTCCTCAATCACCATATCTATCACCCATCGAAAAGTTGTGGGATGAACTGGATCGGAAGATCAGAGAAGCAGGTGAAACATCTTTTATTAATCAGCAAATGCTATGGGAACGTTTGCAAAAAGCTTGGAATGAGATAACAGTGGAAACCATGAATAAATTATTAGCCCGAATGCCAAGATTATGTGCTGCTGTTATACGCTCCAAGGGGTCTCATATTGATGAAAATAAAATTTAACATTTACAACTTTGTATATTAACATTTTCTTGATTTTATATATTTAAAATCATCCTAAAATGTATTGTATTTACTGTCTAATTCATTGTTTAATAAACAATTAAAAATAAACGCAATTTTCTTGCAAACTTTTGTTACTTTATTGAAATATTACAAATGAGTGGAGACTTTTGCATGGTAGTGTGTATATATATATATATATATATATATATATATATATATATATATATATATATATATATATATATATATATATATATATATATATATATATATATATATAATATATATGATTGAGGATTTTATTTTTATTACACTGAAAAATACAGAAAAGTAAATCTTTAAGTATGAGTTTGAATTAAATATTGTTCTTTAAATGGAAAAAAAAAAGGTTGAAAATATTTTAATTGTAAGTTAATTAAATCAATTCCCAAAGCAGTTCACCAATCAGATCACAAAATGGATTTGTTGTGAATGATATTATTTTTCTTTCAAATCTTAATTTCTGTTATGTATAGATCATGTCAGTATCACATCATCTATGAAACTGAAATAATAAATAGTTATAGTAAATATGTATGTAGCTGAAACTAAAATTAAAAAAAAATAAGTTTTAATTTTTAAAATTTTTTAGCACAATAAAACTTATAATTACATTTATGTTTGTCTAAGAAGGTTACATAAGTGTTTGTTACATATAGAGCCTTTGGATTTGTCTTGTTTGTGGGCACATAGGATGTGGTCGATATCAAGACTTGCATGCTTATCAGTAAGTCTGATTTGTGTCATTTTGAATTATGGCTCATAATGCAGAAATTGACTTGTAAAAAAAATTGAAAAAATAAAATTAAAATGTAAATTCAAAATGTTTTAAAATTCACTGATTACTTAAAAAAAGGTAATGGCTGTCTAGAAATATTGTGATTGCTAAATAATGTGTTGAACTATATTCTTTCTACCACTCTTATTTAAGTCAAGGGAGAATATTTTAGGTAGATGCGTTGTTATTTAGTATCAAATCTCTTGCTTTATTAATACTTCTGTTTCAAGAACATTAATTTTGTTAAACCTTGTAAAAAAAATTAAACTCCTTTAGTCTGAGATCATTTTGAACAAGAAACTCTTGCAGTTCAAATACAATTTCAATTTCTTATTTCTTATTTTAGACACTATCAGCAAACAGCGCATACCTATAGTATGCATCTAGGAAATAAAAGAGTTTGGGACTATACAGGAGGTTTCCAACTTTTTTGTTTCCCTCTTGATTGAAAATAATATTATGCTTTAACCTTGCAAACTTAAAGGATGCTTATTTTTTTAATTTGAATATATAAAGTTGACTTTGCGTTGACTTCTTCTAGATAATTATGTTCACAGACTTGTTCAAAATAAAGGTGATGGGAAGTTGGTTTCCCTTGATAACAGAGAGCAAGTAAATATATATTTTTTTCTTTTTTATGAAAGGACTTTTTTTGCTTGTTAATCTTAATGTTCCCAATGAAAGCACTAAGAATTAATATAAAAATCATTCATATTAATGTTCCCAAATGAAAGCACTAAGAATTAATATAAAAATCATTCATATTAATGTTCCCAAATGAAAGCACTAAGAATTAATATAAAAATCATTCATATTAATGTTCCCAAATGAAAGCACTAAGAATTAATATAAAAATCATTCATATTATTCCATGAAATGCCATGTGTTATTACATAAAGTTGTACATGTTATTACATAAAAACATGATTACATAAAAATCATATAAATTGTTACATAAAATTCATATAAATTGTTACATAAAAACCAGATTAGGTAGCAATTCAAAATATCTTTTTACCGCTAAATATTGTTTTATCTTGAATATTGTAAAGCTTTTAAAGTTTTTTCTGAATTTTGATTTATTATTGAGCATTAAATATAATATCTAATTTTGTTTTTGAAAATCTAATTCCGTTTCACCATCACATCATTTATGCCCTTTAATTTTTCTGTTTAATAACTGAATTTCTCTATGAAGAAATTTTTTGAATGATGCTGATCACTTTTGTTTTATTTTTGATTGGTGGACTTTTTTAATACAAAAACAGAAACTAAAATAGAAACCTGTGCATAGTTTTTTTCTTCCATACACCAAGTTTAAAGAAACTAGGATAAGAAATGAACTCCACACATACTTAGAGAAACATGTTTTAGAAGATGGGCAAGTAGATGATAGAAGAGAATGATACAAAATAAATAAGAAACAAATGTTACATATTCTATTTATGTGTAACTAGCACTTAAGTTTTCCCGAAAATAAACATAAAATTAGTTATCCAAATTTGATATCAGCTAATTGCTAACTGCTATGAAATTTCTATTCTGATTTAAAGAAAATTAGTGACATAGATAAAATTGTTAATGTACATGTAAATTTAAAATTTTCTCTTTTCACAATTTTAATTAGAAATTGTTAAATTGTTATATTGACAAAATTAAAAAAAAAAATAAAGTTTACTATAAATAACTTATTGTTTCTTTATTTCATTTAGAAAATTGGTATAAATAAAGTTTTTCAGCAGTAACTGCTGAAAACGTTATTTATATTTTTATAAAATTTATTACAGTCTTAATTACATTAACTTATGGTACAATTTTTTCAATGAGTTAATTAGATCAATGCGCATGCATGTAACAAAAAAACCCAATTTTTTCAAAATTTGTTATTAGCAATTATTAATCAATGTAACATGGCGCTCTAGTAAAATAAAAATTGTATTCTCCATGACAGTCAGTTCAATTGAAAGATTTCATCTGGATATCACAACAATTGAGGAAATCAAGGGGAGACTGGAATAAAAACATAAAAGTAGACTTTGTGGACTAAAAATGAATTTTAGAGCACCTCATAAAATTACATTAAGATTTTAATATTTGATAGGTTTTAGGTATAAAAGAAATTGAAAATTTTAGAAAATTTAGTTTTTTATTCCTTTTACACTTTAGTGATTACTTTTTTAAGTTCTTAATAATTGATCAAGCAAATTTATACTTAATAGGTAGAAGGTGAAAAAATGGACTCTTTAACTATTGAGGTAAAAAATTGTTAACTCATTGTTTTACTTTTTATATACCAGTGTTTTTTTTTATTTGCCAATGTATAAGTTCTTTTTGTAAGTCAACTTCCTCTTTTTTTTTATAAACCGATGTATAAAGTTCTTTACATAAATCAACTTCATATTTTTTTATATACCGCTTTGTAAATTCTTTATATAAATCAACTTCATATTTTTTTATATATCGCTGTATAAGTTTTTTATATAAATCAACTTCATATTTTTTTATGTACCGATGAATAAATTCTTTATATAAGTTAACTTAATATTTTTAACTGGAAAAAGTTTCATTTATATTTTTAAAAGATGTCAGTTTAGTTGTATTTTCATCTTCTTTTCTTATAAATGTTTATTGATTCATTCTTAAGCAGCTAAAAATTCAACTCATGCACTAGTACATACAGTATTTTCTTTTTTTATTTGTTATGAAACAAAAATAATCAGTTTCTAGGAAACAGATTTTTTTGTTCTGTATACAAAAAAGTTTGTGTGATCTTAGAAATTTGACATAAAAGTTTTTAGATTTAGAGATGAAATTTTTTATTTTAGTACACTTATCTGCTAACAAATCAACTTGAGTCACAGAGGCGGTATTTTGAAGAGAAAATCGACTTTTTGGAGAAAGATGCTTATGAGAAGGTGTTTATTTTGATATTGAGTGTATATAAGTTTGCATGCTATTTAACCTCGAATGTTGAGTTAAGTGAATGAAACCAGACTGAACTTAGGTCAATGACCCTTTGATTTCATTTAATCTAAATTCTTAACATAAATTCTTCTTTCTAATAAAAATATTTATTTAAGCACATGATCAGTATTCAATCTTTTCTTTTAGTTTTTTATGTAATTGCTGAAAATATATTGAATTTAAATCAAACAAACTCTCAAATAATTACAGTTTAAATAATAATGAAAGTTAGTAATGTTAATAATAAAAAGAATGATAAATAATATTAATTGCTAACTAACTTTTATAGTTGTCCCTAATGGAATTAGAAGTTCACAATTCGCACAAAGAGTTTCACATACTTGAACAGAAATTTACTACTCTTGAGAAGGATAAGAAAGCATTAGAGAAAAAGTATGAGAATGTTGTTGGAAAAGTGGGAAACATCAGCAGAGAGTTGTGTGATGAGAAACAGCTGAACATATGCTTACGGGAGAATCAGGTATTTTTATACAACTGTGTTTCTATAGAAGCTAAATATAATTAAAAAACGATCTTTAAGTGATGCAAGATATAATCCAACTCATTTTAAATAATTCTAGGCACAATATCTGAAAAATGCATCAAGTTTTCTCTATTAACTCTAGATTTCCTATTTAAGAATATACTTTGAGAAAATTAGGAAATTATGATATAAGAAACCCATAATTTTAATGTAAAAATGTTCATTTCTGTAATTGTCTAAATTGTATAATATCTAAGTCATGCTTTAATCTCCAGCATGGTCAGCCATCATTTTAACATCTTGACTCTGTTCATATTTTATTTCCATTACCTTAATGTTTATAGTTTGTAAAAATGATTTTTAACTTAGAGTGTGTGGCAAAAACATGTAGAGTTGCTTGAAAATGAACTGAAAAAAATGTCTGAAGAAAAAAGTGCAGAAATTTATGAACTTCAAACTCAGATTGCTGATCTAATGAAACACTTAGAAGTTCAATCTGCAGTTGGAAATGCTGAGATAGGCATTAGAGAGGTAGGGTAATAATTCTATATTTTCCTTATAGTGCTTTAACAAGTACTGCTTGATTGCTTTTTCAAATAGCCTGTCTCAAAATTGACTTTAAATATAGAAAAAAAAAAAAATGTTCTTTAGTTGTAAAAAAAATCTGTTTAAAATGGTTTAGTTATGTACCTGTTAAACTTAACTTGTGTATAGCTTTAATTTCATATATCTTGCGATTCTATGGATTGTTTGCATTTAACTTTATATTTTATCTGCTCTAATTTTACCTTTACAGTTTAAAAACAGATATTTAAATATAGTAAATACAATTTTTTTTTAATGCTATAAATATTATTTTTAATTTAAATGAAGATTTTAAATTAAAATAAACATTAAACATAAAGTGAAAATAAACCAAAATGTATGGTGATTTGAACATCAATATCTTTTTATAGTAAAAAAAGCTCTTGATGCTAAAATATTAACCAAATTTTTTAAATAAATGTTCAAGAGAAATAAATCAATGTCTTTAATGCAGTATTAAGACCAAACTTTTAGGAAATTACTTTTTACCTAATAGAAACAGATTGTGAATTTAATGTCTTTAATGCAGTATTAAGACCAAACTTTTAGGAAATTACTTTTTACCTAATAGAAACAGATTGTGAATTTAATGTCTTTAATGCAGTATTAAGACCAAGCTTTTAGGAAATTACTTTTTACCTAATAGAAATAGATTGTGAATTTAATGTCTTTAATGCAGTATTAAGACCAAGCTTTTAGGAAATTACTTTTTACCTAATAGAAACAGATTGTGAATTTAATGTCTTTAATGCAGTATTAAGACCAAACTTTTAGGAAATTACTTTTTACCTAATAGAAACAGATTGTGAATTTAATGTCTTTAATGCAGTATTAAGACCAAACTTTTAGGAAATTACTTTTTACCTAATAGAAACAGATTGTGAATTTAATGTCTTTAATGCAGTATTAAGACCAAACTTTTAGGAAATTACTTTTTACCTAATAGAAACAGATTGTGAATTTAATCTTGCATGTTTCACACACATGCACACTTCACAGACCTTACTCATCTCTTTAGAGAGTTTCATTCTGGATGATTTTTTTTAAAATGAATACCTTACTCGCATAGCAAGGTAAATAATGAGTAAAAAGCATGTCTGTAATTTTTTCAGAAATGTAAAGTTATCTCTAGAGGTTGCCAGCTTAAAAAAAAAGTTTTTTATACTTTTTTCAACTTTAACTTTTAAATTTATATTATGTTACTTGTAGTATTTATGAAACATTGCCAGAAGAACATAATAATAACAATATTAAAAACTTTTTATAACATCGGCATATTGTTAAAAAATAAGCAAAACCTCTTACTCTGTAATTTAAGTATGTTTTTTTAAGCATAATTAAATACAAAAAAAAGTTTGAAATTCATTTCCATAGCAAAAAATCTGTATGTATGTTAAAATTTCAATGCTTGTAAATAAACTTGTAAAAAAAGTAAGGATATTATATCAATAAACAAAGTTGAAATGTTAAAAAATAAACTTTAAATAAATTAAAATGGTAAAAAGTTAAGTTGTGTATTTTTCTCCAATTGATGCATTCCTGAAACTTGCACAAGAATGGAGCATTTTTGAAAACATTGTTGGTATAAGCTTCAATACAACACCAACATCAGGCACTAAAAAGGAACTGCAACTTAAATCCAAATTGATTTGAAAAGACCTCTCCTATGGCTTGCATGTCACCATCATCATAGCAAGCTACACATCAAACATGCTTTCATTGCATTATGAGGAAACAGCAAGGGCCTAGAAGTGGTTCTTTTTAACAATTCCAAACTAAATTTTTAAAGATTGATATTTATTACTCAAACTTTATTCTGTTTGAGTGGTCTACTGACATCAAATCCAAAAATTTGATTAAATTTAATTCTTAAATGGGCTTAACAATATATCAAAGAGGAAAAATTTCCACATGAACACCTTCTGTTAGTAGAATTAACTTTATCTACCTTGGGGTCCAACTACCAGCAAGTGGATTTTATGAGTTATTATCAGTTATGAGCGAATTGTAATCCACCATTAAGATCACATTGCTAAGTTTACTGCTCTGTTTTGCTCAACTTCAAATTTTTTGTTATAATCAACTATAATCAAGAAGAAGATTCAGATTGCAACTGCAGTGATTTTGTCAATTAACTTACTTTGATAATTAATGAAAAAACTTGTTATTTTCTTTTCACCGGAACAATCGTGGTAAAAAAACTTTTTTCCATCTCAAGGCCAACAAAATGTTAAATTGAGAAACCATTATTTCCAACATTTAATAAACCTTTTTTTCTTTAATTTGACCATGGTGTTTGAGTAACCTAATCATTTTCAAAAAATCATTGGAAATGAAACAACCTAAGGCCTCAAATAAGTGTGTGACCACAGACATAATTCGCAATTAACTTTTTTTAGTTATCAACATATTTGACTGTACAGGTTCTTGTTTTAAGAAATGTTTACAAAAATTTAGAGGATTTTAAGTCATAACAAAAAACCATTTTATTCCATAAAACACTTTTATTTCATAAAATTTGTTTAAATAAACTTCTAATGGTGCAAAGTTTTGATAGATTAGAATATTCTTTAATACTATTAAAGATTAAGTACTTTCTATTTAACATAATTTTTATGATAAAGATTAAAAAATTTTAATAATTTTTTTTCAGTCTATATTTTTTATGATAAAGTTTAAAACTTTTTAATTGTTTTAGGATATTCAAGGAGGTCATGTTTTTATGGAAACTTCAGCATCTAGTGGCACAAGCAGAAACATAAAGCAAAAACCAAGAGCTCGAAAAAAATGATCCTAGAAGGAAAAGTTAAACAGAAAGTTGATTTAAATGTTTGATAAATTAGTTTGATCAATAATTTCGCATACCTTCTAATTTTAATATTTGATTATGCCCAATTATTGGTGAAAAAATTTGGAAAGAAGACTTTAAAAGATAAAATGGTTTTTTAAATAAAATCAAAAAATTAAAAGATAAGACAAAGTTTTTATGTAGGAGTTTTTTGCAGTAATATTTTGTAAATAGCTTTTTCAACTTTTTTTTTTTTTTTTTTAAGATAATGTATTGTTCATTTAATTTCAATTCTATTTTAATGAACATTTGAGACATCACGGTGTTTTATGTTTAACATTCAGTCATTGGTTTTAAGACATTCAAATGTTGCTGCAATCAAAAAGTTGCAATTATACATTTAGTTATCTTTTTCTTTCACAATTTTTTCTGCATAAATGACCCTCTCATTTGAATTTATGGTCATATGAAGTCATATAACTATATTATAAACATATTGATTGGTCATATGAAGTCATATGATTGTATTATTTCAGGGTTCACTTGTGGTCAAATTAATTTTAGTAACATAAACATGATAGTATTAACTTGAAAACAAATGATTTAGAACAATTGTTCTAATAACAATTGTTATTAGAACAATTGTTATTGGAACAATTGATAGTTTTTTTGTTACATCTGCTACTATTAATGATACCAATCACATTTATGCTCCAAATACTGGCTTCGATGCTTACTATGTTAATTTGGCTGAAACTGCTTATTCTCATCCTGTACAAAAGCTTATATAAAGCCATCTATTTCCCTGTCTCCTTCCTAAAAACAACCGATTTCTACTGAAATTCTTTCGCTTGACACAAATCTGGTCACATCAATTTAAAAGTTGTACAGCAGCTGTTCAACAAGTTCAACAACTTGTTGAACAGCTGCTGGTGCCTTTAAAATTATTTATATTTATAATTATTATTATTATTATGTTATTATTATTATTTATATATTTATACTTATTATAAATTTGTTATTACGGCCATTTGTCGTTAAACTTTGTTTTTCTCAAAAGTTTTTTCTCTTAACATCTTTAAAACAACTTGTATGCATTTTTGCGTATTTGTTTTATAATTATATTTATTAGTTTTGTTTACTTGTATTTTTTTTTTTTTTTTTTTTTTTTTTTACATAAAACTATTTTTCAATTATGATAAATGATTGTTATTCAAATATCTTAATTGTATGCAGATAATTCTGTAATCCATACTGACTAAAATTCTTCATAGAAAGGAAATTTACTTGCAACTTTTGTAATGATCTCTGTAATATTTAATTTCATCCCCATGGTCCTGAAATTTATCTATTTCTAGATTCATGTTAAATTTTCTATCCTTAGTGATTGAGTTGCAATTGTGCCTGATCCCACTTTTTTTTTGTTCTGTAACCTACCCCCCACCCCTACCTGGCATAACAACTAAAAATTGTTTCTGAAAAAAAAACCAGTGGTTGTTTTATTCAAGTATGTGACACATTGGACACATTTTACTTATTTAAAATGTCCCTTAACTTCTTCCTTTGTTTTCTTCGCACGACAAAAGTTGTTCTTTTATTTATTTATTTCTGGATATTAAACTTACTCTCCATCAGTAAATACAAAGTAAATAAGAGTTTAAGACTTTAACAATAAGTTTAAACATTTCCAACCGCAAAAAATTTTAATTTAGAAAAATAAATCATTTCCTATCCATGATTTTCATAAGGTATTTTATATTATAGGTATTTTCGTATTTTCGTAATTTGCTTAACAGTTTATAGTTGTAGCATAATAGTAATCATTCAAAAAAAATTGTTTCAGACAGCAGTGCAACCATTGTTTTACCAAAAAGCAAAGAATCTCCCTTTTCAAAACTTTTGTAGATTAGAGAGGGTTTTTTTTTTTGTTGTTTTCGTAGTAAAATTTGTAGTGATTCCAAGAACTGACTGTTGTGAACTTGTGAAATATTTTACTATATTTATAGAAAATGAGGTTAAAGCTCCACATTTATTGGAGTTTTAACCTCCATATTTATATTAAAATAAAAAAAAAATTTAATATGTAGTATGAAATATTGAAAAAGAACATTTTAATATAATGGTTTTTTTTTGTAAGCTAAAAAAACCTTACAGTTTTAAAGCTTGCTTTTTGTAAATAATATTTAAGATAACTAATAACTTGCTTTTTGTAAAATAATATTTAAGATAACTAATATTAAGGCTAGGTTGTTTGACATATTTGAAATGTGAATCCATTTACATTTTTGTATTTTTTTTTTTTTTTTTTTTTTTTATCAGAAAATAAACATTTTAAATGGATAAAAGCACAGTTTTGTATTTGTCAGTTCTTGTGCATATGTTTGGATTGTTTTGTTTCTATAATGGTTTTCTTCCTTCTGATGTTCCCAAAAACCATCAGTGCAATCTACCGAACCCTTCACTTTCATTTTTAAAAGCCAGATATTCACATATGGTATTTGTTATCATTGATGCTTTGCGAGCTGATTTTGTACTGAATGAAAATCATTGGTCAAAAAACTTGAATTTTACACGTGGCAAGATAGCTCGCGGTGAGACATACAGGTAAATTGTCTGGCTTCATATATATTAAAATAGTTAATCATAAATTTAATATGACTTGAACAAAAAAACTCAGTTAGCTAACAGAAAAAAAATATTTTTATTGCTGGAATAATAAACCTATTAAATACTTTTCTTTATTGTGTTTAGTTTCTGGGCAAGGGCAAAGCCACCCACTGTCACAATGCCTAGGATAAAGGTTTTTTTGAGGGCGCTGAACATATTCGACATCCACTTATGGAATAACTTTGAAAATCAACTAATAGAATGTTTGACAAAAACTATAATAGCTACAAAAAATCAAATACTGGAATCTTTAAAAATTTAGCTATTGGAATGAGATTGCCACTTTTTTTAATACTGAAATACATTCAACAGGTAGTGCTGAAATAATTTCAAAAAATCATATGCTAAATAAACTTCGTAGAAAAACCTACTGGTATATGATTGAAAACCCCTACTGAAGTGCTGTCAATTCTCTTTTCATAACTAGAATATCTTTAAAAACTGTAAAAAATTCAAAAAATCAACTACTGTTAAAGATTTCAATTACTGATTTCACAAAACTAAAAACCAGTATTGGATTTCAAAAGTTCCTTCCGGTACTAAAATATTTGTCATAAGGTTGCCGTCTTCAATTCTAGACACTAAATTTATATATATATATATATATTTCGTACACAATTTTTAAAGGTTGTTCTAGTAGATGATTTTTAAAACCTGTTCTAGTAATTAAAAGAGTCAATTTTATTTCAGTAGTAGTTTTCAGAGTTTTTTGAAAAAATTTAATGTTCTCATTTTAGTAGTTTATGTTTGAAATTATTCCAGTGGTTGATTTTTCGAAACTGTTCCAGCAAACCCATTTTTTTCTTTATGTAGTTTTTTTTAAGTAAAGTAAAAATTGATTATATTTTTTACACTGACTAAATTATGCTAAATTATGCTTGACTTGATTTAACTTATTTTTTATTATGTATTGAATGTAGTCCAAACTTTTTTTTAGGCCCTCTTATCAGGTATGATACCAAGTTTCAAAGAGGTTCTTCTTAACACTGCTTCACCTGAGTTCACTGACGATAATTTAATTTTGCAGTTTTACTTGCACGGTCTTAATATCACATTTTTTGGTGATGATACATGGCTGAAGTTATTCCCAAATTCTTTTTTGCGTTATGATGGTACACAGTCTTTCTTTGTTTCAGATTATACAGAGGTATTACTTTAATTTTACAGCAATTTTCTAATCATATTATGTACTTTTCATTTTTATTTCTTCTTCTCTATTTTTTCTTATTTCTTACCTCAATAGTTATATTGTACATAACTATCAATTCAGGGTTATTTCTGTAAGAATTCAACATTGTTTACCGATCTTGTTGCTTTATGTTTTAAAATTATATTTAAAGTTCAGTATAAATTTTTTAACCTACTTTGCAATTTGTATTTGATTATGATTTGCAATAGTATGGGTGCATATTTAAATATGTATTTGAAATGTTGCAACTTATTATGAAAAAGAACAGTTATATTTCCATAAAAATCCTTAAAATTATATTTCTATTCAAGGTTGACATGAATGTTACAAGACATATAAGCAATGAGCTTGGAAAACAAGATTGGAATGTAATGGTTTTGCATTATCTTGGGCTCGATCATATTGGACATTTTGCTGGTCCATTTAGTCTTTTAGTTCCTGAGAAGCTAAAGGAGATGGATCATATAATAAAAGTTTTGTACGAAGGTCTAGTAGAACGTGATAGTAAATTGGGCAGTAAAAGTGTCCTTGTTATATGCGGAGATCATGGTATGAGTGAAACTGGCAGCCATGGTGGTGCTTCATATCTTGAAGTAATGACACCACTTTTGATTTTAGATAGCACAGGAAAAGGTTTGTATTTCTTTAAGAAATGTTTTATTTAAAATAAAACCCTTTTACATATCTGATATAAATATAATATTATCTGATAAATAACTGAGTGTTAAACAATAAAATACTATTTTTATCAAAAAATTTTTTAGGAGAGAAATTTAAAGATAAACATGTTAAACAAGTTGACATTGCTCCAACTTTAGCTTTGTTGTTCGGTCTTCAAATTCCTAAAAAAAGGTCAAATTAATAAAGAATTTTGAAAAAAATGTTTTTTTTTTGCTTTTGTTTTCTAACAAAAGATTTTTTTATTTCTCATATCTCAATATGCTAATATCCTGAAGAAAAATTGTATTCTAATGAATATTTTTTTAGTGTTGGGCAACCCATTCTATCATTGTTTAAAAACTCTGCCAATTCAAAATTGGTTATACAGCATGCTGCATGCCAACTTCATTGTCAGTATTTGTTGCTGTCTGAAACAGTGTTAAAAAATGATTTGTTCCTGATTTGTATAGGCAATCATTCATTCTCTGAATCTTATTCTGAATTAGTAGTTGAAAAGGTTTCACATATACTTCATTCAAAGAGTTCTGGTTACAATGAATGGTACATGCTGTTTGGTGTATTTCTCTTGTTATTCTCTACAATATTCATCTTTGTGCTTTCTCTTATGCAAAGTGTTGTTTCAAGGCAATCAAATATTAAAAAAATCTCATGCAACAAAACAAGTTTTGTTGAACTTTTTCAAGTTGCTTTACTCGGTATGGCAGTTGTTAGCTCTGGTTCCAGTAGTTATATTGAAGAAGAACAATATGTATGGTATTTCTTTACAACTACTTTGTTTTTGTTACTCATTTCATTTCATCGCCGGTTTAGCAAACAATCTATTCTAATATTACTGCTACTGAGGTTGATAACATCTTGGCAGCAGACAGGTGTGAAATGGATTAAGCTTCAAGACTTATCCGATTGGTTTGTTCGTCATGAGAATGTTAACAAGATTGGATTGGTGGCTTCATTGTCGTTAATTTTTTATTTTATGATTCAAGAGAAAAATGTTTTTGGTAGATTTATATTTGTCATTGGTTTTTTAAGCCTAATTTCGTTCCATTTTCCTAAGGTGAGGAAAGTTAGATTATAATTTTTACAAATGGTGTTGTTGTTTTAACATGATTATTTTTGAAAACTTGTAGAGTTTGTATAAATAGTATTCATCATAGTTTTTTATTATCTATATAGGCTTTATTTCTCACCTGGCCAGACAAAGTTCTCTTTGCACGTTTAACTGCTATGGCTTCTGCTCTTTCATTGCTTTTACAGATATGGAGTGCTAAAACATACATTGTTTTGCTCTCATTACTGCTTGTCCGTGAGCAACAGATTATATGGATATGCTTTTTAGTTTGTCTTGAAAGATGTTTTACTGAGTTTATTACATGGTATTTGTTTTCAATATTTGTATATCTTTATATATTTAGTATATTTATATATGGGCTTGCCTGATAATATAATTTTCATATAACACACAAAGTTTATGGTTGTTTGATAATTCTGTTTAAAGTTTACAAATTTCTTAATATTTCTTAACTTTATAATTTTGATTATGTTCTGACTTTTAAAATTTGTATTCAAAGAAAGTAGGTACTGAGTAACATTTAGCACATGTAATCAAAGACTGCATGGTTTGTAACATGTTCATGGTTTCATGTAACATGGTTTCTACATGGTTTGTAGACTTTTAAATGTGTTAAATATTGTCCAGTACTTATTTTCCTTGAATACAAATGTTGAGAAAACTACACAATATATTTGATACATCTGAGAAATTATTAATATAGGATTATACAGCAACCATACAAAAATCACTTAAAGCATGCAATTTATCAAGAACATGTTTCATGTGGCAAAATTTATGTGCAAATTTATGTGCCAATCCTAAACAAATGCTCAGAATAGTTTTATTGTTTTAGTTTGCACGAATAGGATTTGTGCAAACTAAAACAAAACTATTCTGAGCATTTGTTTAGGATTTGTTCATTATGAAAAAATAAACAATAGAAATGGCATAGCTAAAAATAAAATTTTTAAACAGTCAATTTTTTTAAAATTAGCAACAATTAAAATATGAATTGTGTCTAACTAATTTTTTCTTTTTTATATGTTGTACGATAATTATATTCTTAGGCAACAATGTTTATGATTATACTTATTTAGCTTTGAATAATTGTTTTATAAAATATGAGTAGGTACTTAAGATTGATCGACTGTTCAATGTTAGCTGTAAAAGTATTGTTTTTTTATTTACAGCTGCAACTTAAAAGATTGGCAAGTATTGGGGTTATTTTTCAGCTTATCAAAATTGACTTTCTTCAGTCAAGGCAATTCAAATAGCTTTTCAACAATTGATATTTCCTCTGGAATGATTGGGATGTATTATTATCATCCAACCATATCAAATATATTAACAGCTTGTTCAACTTATTCTGGAAAACTATTTTGGCTGGCCAGTTTAATTGACTTCAGTAAAATGAAGTATGTTATCAGTTGTATTTTGATTGTGTCTAAAATTAGTTTATATTTCTATGAAGGTTTTGTAAATTTTATTTTTATTGATGTTCTAGCTTTTCAATCCAAGTTTAATGAAAATTTAAAAAAAAAAAAAATTGTTTCAATGTTTTATCAAATGTTAAAAACATTTTAACATATAATTAGAATATAATTTTATCAAATGTTAAAAACATTTAAAAATATAATTAGAATTTTTTTATTTTAATTCTCTTATTGCTGATTATATTTTTTAATTCTCTTATATTTTTTCTTTTAGGCGACAAAAGCTTTTGGAGCATTTTCGGTCTTTTTTACTTTTGTACCACTGTTTAGAAGGAAGTTTTTATTGCTTATGTATGTACATTCAACGCTATCATTTATTCATTTGGAGTGTCTATGCTCCTCGTCTGTTTTATCAAATTGCGAGTTATGTTCTGATGCTTCTTATATGTTTATTTACCAAAGTGCTACAATTTTAACTGTATAATGTTTCTTTGTTGTTTATTTAATTATTACAGAAGTCTTTTACTATCAGTAATGCTACTTCATCAGACTGCTCTAGCACTTCAAGCATTTTCATGGTCAGAATTCTAAACTTGTTTGATAAAAGTTTTTTTGCAAAGTATTTTAGAATTTATTATTTCAATTTGAGGAAATTTTTTATGACTGGGCCACTAAAAGTCTTGTTATATATATATATATATATATATATATATATATATATATATATATATATATATATATATATATATATATATATATATTATATATGTATATATGTATATTATATATATGTATATGTATATTATATATATGTATATGCATGTGTGTTACTAAATATTGGAGTCTCACTGATTATTGTAGTAAAGGTATAAAATCTAATTATGTTCAACAATACATACATACATGCATAAATTACATACATTATATACATTACATACATTACATTACATACATTACATACATTACATACATTACATACATTACATACATTACTTACATTACTTACATTACTTACATTACTTACATTACTTACATTACATGCATTACATGCATAACATACATTACATACATTACATGTTTTGTATCTTGAAAATTTTTTTTGTTTTAGGAAATGCTTGTTCTTTCTAAAATTTTATTTCATTTTTATTACTTTTTCTTTTAAAATATTAAAAAATATAAACCAAATATTTTTAAATTAGCATAAAAAACAATATATATTATTCAAAATTAAATGAAGTCAAAAAGTGACGAAGTTAAGCATCGCATGAATACACGTGGCAGTGAGATTTTGTCAACAGCTAATGACAGTCCTATGACTGAAAATGCTGAAGGAAATTCCACAGTGAAGGTTATCATTATTTCAATGTATCTTTAACAACATTGCGTTTTTTATGATTTTGTTAGGTTAGTTTTCTGATATAAGGCTACATAATTTTAAACTCAACCCATATTTATGGGTTCTGACTGACTGAATAGTTAAATCAATTTCCAAATCAATCAATCCAACTCCAAAAACAATTTTTTTAATTAGGTACTAACAGGCCCAACAAAAAAAGAGTGCACAGATCGTAAAGTTTTTCAATATGAAGAGCAAGAAGCAATTTCAAGAGATTCTTATGATGATGTTGCTTTGTTTCATCGAACATGTCGGAATATTGAAACTGTTATCAGTGAAATCAATAGTTTAAAGAAAAATAAAGACGGTGTATGTATATAAGCTCTTTTTTAAGTAATTTCTATATATTTTTTAAAAATAAAAGGTATAAAAGATATTTTTGGGTTTTAAATAGTTGCCAGATATAAAAATATCTGACCACTATTTACAAGCTGACTACTTTTATTCCCCATCTGATGAATTAATCAGATGAATAGAAAATATATTTTTAATAAATCCAAGTTCTGTTCAAAGCTTGGCAAATTCTGGAGTAAAAACATTTGCATGAGTTTCTTTTTTTTTTTTTTTTTTTTTTCTAAGTCTAGTTAAATGAATTTTGTAAAATAAATTTTAACTGATTTGTTTATATTTATTTTATTGTGTAAAGTGTGAAGAAATTAAAGAAAAGCGGATTGATGCTGTTATTCTAGCAACAAATTTAAAGAAATTAAATCGACTAGCCCAAATGAGAGGGAAAAATGCAGCTGAAAAAACTCAGGCGGTAAATAAGTTTTGGTAGCATTAAAAAAACTTCTGTGATCAATAAAGTTTGTAATCTGAAACTATTATAAGTAATTATGCCACTCAAAAACAATTCTGTGGGCTTGTCTCTAACTATTCATTCTATAGATAAACTAATTATGGAATATTGCTTGATATGTATCCTTCAATAAATAATGGTTCTTATTCCCTACAATTCTACTTGGGTTTTATACTTTTGATGTCTTAAGTTAATTGTTTTAAAATTGCTGGTATTTTTATTTTCATTGTCAGGCAAAATCAAAGGTTGATGGTTTGCATCTTGAACTACAAAATCTTTTGTATGAAGTAGTTCATTTAAAGAAAGAGATTCAACATTGTGTCAACTTTTCGTAAGATATGCGTTTTTCTATAATAAAATATTAAATATTGTGTCAATTTTTTGTAAGATAATTTATATTTTGCAAGTTCTTTAGTGTTCGAAAATCAATTGTCAAAAAAAACATTTAAAGCAGGATGCAGTAAGATTACAAAGCATAATTAAAATTAAGAATTATCTTGAGCAAAGTTTTTGTTTACATCCCAAATGTAAACAAAAAGATCATAGAACCTTTTGAAAATTTCGATCTTTGTAAAATAAAAAATAATTACTTAGTTTCATATTTTAAAATGGATTTTACAGATCAAAAGATGAAGATATTGATTTGGTAGACATTGAAACATTTTATAAAGAAGCTCCTGTTGAACTGTCTCTTCCGGTAAGTCTTTTTTCTTTTTGAATTTTTTTTTTGTTTTGTTATTCTTTTAGATTTGGTGTAAAATTAAAAATGAACATTTAAACTCTTTAAGTACTTAATAAAAATTTTGATATGGGTAAAAATTTAATTTTTATAGTCAAAACAAGTAAATTGCTAGAGAAAGATTAAACATAATGACACATCTTCAAGTTATTTACATGTTCTTTTGTAGAACATCAATAAGAACCATAAAGTTCAATGCTCACAGTTAAGTTCAACACTCACAATTAAGTTCAATGAAATGAAATCAATAAATAATGAAAGTGATCAAAACATTGATGTAAACTCAATCACAAAAAACCCACTTTTCTTAAAGTTTTTTCTTTTAGGATTCAGAAATGATTTTGAAGTTTTTGTTAAACTCTATAAACTGATGTCAACTTCAAGGAAGTGTTTTTTAAAAATAAGGGAAATTAGTGAAGTTTTTGAGAGTTGAATGCACAAGTTAAATTTATTTCTTTGGAGTAAATGTTTGTCACATGGAAAAACAAATCCATTTTACAACTTCAAAGAAATTATAAAATTGATTTGTTTTTCCATGTGACAAACATTTACTCCAAAGAAATAGAAATGTATGAAAAGAGAAAAAATGGTATAGAAATTTATTAACAAAACCAAAAAATTAACAAACTTATTTCTGTACCAAGTAATCTTAGTATTTACAACCAAAAAAATTATCATTACCAACAAAACCCCAAAGGAAACACTAAAAGAATTAAAAACAAACTTTTTAAGCAACAGAAATAAAGTGAATACTTGAAGTAAATATCTGCAGCTATAAGTAAATATGTTACATTTTAGCTATTCTGTCTGTTCTGCTTTCAAAATTCAAATTGAACAGTAAACTTCCAGTTTATTTAATTTTTTTGTTGATGTGTTGACATCTTATCACTGCACTCACCTTGGCTTATTTAAAACATGTTAGTAATACTCATAGTGGCTTTATTTTAAATCAAATTTTCTACAGAAGGATATGCACCATGCAAATAAATTTATCATCTAAAACATCACTACCAGATGAATAAAAAGCAAATGAACTGGTTAAAGCATATTAATAGCAGTTTTTAAGAATTAGGTTTTATCATTGAAAAAACTATTGCAAAAATAGATTCATTAAAAACTATTGCATTCATTAAAGATCTTGTTTGATAGAAGATCCTGTTATGTATTTATAGTGTTACTATGATTTTTACTTGTTTTTCATTTACAGTGTTGACTTTATCAAATAGGTTGATTTTAAAAAATTTATTTACATTTTGCAAGCTATTTATATTAAAATATAAAACATTAAGTCTAAATTAAGACTATTTATGGTTATGTGTACGGTATCATTAAATGGCTGTTGCTGTGGAAATGTTCGTAAATTAAGATCCTGTGTAGAACTTTCTAACTATTTGTCAAATTCAATGTTTCTGTTTTTAAAATTGGAACAAAATAAAATAAAAGCTGAACAAAAAGAAAGAAACCCAAAGTAGGTAAACACATTTAAAGCAGTCATTAAATGTGTAAAAATTTTAGACATTTAATTTTTAATTTTTTTTTTTTTTTTTTTTTTTTTACATCTGATTTACTCATCATGGGGGTTGTTTGTCAGTTTTCTTTTCTTTTTTTTTTTTTTAGGAAATAACTAAAAATGATACCCATAAACAGATGTTGGCTCGACTTGATTGGGAGTTGAAAAGAAGAAAAGAGTTAGTTTCACATTTAACATTGTTGCCAACTAAGCAAAATTTAAGCTATGATGTTTCTTATTTAAGATTGTTGCGAACTGAGCAAAACATTAAGCTGTGATATTTCTTATTTGAGATCAGAATACCTCTCAACAAATAATCATTGCAGAATTTCAAGGTATTTGAAGAGAAATCGATTGATTATTTGTCTTTATTTGGATATGTTTAGTCTTCTTATCTTAGATTGTCAGAGCAGAAGAACAAGTTTCTAGAAGAAAAGAAAAAAATTGAAGATGAAATATTAACAAAAACAGACTGCTTAAATAGTTTAAAGCCGCACCTTGCACAAATTATGAAAGTTAGTTCGTCATTTGTTTTTGTTTATTTATCTTTACTTTTAAGCTTTTTTTTATAGTTTTTAAAATATTATTTTAACTCCAGAATTGAAGCTAGTATAATAAAATTTTTCTGGATTTACTATAGACTACTGAGCCTGTGCAAGAGCTTATGGGTGTTTCATTTGAAACTGAGCGCTTGATGTTTGAATCTGCACAGTATTTATCCAGGTATAAATAAAGTTTCACAAATTTACATTTCCAACTAAAAATACTTAAGATAAATGTAAACTTTTTGTTATCAACAAGTAAAGTGATTGTATTTGAATTTTTTATCTAAATATAAAGAAATTGGTAGATATGTAGAATTTAGTTAACGTAAATAAGTTTTTAAAATGATAAGAATACTGAAGTAATAATTTGAAATTACATTAAATTTGGTTAAAACATATTCTCTTGTCAATGAAATTAAAATCATTTTGTTATTTTTTTTAAAAATTTTCCACACAGATTCCTAACCTGTTATCAGTTTTGCAAGACATTTTTTCGTCAAAATCAAAACAAAAAAAATTAGAAAAGCAAAAAAAAAAAAAAAAAATGGTAGAGAATGAATGTGATGGAGAATGATTTTTTTTCTTATCAACACATCATTATGTTTGCTGTATCATATTTTGTTTTCCTTTGAGGGTCATGTCATTCTTTTACAATGATTTTGTTTGGGCCTGCTATCACATAAACAGACAAAAAAGGAAACTTTATCCACAATGTTTTTAATTAAGAATTTCATCATCTTTAATTTAACATATAGACTATTGGTGCTCATCTTTTGCATTATCTTTTTATTATTTTACTTCTGGTGAAACTCTCTGTAAACAACTGTCAATCTTCACATCAATATTCCAAGACTCTCATTAGAAGGAGTAGTCTGAATATTATTATTATATTAAGCAAGTTCTTTATCTTGATAGAAATATGCCAGGAGTCCTACTGCCTTCCTTGTGCAATACACTTTTATTTCAGTTTCTAGCCGTTCTTTTCTTTTAGCTTGGATGATAAGAGTTCAAATTATCTATTTGAGAGACTAATATCATTTATCAGATGTTTGAGCTCTTCTTGGGAGAACTGCTGGGTTATTGAAATACTTTAGAGTTGCTTTCACTGCAAATATCTTTTACTCTCCTGTATAACAACTGCTTCAACATCAGATTCTTAAAGCTCACGGAAAACTTGTATAAATTCTTTGAAATAAAAATGAAAAAAAAGTAAAAATCAAATTTAATGGAAGTTTTTCTCTTAAATTTTACATTTATTAGACAACTGAAAAAAAAAGAAATCTAAAATAAGGATAAAAGATAGTGTTAAGGTGTAAGAACTTTGAAATACTCTTAAATTTAACAAAACTAGTCATCAATGAACTTAACAATTTTGAACAAACATCAAGTGAAAAGTGAAGCTAAGAATATAACTATAAACTGTTAGAATGTTGTTTCTTTGTTTATTTTGTTTTTTTCTTTTTCAGACCATTATATTTGCTTTATGTTCAAGCTAAGGCATACAAAGATGCATGTGGTAATTTATTTTATAGTACTTCTACTTATAATCTAGTTAAATTTTATAGTAACTTCTATTTATTATCTAGATATTCTTCACAGTGTAAAATATTTTGTTTTCTCTGCTATAGAATTTAGTATTTCTATCTTTAAAATGCATGCAAGTTATTGAAATAAATTTAAGAGCATTTCTCAAATACAGTAGCATACAAAAGTAATCAGACAAGCGCATAACTTGAGATAACTTTTGAATGAAAAGTACTATTTCTTTCAAATTTTCACTGGAATGTCAAAAAATTGATTAGAGTTCTAAAAACAAATGAATTTTTACACAATCTAAGCAATCTAATCTTAAAAGTTCATTTTTTTGAAATAAGCGCGTGCTAAAGTATCCGTGCAGAAAAAAATACTTGAAGTAGATTTTTTTTTTAAATATTTGTTTTGTTAAAAATGTTGTAATTTAGAGTAAGTTTCTTTAATAATTTGTTGGGGAAACCCTTGGCATTGATTACTGTTTGACAGCGACAAGGCATTGAATCCATCTGCTTCATAATCACGTTATTGTTGATTTTTTCCCATTCTTATTTCAGAATTTTAAATAAATCATGTTTACTTGTTAGTTTTCGACCTGAAATTTGTGGATCAAGGTGTTCCCATATATGTTCAATAGGATTAAGGTCAGGACTTTGCAAAGGCCATTCTGTTAAAAAAATATTTTTGGTCTTAAAAAAGTGTTTCACAAGGGTTGAAGTGTGCTTTGGGCCATTGTCCTGCTGAAACATCAATCCTTGAGGCATTTTGTCTTTAGCATGTGGTAGCATAACATCCTTAATGATATCTTTGTATGTACTTTTGTTCATTATCCCATTAATCAAATGGATTGGACTGACACAATCTCTATTGAAACAACCCAAGACCATAGCATTTCCACCTCCGTGCTTTACTGTTGGTAGCTGGTATTTAGGATCTTTTCTATGACCTTTTGGTCAACGAACATATCTAACACCATCACAAAAATTTCACCACAAAAAAGTACTTTTGACCATTGTTTTTCCGACCAACTCAAATGTTCATTTGCAAATCTCAAGCATGCTTTTCAATTCTTTACAGAAATAAAAGGTTTCTTTGCTGGTTGTTTTCCAAATAGATTTTCAGACCTCAAATGATGCTTGGTTTTGTCAACACATTTCAGCATTTAACAAGACAGCATTTTTGTTTGGATGGTTTTTTATGGTCCAAATTAAAATTTTATCTTGTCTTTCAGATGTATATCAAGGCCTTCCTGACTTTAGAGGGATTCTACTGTTATTTCTTTATATCTTTTACATATATCCGCTGCTATTGATTTAGGTATATCAAACTGATCTGCATGCAATACCACTTCTTTGACAGCTAAACTTGTATATTTTTACTTTGTCATTTTTAAAGTTTTTTCAAAACAATCTTTTTTTTTAAATTAAAAATGCTTTCTGTTTTATTTACCATTTTTAAACATTAAATAGAAGCCAACAAAAGTATTGGAATTTTATTATTTTTGTTCTGGCCTGATACTTATGCATGCGTATATTTCAATAAAATGAACTTTTAAGATTAGATTGCTTAGATTGTGCAAAAATTCATTTGTTTTTAGAATTGTAATCAATTTTTTCACATTCCAGTGAAAATTTGAAAAAAATTGTACATTTCATTCAAAAGTTATCTCAAGTAATCCACTTGTCCGGTTATTTTTGCACTGTAAGTAGTTAGTTAAGACTTAAAATTTTTTCTGTTAGATAAGAGTATGCAAGTAGAAATCGAGGGTGATATAAATGAGGCAAAGAATGATCTTCTAACAGAGCCTTTAGTTATAGGTTTGTATTTTACAGGAACCAAATTTGTTTGATATTTCTTTTCATTTCTAATAGATTTTCATGTCGATTACAAATAAATTACTATACTTTATAAATAATCTTATCAAAAATAATAAAGTTTTGTTATTATAAATATTATTACTTATAAATAATATTACAAAGTAATTATATCAAGAAATGTGTATCTAATGAGTCTTAAACTTAAGTTGAAATCTAGAACTCAGTTTTATAGTTTATTTTAATCATTTCAGACATCAGTTTATTTTAATCATTTCAGACGACAGCGATGAATCTGATTCAGAAAACGTTGAATCCACTGAAACAAATGGACGCAGAGTAAGTTTCTGTAAAAAATCAGAAAAGTTTTATAAGAGTTTAGCATTTAGTAATTAGTATTATTATGTAGAAGAGTTTTTTTTAAAAAAACTTTTTTTAAACTTATTTTTCTAAACTTATTTTTTTAAAACTTATTTAGAATAGGTAATTATTTTGTTTATGCAAAAAGTAAAAAAATAAAATAAAAAAATAAAAAATAAAAAACAGAAATTAAAAACAACAGTTAAAAACTATGATTTAGAGTCGTAAAAAAGAGGGTGCACTCGATCGACTAGAAGAAAAACGAACTAAGTTGTTGACAGCGCATCCACTTGCTGTTCGTATAAAATTAAAAAAAAAAGGTACATTCCTTTAAATTTGTTTTTCATTAAATTACAAAATAAAGAAAGAAGAAAAAAACTTTGAATTCAGAATTCTTAGATTGACTTCAGAAACTAAATTTCATTTCAGATATATACGACTTGGATATGCTAGTTAAATATTTGCCACAACTTTGTGTGAGTTCCATCCAAGTGAATCTTAATATTCCAGAAACATCAACTTTGTAAGTTCTCGTCGCACGACAGGGTGTATAAGCATATAAATTGTTGGCAGTGTTTGTTAAACTTTTTTATTGTAAAAATATTTCGTTTCTTAAGATTTTTTTGGTTTTATTAAATTTTGATCTTTTACAGTCCATTGCTATCTTCGGATGTGATTTTAAAAGATCTTTTGTCCACAGACTCAGGCAGTGAATTACCAAGTGTTTCAAGCAAGTATCAGTTAGAATGCTTGGATATAGAATCTTTTGCTCCTTATATTAAATCTGTCGGTTTTCCATATTTATGGGTTCAGTGGATTTGTGGACTTAACAATTTACCAAGCGAAAAGCCTCAGATTTCAATGAATTATTCTGCTTTAAGCATGAAACACTTCCAAACAGTCATTCAACATATACGGAAGAGAATAAAAGGAAGATTGTCACTGCAAAAGCAGCTACAGCAACTCGGTAAGTTAATTTTCTGGGTTTTCAAATGAAGTGATCAAACTTCCACCTCTGTTTTATTCAGCAAGTATACTAAATAACATGCATGAGTAGTTTTCAGAACTTTTAAATTTAAACTTGTTTTATTAACTATGTGTGGCTCAATGGTCTAGCGGTATGATTCTCGCTTTGGGTGCGAGAGGCCCCGGGTTCGAATCCCGGTTGAGCCCAAATTTTATTTCAATTAATGTCGGTCTGTTGAATTAAAAAATGATGCAGTTTTTCATGTTTAAATTCTTCGGTATCGTGAAAGTTTGATCTTGAGTAACTTATTATAAAAGAGAAAGTATAATTAATTATTGAAAAAAAAAACCTTTTGACCATCGGCGATTTTTATTTTATTAAAACAGAATTTCTTGACAAATCTTTAAATAAATGAGTTAAAAAATTGGTTTTTGAATCAAATGATTGCAAACCGGTGTTCTTAATAGATCCTGGCAGAAAATAATGAAAAAGTAAAAACTGTTTTAGAAAAGTTTTTTCTATACGATTAGGGTACAAGAAAACACGGTACATCTATTTTCGTATTCTCTAAGTAGAACATAAAGGTACATTTTCATTTCCTTTGAAAAGCTACATTTTGATTTCCTTTGAAAAGGTACATTTTCATTTCCTTTGAAAAGGTACATTTTCATTTCCTTTGAAAAGGTACATTTTCATTTCCTGTACATAAATCATTAACGAATATTTAAGTTTAGGAGACCAACGATGTGGTGCAGCGTGAACCTTACAAAATAAAATTAATGTTAATAATTTTGCGAAACGAGTCAGTGAGTGTTTAAGATTGCTGTAAAAATAAATTAGGATTACCCGTTTTGTTTATAGAGTAATGCCTAGGCCTAATTTATGGGCTAGACTAAGTCCCCAGAAGCTGTAAGATCATCTATCCTTCGATTAATTCGATTTTAAAGGATACAGAATACAATTGTTGATTACGATGATACAAAATCATATAATTTTGTTTAAGGATAAAAAGACTTCTATTAAAATTTAGTAAAATATTGATTTCTAGAAAACCTCCAACTTCCTGATTTAAAATTCAGTCCATGTAAATCGCTCAGTGTCTTATCGAACTGGAAAGAAATCACCACGGAACAATTCATGGTAAATTTTTCGTAATTCAAAAATGTAGGCGTGTAAATGTCTAATTGAATTTTTTAACTAAGTATCTGATTTAGAGTCATGAAAATGGAAGGCAGTTGCTAACAATGGATATTGTGCCACAAGACTCCATGTACTATTCTGCTACTATAACTCGAGAAAGTATTGTTTTTTTTTATATTTAGTTTAAAAAAAAATAAATATGAAATTCAGTTTAAATGTTTGCCATAAATTTGGATTCATCCTGAATGTTTTGTAACTTTTTTATTTAGATAATCTAGATGTGTTAGTGGCTATCCATCCAAACTACCCTCAGCAACCCCCGGTATTTCTGCTGAGCTTGCAGAATGCTTCTATGGAATCACGCAATTGTTTAAAAGTATAGGATTATTATTTGAATACAGTAGGATTCGTTCTATGATCAGATATTTGACCTTCCTCGTGATTCTTTACCTTTTTAAATGTTCTTTTTTGGTACGTCTCTCATTTTACCAGTGCATTAGGCAGATGGATGCCTAGGATCTGCAGGTCATTTCCATTGAAAGATATGTCTTGTTTATATCAGTAAATTATATAATGACAAATCGAATTAGCTGATATACGCGGTTTTAATTTTATTTTTAGAATTTAGAAAGGGAAGTAAATGCATTTACAGAAGAATTGACCTTAAATTGCTCATCTGATAAGCTTCTTTCATCCATGCTTCATAAGTTGATGGTTACTCTTTTTTTCAATTTGTTTTTTTTTTTTAATTAAAGAATAACACTAATCTAAATCTAAATCTTAGATACTTTCAATCCAACGAAAAAATTTTTCCAGAAGAAACAATATTTACTTTGATTTAGGTATGCTTTGATATATTTATCGAGACTGGCGAAAAGAATCCCAGCAAAGATAGGCTCTACATAAGAAAGATAAAGTATGTCTTGTTGGTTTTTTGGCTCTATTTTTATTATAGTTTAGCTCCATTTTATATTTTTTTGAATATTGCTTTACAATTTCAGAGGACGTGATCGTAATCGACCTTTTCGTTACCAAAACGGAGGATATTTTGTACAGCGTTAATGAGAAAAAGTTGTAATTGTTAATGAAGAATAATGAGATATGCGGTTTTTCTTCTTTTTTTTTTTTTTTTTTTTTTAAAATCATGCAAATGACTTCACGTTTTTACACTGCAATCCTCGGTAATCTTCAGATTGTCCATTTTGTCGTTTGTTTTATATTCATCTAAAACCCATCTAATGGATCGGCATTGAATGCTCTAGAAAGTAGGATGAGAGGCTGTCAAATCCTGGAAGAGAAAACCAACCCGCGTTGTGTATAATATGTTTAATTATCATTATTAGTTTCTGAATATTTGGATTTTTTATGTCACAACTACAAATTTTCCCTCAATGTTGTTAATGCTAATTATATTAATGTTACATAAGACATGTACCAAAAAAAATCTGCGCGTGTTCTGATGCGTTGTTTACGGAAACCGTGCATCATTTTAATTAGCTTATTATTTTAAAATGTCATTTTATTAATGGTATTTAAAATTTACACAATTCTGTTATTAAAACAATTAGTTTTCATTGAAATGTTATTATAACAAGATATGAAGCGAGAAAAAATTTAGCATTTTCTCGTTGAAAGTCCTAGTATATCAAACAAAACAATTTAAAAATAGCTACAGATTGTTTTGAAAACAGTGCAGAGCGTTGTGAAACGATTTAAATACACTGGTACAATCAAAAGAAAATCAGGAAGTGGAAGAAAAAAATGTTTTGTTCGACGAGATCTTGGTAAAAAAGTGAAAGATGCCTTAGACAGAAAACCGGAGAGTTTTGTTTGAACTTTATGGATTAAATTTAAGACAAGTGCTTCCACTATACAAAGAGTAAAGAGAAATTGTGGCTATAAATCTTATAAAAAGAAAAAAATTCCTCGTGAAGAAAATCTCGCAATTCGATGTTCAAAGCTGCTCTATCAAAATTATGTGCTAAAAAATCTTGTTTGATTATTGACGATGAAACTTATTGTGTTGCATTTTTCCGATCTCTTCCAGGACACCAATGTTATTCAGCAATTAATTGCAAGAAACTGAATTCCAATTATAAATGCATTGGAATGCAAAAATTCACTAAAAAGTTCTTAGTTTGGCAAGCAGTTTGTGAATGTGGTGAAAGAAGCTCTTGTTTAGTGACTACGAGAACATTTAACAGCAAAATATACATAAAAGAATGCCTTAAGAAAAGTCTATTGCCGTTTTTAAGAACACACACGGGTAACCCGTTATTTTAACCCAATTTAGCATTGTCACTACTCTGGGACAACATTAAACTGGCTTAGAGAACATTAAGTAGATTTCGTTGAAAAACGCTGCAATCCACCAAATTGTCCCGAACTACGTCCTATCTAAAATTTAGGGCTCTTGTTAAAAGAAAACGAAGTTTCAATGTAAAAGAAACCAAACATTAAAGACTTCAAAAATAAATGGATTAGAGCAACAAAGAAAGTCCAGCTGAAGACTACGCAAAAGCTGATGTCAAGTGTAAAACGCAAAGTGCGTGCGTTCTCACATACAAAACTTCACAAACTTTCTTAACTGAAATTTAATAAAATTAATATATGTACTTTCAAAATATATATAACATTCAATATCTAAATACAATAGGTAAATAAATATCCTTTGTAACGTCCGCGCAAATTTTTTCTGGTACATGTCTTAGTTATGTTAAGTTATATAGCTTATGTTATTTTGCTGTGTTAATTTGATTAATGATCCCTTGATCTGTACTGAATATTTTTATTGCAACACAGATCAAGGGAACATTGATCAAGTTGATTCGTTATTAAACTGTGGACTAAATGAAGGTTTATGAAGTTTCCGTCTGAAGCAGCCAGAAGGATTAAACCATCCTTCGGATCGCCCAAATTAAATGACAAACCATTCAACCAATTTTTTTACTTCAAGTTCAGTTAGCACATTTTCAATAACCAATTTTCTTCAGAACTCCGTTTTGTTTCTAAATGCCAACTAATCGTTCGCTCCTTCGACTTCCTTCAAAGAAAGAGCTCCATATATTTTTTATTTTCGAGATGCAGCGGTAATTATTCCCTCATTTCTTCAAAGCTGTCACAATTTTCCATGATTACAGTGTAAATTACTTTAATTAAGAAAGGTTTTCAAAAATTTCTCTGTTAAAAAAATTTAAACTTCTGTTAAAAGCAACAAAAAAAAATTTTTTTTACTGCAAAAAGAAGACGAGTCAATGTTTACCAAGCTTTAAAGTGATTTGTTTATTGAATTTTTACTGCTTTCCCAATGAGGAATCAAGAGTATTAAAGATAATTTGTATTCTCAAATATTATTCTTCATCTTAAAAGATGTCTACTAAGTGTAGAAAAAAGATAAATTTGTTATATCGAAAGAATATTTCAATCACTAAAATTTGATTATATCTAAATGATAAATATTCAATTTTTGTTCAGAGTGGGTTTTATATACATTTGTACAGAATTTGTGAGAGAGTCAGAACATGTCAAATACTTGAAAAGATTTTTTCTATAAAAAAGTGAACACCGCAAAAAAAAAAATTTTTAAGCAATAAGACTTATTGGGAAGTTGAACTTAGTTAACTTTCTTATGAGTTCCTAATGAAATACAAAAAAAAATAAAAAGTCCACCACGTTAAGTATATTTTCTCAACAGGCGCATGTACTTTAACGTTTCTACTGTCTTTTTTGTTTTGAGTTTATAAAAATTAGAAAGTTATATTTTACTTTTTTCCTCATTTATTTTCATTTTATTGTTTCTAAATTCTTAAAGATACTAAGCTTTTAAAAAGCGATGTAAATAAATATTATTCTTCAAATATTTCTTTTATCTATTTTTAAAAATTCTATTATCTGTCCTTCGTACCTTAATTTAAAAAAAAAAAATTAACAAATCAACATTAAATTTTTTATTGTATCAATAAGGATGCTTCAACATTAAAATCACATTTAAATAATTTTGTAGAGGGATACGAAAGTAGCTGGTTAGAAAATGAAATGTGTTCTGTACAAAACAGTATGGGGCTCTGACGCTACAGCAAAATCAACACATTCATAGCAAATTTGTGTAAATAATTTTGTCGATAAAACTCTTTTGTTTTAGATTATTTGCTTAGGATTGTTGCCACTTTCTCAGGTTACAAAGGTTTTCTACAGCAACAATATCAGAAATATGATTACATGTTCCTCCTACTCGAAAGTGATGCTAGATGAAAAGTTGTTTCTCGTTAGCAATCAATATACTGGTAGAGCTGACACTAGTCAGCTCTACCAGTATATTGACTTTTTAGGTTACAAACGTTTTCTACAAAAACAAATCAGAAAAATGATTACATGAACTTCTTCCTACGCGAAAGTATTGTCAGATGAAAAGTTGTTTCTCGTTAGAAACCAGTATACTGGCAGAGCTGACTAGTGTCAGCTCAGCCAGTAAATCGATTGATATTATATAGTAGAGCCTTTTGATAGAAATGGCAAAAGGTAAAATACAACCAAGAGAAAAATCTGAGACTCAAGAAAGAGATTAAAGTATAGCAATCTAAGGTATGTATGTATGTATGTATGTATGTATGTATGTATGTATGTATGTATGTATGTATGTATGTATGTATGTATGTATGTATGTATGTATGTATGTATGTATGTATGTATGTATGTATGTATGTATGTATGTATGTATGTATGTATGTATGTATGTATGTATGTATGTATGTATGTATGTATGTATGTATGTATGTATGTATGTATGTATGTATGTATGTATGTATGTATGTATGTATGTATGTATGTATGTATGTATGTATGTATGTATGTATGTATGTATGTATGTATGTATGTATGTATGTATGTATTTATGTTCTGAAAAGAAAAACTTTATACAACCAAAAAAAAAACTTCAAGAATACTTCAAGTATTTAATATTAAATTTTCCTTTCGTAAAAGTTGAAGCTAATGTTTTTTTTTATTTTTTCTCTTTCAGCTTATAAACATCCATCCAGAATGCAAATGATCTGTCTATTATCCATTATTGCAGCGCACCTTATTTACGCACTGCCAGTTTCTCAGGAGAGCGATAAGGAAATCGAACATCAAACCGCATTAATAAACCTAATATCTCCTTCAAAAAATTTTTCGCTAAAAAACCTGAGGAGCTTGTATGAGAAAGTGGAGAAGGAAATTTCAAACTTAAATCTGATCTCGGTTACGGGCGAACCAGCGCAAAACGATTCTATTAGCGAATGCAAATCAAAGACAAGTAGCATGATGATGCCTGCTGGAACTTACGAAGTGGTAACATTTTACCCGAAAAACAATCAGCAGTTTCAAATCAACTATTTCAAATTGGCAGCGGTGGTAAGAAATACGTCATGCCTAACAGAACTCTTATCCTGCTGCAGCACTTTGAATAAACACTGTAAAAACGTGGAAGAAAAGAAAACATTTGTACAGCTAAGCATCAAGAATAACGGAGAAGTTGATCTAATTGGAGTTCCTTACACAAAATACATAGGAGTTGACTGTAGATGCTTGTAAAGATTTTCCGTTATAATGAATGATTAAAAGGATGATTATACGATTAGGGATTATTATTTATCAAAATTAAAGCAAAATGTGGTTATATAATGAACAAGTTTTAGCCTATTTAAATATTTAAATATTCCAAACAACAATTCTTGATTTAGTAACGAGTATAACTTTAAGCTGTAAAGTTGTGTTGTTGTTTTTTGTGTGTTTTCATCTGGAGGTTGGAGAAATGTTTTAAGCAGCGAAAAAACTGAGAAAACAGTTGCTTTTTTTGGGAATATACCTTTCAAGTTTCCTTTACTGTTTTATTTCCAAACATAGTTAGTGTCTTGGTCCCTCTTATGTGCAGCTCAATGCTGGATACTCGTTTCCCTTGCATCATTGATGTATAATAACGATTCGTGATTTTAAGTTACAGGTTCATTTTTAGCTGTAAAAAATCATTTTCGATATACATAATTAACATTTTTTAAGGTGTTTATTTCGTGTTTAGATAATGTGTAACTCGAAATTGTTCTAAACTAGTCGGTATTTAAAAAAAAAATTAGAAATCTCTACAGGAAATTCTAACCGTGTTGAAAGGTTTTAAATCAAATATTTTTTTGCTTTATCCTGGCTGACTCTTTTCTGTTCATCGATATCTTAAGCTCTTTAATTGCAAATTAAGTAAACGTTTTTATGCTTTTCAGCTAGAAATGTGCTGTCTTAAGCAAATTCTATCGGAAGCCTGAATAAAGGGGTACAAATGATCGATTGAATGTTATGGCAGGAGAAGCTAATAACTTTATTGAAGCTAATATCTTTATTGAATTTTTTAGCGAAAAATATTAAAAGAATGAAGATTATTTTCAAGCTAAAATTGTTCATTGGTAACTTATTATTGTTGTTGATTTTAATATTATTATTATTATTTTATTTTTTTGTTTAATAATTCATGACTATTTTACATAGAATACTCATTCTTAATCTATAATGCTTTAAATATGTTTTTTTTTAAAATAAAGTTTTGATATCTGGCTAAAAAATTCATGAGTCTTTGAATATAATCAAAACAGCAGCAACGAAAAGAGAACAACACATGCAGTATGATAGCCAGCTTGCAGTGTGATGATGATGATGGCTAAGTTAATGTCAACACATTTTTTTTAATAAAATAAATAAATAATATCAAATTACACTACTATACCAAAAATACATTCTGTAAAATAATTAAAAGAATTTTAACATATGTTCTCAAAACATGCTCTTACTGCACGGGATTGAGGCTATACGTATTTGTTTCGTTTTTACATTGGTAGATATATACTTAGATATATATATTAGAATAAAAGGTAAGATTTGCCGTTTGCCGACATGTAAAGGTTCCTAGAAAATTCTTTATAAACTCGTTTCATCTTCTTTTCGTTTCCAGGCAAAGATAACTTGAGTAACATTTTTTTTAATGTTTCTCTTTCGTCTTGCTTGATGATTTGAAAGTTTCTTTTTTCGTCGTCACTTATATACTTTTCTGCTCCACTTTTTTTTCGACAACATCTAAAAAAATATGAAGCCATTCGATTGTTAACATTTTCAGTTGCGTCATCTAAAATTTCAAGCAATTCTCGGTCAGCTGGTATATCATCGAAAGATAAGCCGTAAAGTGGGTTTTTGATGTCTCGATATTCAAGAACAACTTTGTAATCACTCATTTATTTGCTCAGTTATTTTCTTTCAAATCATCCGAGGGATTGCTTCAAACTCTCTGTGATGTTCCTAGTGCAAAAGATTTGATCTGAAATGCGACCAACCGAATGGCTTGAAAAACGTGTTTTCGGTGTGGCTCTGCTAACAACTGCTTACCAACTATGTTTAATGAAAATTTTTTTCTTGTTGTTTTTTTTAAGGAATTAAGTTCATAAAGTATTAATACGCTTTTAACATTTTTATTGTTAGAACTCATTTTGAACTTTTATTGAGAGCGAACTTAAATAGTGCATAGTTTTTAATTTGAGGAACCGGATATTTTTCAAAAAAATTGTTATTCATTAGAATATTGCTAAAACGTCTTATAAGTTCTACTTGATTAAATTGGTTAAATACCTCAGGTTTTTGATTTCTCTTTCTCTCTCTCACACACACACATATACACACACTCACGTGCACACACTCACGTACACGTCGCTGATTAAATAACTGCGAGTTTAGAAAAATTTAAAATTTAACAGTAAATAAATTTCTTCAAAAAAAAAATTTGTTTCATAAATATTTTACTAAAAAACTTTCTATGCCAGTAAAGATGAATTAGATAATGAAAAATTTTACCTCGTTCTGTTTTAGTAGACATATCGTAGGTTGGGGGGGGGGGGGGAGGCTTCGCCCTTTCATCCTTTTTTATCTTTCCCCCCCCCTCTCTTCTCCCCGCCCCTCGACTCCTCCTCGTGTGAATATGTAAAACATACAAATTGGAAGAGTTTTATTATGATTATCCCTTAATCATAAAGTGAATAGCTATATACCAATATTTAGCCCATAACTTGTTTTGTTTGGCCGAAGAAAAAAAATGAGATGTAAAAGAAAAAAGATCTAAAAAAGGTATTAAATTGCAAATTTAAGTTTTGATATTTTTGTTCAAAAATATTTTATCACATAAAAAGTAATTTTTGTATTTTAGGACTGGAAAGTAAACATAATTTAAACAACAACCTTTCAAGTCGTGCTGGGGAATTGCGTATAAGTTTTTCTATTTAAATTACTCATAACTCTTTTAAGCGTTAACTTTTCTTTTTATATTATTTTTCAATCCACCAGGAGTTGTACAACCAAAAAGTTTTGTAAGAAAGTATGTAAAGAAACTTTAGATAATAACGATTCACCAAAATGTCATAAAACATTTGTACACCTAAAAAAACATTTGTACTTCTAAAAGTTGTACATTTTGTTAAATGAACTATAAATGATTAATAATTCAAATTTGTGATCCACAAAGTTTGGTTTAAGTAGTTTAAAAAAACAAGTAAAAAAAAAATCACCAAATCTAGTTTAATTGAAAACATTTGTCGCTCATTTTCAGATCCCATTTGTACACGGGGGGGGGGGGGGGGGAAGGAGGCGGGGGAGGGGGGGAGAGACTACTAAACTGGTGGTATTAACGAATAGATCGCATTATCAAAGGTGAAATTTTCTCAAAAAGCGACCGCAATTTGTACCGTAGTATGATTTGATTTTTAAAGTTACTCCATCATTTCTATCTTAAATTGTTACGCTTAACTTCGATCTCAAATTCTATGATTTTTTCTTTGCGTATTTGATATTTTATCATTTTTTTATTTGTGTATATTTGCATGTATATATATGAATACTTTATTTACGTGTTTTTATTTTGTCGATATTTCAAGTTTGATTAATGTTTTTTACTTTGTAAATGCCACTTTTTTTAATGCGGATATAAATTATTTTAAATATTAATTTTTGTATGTTCATTATCATATTTTTGTACGTTCTCTATCATATGTTTGTACGTTCTTTATCATCTTTTTGTACGTTCTTTATCATATGTTTGTATGTTCTTTATCATATGTTTGTATGTTCTTTATCATATGTTTGTACGTTCTTTGTCATATGTTTGTACGTTCTTTGTCATATGTTTGTACGTTCTTTATATATGTTTTTGTACGTTCTTTATCATACTTTTGTACGTTCTTTATAATAATTAGATCATTAAATTTTATCAAAGAATTGCTATTTGCAACGATCTGTGCTTTTAAACAATCACACGAAATCTTATTAACACGAAATACTCTGATCTTGATTGATTAATTGAATCTACAAACTCAAAAGTTACTTAACAAGAATTGACCTTTGAATGACTACATTAAAAAAAAAAAGGGTTTTAAAACCTGATAATACGCTACTGATAATATAGAGGATCAGTTATCGCAAAATTGACTAATTAAACCTTAATGATATTTTTTTAAACTTATTTGCTCTCAAACTTCTCCTCCTTTGTTAAGTAAGGCTGAGGAAAAGAAGATGAAAAGTAAGAAAAGCGAAAGTTTCCTGAATATGAGGTTCATATTCAGGATCATTTGTTTGTAAATTTACAAATATTTACTAAAGAAAACTGGTTTAACGCAGTTGTAATAACATTTTTGAAATTATGCTTGTTTGAAGAAATCGGAACCTCATGGACTACTTCTGGCCGGCATATTCATAACTGAGATAACCTTTTTCATAACGGAGATAAGTTTCCTTCTCTTTCCTTTCTTCCAAAATTATCTAAAACAAAAGCCTATATTTTCATTGATCTATAATTAAAG